>NW_004567111.1:38065963-38072498 GCF_000260355.1 Condylura cristata
TCTTTGGTTAGATAACCAGAATGGGACTGTTGGGTCATATGATAGTTCTATTTTCAATTTTTGGAGGCATATCTATGTTGTTTTCATAGTGGCTGATGCGATTTACTTAGCTACAGCACACAAGTGCTCCCTTTTCTCTACATCTTCAACAGCACTTGCTATTTCTATGATATATATGTAGATATAAAATAAATTTATATCTCCATATACATATGATAGATCTTATCTATAAAAGGCATCCTAACTGATATGAGGCAGAGTCTCATAACTTTTATTTATATTTTTCCTAAAGATTAGTGGTGTTGAATGCCTTTTCATTTGTATGTCCTGTCTGGAATAATATATATTTATTTCCTCTGCCCAATTGTAATCAGGTTATTTTTTCCCTTTTTTGCTGTTGAACTCTAGACATTGCTGACAGATAGTGGACACTGACAGTGGGTAGCCAGGCCTTTGTTAGAGACACATTCAGCCCCTATGAGAACCTAAATGGAAGAACAGCAACTGACATTTACTGAGCTCTTATTATATGCCAGGAACTACAGTAAAGGCCTTCCACTTGTTCTCGATTAACTCTGCCAATAAATGAAGGATGTAACTACTTAATTCTTCTGAGGGGTCAATGAACTTTTCCAAGGTGACCACGGCCGTAAGTAGCAGATGTGGGACTCATATTCAAATCTGCCAGACTCTGGAGAATATATGCACTGCCGGTGCAGTGTCTCCCCTGGAATTGTCCACCATGTCTACCCAGCTGTGGCTCAAAAGCCCCCTCACCCTTCCAGCTGTCCTTATTCAAACCCCCATCTACATTAACCCATTTATCTAATCAGTGGCTACTGAACGGGTCCTCAGCCACCTGCTGGGCACAGGTATGTGGTGATGACCAATTTGGACATAGTTTCCGCCCTCTCGGAGTCCCCAGCCAGGGAGGAGGATGATAACGACAGCAAGTTAGGAACCCTGAGATGGACGGGTGGGGGGACGAGGGAAGCACAAAGTTGATGACATCTTGGAGGGTCAGGCCACTGATGGGCCACTGTAGCTGAAACCTAAAGCAGCAGCGGCAAAGATGCAACTCTGAGTCAAGAGAAGGCAGGAATATGTGCTAGTGACGATTTGTAATTCTTTGAGATGCAATGTGCCTTTTTCTGTGTGTGGGGGGGGGAGGGTTTGGGGAGAAGACCCTTTTCACCAGTACGGTCATGCGTTACTGATTGACAGGCTATATCCTGAGACATGCATTGCTGGGCAGACTTGTCATTGCACCAGGGTGACAGTGTGTACTCACACCCCCCTCAGACGGTGCAGCCTGCCCCACGCCGGGCTGGGCAGGGCTCACCGTCGCGTAGTACACTGAGCCCATCACGGGCTGAAATGTGGCTGTACAGTGGGAGACTGTAATTTACCTAAACACATAATTTTTGAAAACTAATATATAGTTCTAATTGGAACACAGAGGAAACAAACGGAAAGCAATTTAAAGAAAATGATATGTATTTCTCTATACAAATACTGAAGCACAACTACACTACAAATACACTGCAAATGCAGTGAAGCGGGCAGAAAATTGCATCTCTCGGTGGAATGACAGTGAATGGTGATGATGATTGTGTGTTATGCCGGCAACGCAAACACTGAGCGACTTCGCCAACAGTGCTGTGAATTTCTAAAATGATGGACAACGTTGGTCGTGGGCCAGATAAAACCAAGTACAATCTCCCTGTGATTTATCTAGTAGCTGCATCCTTGGAGGAAATTTTCGTTTGTGCAAAAAGAAAAAGCACTTTGTGTTTGCCTGTAAAATGGAATTTGGTGTAGGCTTAGATCATTATAACCAATTTTTTGCCTGTCTCAGATGGTGGGACATCAAAATGACGAGGGTCTCAGGGGAATCCTTTTGTCATACTAGACTGCTCTGCTGGTTATAACACATCCCATTCGAATCTTCACACCTCCTCCCTAGTCAGTTCCAAAATTTCTAGAAGGCGCTCTCGAGATGGTGCGAGCCCTGCTCTTAGAAACACCAAGCTACCGAAATTCTAAAACAATGGTATCTTACAGAGATAAGTGAGCCACATATGATGTAATTCTATATTCTGTCGTAGCTGTTTTTAAAAAGCAAAAGGAAACAATGGAAATTAACCTGAGTATTATTTCATTTACCCCAGTAGAGCCCAACTATTATCATTTCGCCAGTGTAATCAATGTAAAAACTATTTCTATTTTTTTGTAGTAGGTCTTTGGAATCCAGTGTGTGTTGTACTGCACATTTACAGCCCAGCATTCTAGACTGAGTATTTCAGATGCTCACCGTCCACTGGTGGATGTCACATTGGCTGGTCTAGCTGTAGAGATAACAAGTCCCCTTCTGTGGTACGAGGATTTCTTTTTGAATCCGCAGATTCCCAGAACTCTGACATTTGGACAAGTACAGAGCAGATATTCCAGACAGGTGTGTGGGAACCTGGGCCCTCTCAGGGCTGCATTGGACATGCACAAGGCACGAGAGGGCAGGGCTCGGCCACGCTGGCCAGTCCTGGCTCCCGGCCACCCAAATGGACAAATTGATGATGAAATGATAACCGTACGGCTTGGTGCTGCCTGCAGATTGAAGGCCCCTTTGAAAATGCTGGAAACAGATGTTCTGAAGACTCTAACCTCTCATCATTAATTTTAGAATTTAAATACCTGTTAATTTTCCACTTTTATTGCTGAGCTCCACACAGCCGCATGTTCAATGTCAATGGAACTATCCTCCGGAGACATTCAATATATCAAACCTGAAGGTCGCTGAATTTGGTGTTGAGAGGAGAGGACCATGGGCGGCGTCTAGATAGCGCACAGAGCAAGGCTGAGAATGGAGGTCCAAGAGCAGTCCTGACTGCTCATCTGTGTGTCCTTGGCCCGTTACACATAGTAGTTGGGTTCAGGGGAAACCTACCTGGGCATTAGGAAAATGGAAAGCAGTGATTTGAAGGAGCCTGAAGGAGCCTCACTTACCACTTCCCCTGTGTCCGATGCCTGCCTTTCCCTGCTGGTGACGTAAAGTGCCCATGGGAACTAGAAACCAGCAGCGGACAGCACGTGGGTCCTGGGCTCAGGCTGACCCAGCTTCCGGTTGTTTCCTTGCCTTTTAGCCAGGAGGCAGTGGACATTTACTAGATTAGATAAAGATTACAGCCTCTGTCACCGGGCTCTCAGATGTTCATGGTATCATAGACTTAGACCAAGCACGAAGCCTGGCGCACAGGCAGGACTGGAAGTGCCCACTCCATCTGCTCCTTAACTCCTGTTCTCAGAGCCTTGCCTGACAGAGCTGATAGCACAGTGGCTGGTGATTTCTGGGAGCTTAAGTTTTAGCTACCTCAGGCACTTCCCAGCACTGTCTTATGAGAGATGGAAGATGTTTGAGCCCAAAACCTCTAGGGGAAAATTCAAGATGGCTTCCTACTTGGGCCAAAAGTCCACCTGAGACCACTCCCCACCCCTCCAAGAACCCCAGTGATGATTTCATCCCTTCTCACCATGTAATCACTTTTCCATGGTCTCCTGGGATTTCTGTTCTTTAAATAGTTTGCTGAAGTGCCCTAGTTTGGGCTTGAGATTTCAGCCAATTTTTGTGAAGAAGAATGATTACACTTCGTCAGGACTTTGGAGATAATACAGTTTCTCTGACAAAAGAAATGCCTCTAGGGCCTTTAACTTCCTTTTTGTAAGAAAAAAGGAAAAAAGCCTCAGCAGCCTACAGGGTGTCAGGCAAAGCTCCAGAGAATGCCTGAACTGTCACAGTGTCATTTTTGCCCTTGTCATTTGGCACACTCACTGGTGGGGTACAATTCAGGGACAGGATCCAGATACTCCATCGGAAGCCTGATGGGGCCTCCCACACCTAGCCTCCAGCATCTCCCTAGTGGCCCAAACATCCTTCCGGAGCAGCTGAGATGACCTGACCAGATGGGGCTTGGGTCACCTTTCCTGCTTCACCTGTGTTGACAAGGCCTTTTCCCTCTACTGAACCGGAGTCAGAGGAATAGTAATTATAGACCCTCAAAGTATGAGCTTGCTTTTTGTGTTTGCTTCCCTGGTTCACAGCCATCTTGGGGCCAGCCAGGGGCAGGAAGGCCACTACTTCTCATATGTGTTGGAATGAGCCTCCATTTCTATACCAAGGCTCCTCACACTCTTTTCTGGGCAGGAGGGCAGGACTGGGGCTGAGACTGTTCTCTGTGCACTCTCCCAGTAGAGGGTCAGCCGCCTTTGTGAGCTGCTTACACACTGCCAAGGTCTTTCTTCCACCTGATCAAAGATGTGTGTCTCCACTCACCTTCTGAGTCCTCCACACTTCTGTGCCCAACCTCATGTGTCATAGCTAAATACATCAGACATGTCACACATTCCCCAACAGTGCAGAAATGAGCATCTAAAACACTGGGGAGCGGTAGTGATCCCAGGAGACTTCTTGGGTACGGTGCATTTTTTTTAGACTAAGACGGGATGTGTCAGGCAAAGGGACAGAATATGATAAACCCACAGAGGTCGAGTGAAGAATTTAGAGTATGTCCAGAGAAGGGCGGGGGTGGGGGGTGAAAGGGAGTGGGAGGAAAGTTGTATTTAAAAGGTCTAGAATATCAAGTCAAAAACTTGGCTCTCTCTGAGACCTGTGGAGAAGTGTTGGAGAGTTTTAGGCAGAAAGTGACATCAGAACTGTATGTGAAAAGAATTGTTCTGGCAGTGGGGTGGGGGTTGCTAGGAGAAAAAGAGACAAGGATGCCACTGTTTCATTCTGGGTAAACGGAGGTGATGGTCCTTTTACCCTGAGGCAGAGTCTGTTCCAATTTTCTCAACAAGATGGAAGGCAGCCTGTATGGGTCAAATGGCACCCCACAACATTCCCATGTTGACACCTGACCCCAGTACTGGGGCCTGAGGCCTCTGGGAGGTGACTGGCCGTGAGGCAGAGCTCTTATGAACAGGAGTTGTGCTAGAGATGGAGAAGAGGGAAGATGCCAAACTCCTTCATCTTGGCCTTCCTGGAGGTAAAGCAGCTCTGTCTAACTGAGGCGTGAGGGTCCAGGGAAGGGGAGAAAGGGAAGTGTGAGGCTGAGGGGTGTCATTTTCACAAGAGTCATCTGATGTGATACAAAGAGCATCTTTGCTGGGATTGCCTCGTGTCAGTTGCACCATTTTACAGGAGAGGAGAGTACCCAGAGCGTTTCTCTAATCTCTCGGTGTGTGTCTGGGAGACTGGGCTGCCTGTGAATTTCCATGGCTGATTAAAGTGGACACGGAGGTTTCATCCAGCTCGTCCCCCAGATGCTGGGCTCACTGTGGGTAGGCAGTGGGTTTGTTCTCCCGGTGACCACAGGGATGGGCATTCAGGGCAGGTAACTGCCAAAGTGTACCTGCCACGTGTGAAAGGTCAGCTCCCATGAGGACCTTCAAGGTCATCTGGCAAGAGAAACCAACATGAGGCTTATGTGGGTCTGGGATTAAGGATGTTCCTTTCCTCTTTTCCAACTTCGGCCTCAGAAAAGACCAGAATTGCTTACCAGCCTATTTTGTGCCAAAGCTTGGACGCTAACATGGTTGTCAACGATTCTTTCCCATGTGTTGTATAAACCCTGATTGCCAAAAAACACATTTTGAGATTGTTCTTGTCCTGAATAATAGTAATGCACCCTTGGGGACCCAGCACAGTGATTTGTTCAGATAACATGGCGAGAGATAGAATCCTGCAAGCCAATTTCTTGAGGCCGCTGGGCCACTCTCCAGGTAGCAGGGTGTTCTCATTAGTTAATGGCTCTTTCTACAGAGCTGATAAAGCTGGCTTAGCATTGATCATCTGATCAGTAGTATTTAGACAACTCAAGGGACTGTACTAATGGAACTGTCTTTTCTGAATGTGGGGAAGGACAAGAGTGGAAAACTGGAGTGCCTCCCTCCCCCGCTCCCAAAAAATCCTATTGAAAAACCAGATTTGTTGTTTGACTTCAGTATTCAACTAGATGTTCTTTGAAGTTACCTCCGGGCACAATAGCATTTTATAAAGTCACTGAAGTCCGAATCTCTGCTGTTTGCTGTCATCTGTCTGTGACTCCTAAAACTTTGACTCAAAAATACCCTGTTATTTTGCTAAGCTCACTAGCAAGGTGGGGTCCTTTACACCACAATCTGACCAACCCTTGGAATTATCTGATGTGACATTTTTACCCCCACTGTTCAGCAGAGGCGTAAAGAGGTTTAAGTGCCTTAGTTGAAGCCACACTGCTATAATCCAGAGGAATGAGGACTTAACCTCAGTCTGTCAGGCTTACCAAGGCAAAGTGGCATTTGCAAAATTATAGACTGACCAGAGACTTGCAACCAAGTTATTTTTTTTATAACAGTTTATTTTTTCATCACTTTGCACCTTTTTTTTCATCAATTGTAATCAACTCCGTCATCAATTGTAATCATCTCCGAGGGTTTCCCATTACTGAGTCACCCATGTGCCATCACCATAGTCCTGTGCACTTACCTCCCCCCCCCCCCC
>NW_004567111.1:38072833-38099093 GCF_000260355.1 Condylura cristata
TGAATCAGTGTTTTTGTGTCTTTTGGGTAGATACCTAGGAGTGGGATTGCTGGGTCGTAGGGAAGCTCCATGTTAAGCAGTTTGAGGAACCTCCAAACAGTTTACCATAGTGGCAACCAAGTTACTTTTAAAGAACTGAACATAACTCTAATAGCAGGCTTTTGCAGGAACAATGCTTTATGTCAGAGGGCAAATGTAGTAAATTCAAACACTCAAGGAAAGAAAGTATATGCCAAGTACTGCACATTAAGATGAACAGAACTTCATGTATGACATCCACAGACAGATTGTTCTAAACATAATAGAATTTAGCAGTTATTATTCTTGTGAGGCATTCCTGAGTTCTTGAGGACGAACATCAACCAACAAATAATGGTTGGTAAGATGTTGCTCACGTTTAGTCCTTATATTACAAATATGTTTACCTATTAAAGGCACTAATAAAGCCAGGAAATCTGAGAGCTGGAGTAGTGAGAGCCATGGTGAAACCCTTAGGTTGTTTCCACTTTCTTTCTGAAGTGAAGTGTAAACATCAGTTGTGTCAGTATGGACTTATAATGAAGCTTTGTTGTGACAAAATACAAACATTTTCCTAGACTCTGTTCACTGAAAGGGCCCAGAGGTAAGACGTTGGGCTGCACATACCATCTCCTCCCAAAAGAAACAAGGATCTTTGAAGAAATGGTTGATTCCTGATTTTAGCAATAAATGAACAAATAATTCTGAAACACCTTATGTTAGGCAGTAGAGAAGCTTTAATAAACCTGCATTGTGTCACAAAAGCCTAGGAGCCAGTTTGGAAAACTTCTCATTGACCAGAGATCATATAACTGAGGTATCAATAAGAAGAGTAACTGCAGTGAATTGAAGCTAATCAAATATGTGTGAAATCCATGAGTTCTTACATATATTTACCTCTGGGGGTGGTTGGTATAAAGGGAAAGAGTAAGTAATCATTTTACCTTGTCTGTATGAATTGCACTACGTGGTTACCAAATAATAGTTTCTCTCTGTAGAAGTTTTCCTATTTGCAAATGGAGAAAGAATGATAGTCAGATTATTACCATTTGCAATGTGGAATAAAGTAATAGATGTAGACAGTAATAGTAACTGCTTCACTGACATCACAAAAAAGAGATAGCCCATGCTGTTGTTGAAGGACACACTGCCACCCCTGAGTATTTTTGTCAAATATTTTAACCTTGCTGTATTCAAGTCTTGATTCTTCAGGGAGGCACCATCTTGTCTCAAATTTTTATATAGTAAATACTATGAAAAAATCTAAAATAGGGCTCTTTACCCTATTTTAGATTTTTTCATAGTATTTACTATATAAAAATATACTTTATGGTCAATAGACTTGTATGTTGGCCATTGAAACTACTAGATTGTAAGTTTATAATGCTCACAGAATTTGTACTTACTATTTTATTCTCAGCATCTGAAAAACTGTTCACATTTACTGGGCACTAGTAACTGTAGGCTCAAGAAAAGGCAGTGACCAGCTTCCTCACTGTGATCTTGGGCAAGTCCCTCGAGCGTCTCTTTCCGCATGGACACAGTGCCTCTGTCACTGGCCATCCCGTCTCATTTGTACACAAAAATATACCATAGGGGAAGAGACCTTGTAAATGGCAAAGGGACTGTTGCAACAAGAGACACTGTTGCAACAGGGAGAATGACCTGACCCTAAGATCTGCAGACAGAGGGCTTTGCTCTTTGAGGAAGGAGCAAATGGGACAAGAGAGGACAAGAGGGGTGAACTGAGGTTGAACTGGGGTGAGTGGGTGATGTGACTGGATAGTTGAGCAGGGAATGTTGTTTTCATGCTAGAGACCAATTTTGCACAAGGTGGAAGGAGGGATTGTTCCTTTATTCTTTAAAAATGGTCAAGGGTAGGTGAACACAAGGGGGTTGTGAGGAGATGGTTTTAGCCCAGATTGGTCAGTGGAGACAGTGTGATAAATTCTTTATGATGGGAATCTGGAGGGTCTGTGTCTAGCTTTGAAACAGGTAAGACTCACAATGACCACCATGTTTATCTAAGTGGCGATTAAGTCAGTAAGTCATTAAGTGTAGTAAGTCATTTCAGGAACACAAAAGGGAGGGTTTAATGTAATGTTCAATATTGTCAACTGAATCATGAGGATTATATGAACTGACTATAGTAGGAATGTGGGGAAGGCTGTGTTTACCTATTGACACCAATAGTTAACTAACTTCTTGCATCTATTTTAATACATTACTGCGCTAAGTTTAAGGCAGGGTGTACATCCAAGACAAGCTGCATCATGTATAGGACAATAAATTGAGTTATGAATAATAAAGAGCTACATTCTCTATGATCCATAAAGTTCTGGCATTTGGGATTTTCATCCAAATAAAACTATAACCTCAGCCAATTTCTGGGCAAGTTTAGGTTGAATGCTTTTTTATTTGGGGTAGATGCTTTTAGTTTATAATTGTCGATGCTTAAAGACTGTTTGCCAGTGAGTGAATCTTAACGCAGCTAAAGGTCATTACATCTTAAATATGTATTTCATGAGACTTCAGAGTTCAGACTGACACTTATATTTTAATTTTTTTATGAACTTGTTAGTAAAGTCAGTTATGCTCAACAGGTTCATTTCAATTTCAGTATTTAAGCCCTTCTAACAGTTACAATACCAAAAAGGCTTATTTAACATTAGGTACCAACAGCAGGAAAAAAAAAAGATTCTCATAGTTGAAGAAGTAACTTATAATTTAAGCACACAAACGCCTCCAAGATAAAGGAAATGCCTCCTATCCGTCCTGTGTATCATAAACAGAGGAATTTTCTCTTCCCATACAGAGATAAAAAGAGGAATCAAATTTCCTCACAGATGGCTTTTGGAGAATGTGTGGGGAACAGGAAAATGGTCTCAATAGCCAGCAATTATCAGTCGCTTCAACACAAGATAGCTCTGCCTTACCTGTGTTTATGAAGTCTCCCTTCCTGTGTATTGTATACCCTGACTAGAAGCAGAGTCCTTGAGTGTTTCTGTTAACTATGTGGTCCATTTCACACAGGAAGGGGACACCCACTAGGGGATTAACTATTACCATGGAGTGAATGACAGTTCTGACCTGACCCATGAGGTGGGGGGGGTTGGGGGGTTGGGGGGGTGGGGCCTGATCATCTCTTTGACTCACACATGAGCCCCACATGACAGCCTGCACGGACTAAAACTAGGATCGCAATTAAAAAAAAAAAATTAAAAAACTAAATTTATTCAACATAATCTTCCCCTGGTTTAATTATATGAACTTTTGGATGGAATTTTTTCAGTATAATGGATTCTTGATTGAACAATGACACCACCGGCAAATGCAATTCCCCATCCCCACCTTAGTCTGCTTGTTAAAGATAAGTGCTACAAGTTTAATTTATGCCACATCCTGTGGCGTCTGATTGAAAATAAAAGCCAGTGCCTATTTAAGAATTGTAATATGAGATTCTTTTGTAAAGGAACAGGCAGAAATCTTCAGAAGAGATGGTAATAATAGCTCAATATAGCCACTAGAAATGTCATCAACTTATGAAATTATCTACTAGCCCTTTTAACTTCAAAATGAGAAGAGAGCTTGCTGGTTGGATGGCTCATTTAATAGGAACCCTGTCCACATTTGTCCTGAGGGGATTCATTCTCTATGAACAATCAAATTCCAGGATGAACCTATTTAACATCCTTATTAGCACAATACAAAGATTAATTAAGCAATAATCTAATGCTGCTCACTAGTGGTTGATAACAGGTCTGCTAGTTAACTTCTTGAAGCCAGTCCATGGTGGTGAATGTTGTAAGCAGTTGGTTAATCATAGCATCAATTTTGACAACTTTTATTACCGTCTTCAATTGTCCTTGGTGATTTGGAGCAGTTATGATGAGTTCATAAATATTGCACATGGAACACCAGCGCAGATGGAAAGAATTGGCATGGAGGGCCCGAAACAGAGTGAGAATGAAGAGAACAATGGCACACAATTGATGCCACAATGTGAAACTGTATGTACTTTCATTTCAAAGTAGTTTTATTATTTTTAATCATGTTTTTCCACTTTCTCCCATTGCAGCACATCTTAATTGACATAATAGAAAGAACTGAAGTCTGGGAATTAGAAAGCAAAAATGAATGAGTCTTAAGAGATCTTTATGACCTATATTGGCATCTTAATGGAAAAAAGCTACACTAGAAAGATGAGTTTTAAGTGGCTCCACTAAAACAGATAAATTATAATAATTCTTCACAAACCTTGTTCTGTCATTGAAAGAAATAAATCCAAAGGAAAAAATATGACATAAGTTGTATGACATAGTAGACACAACTAAACTCACATTTAGATGTTCATTATTGTTAAAAGTTAATCTGAGGCATATTAAAAATATTAAGATTCCTCCTATAAGTAAATCCATTTGGTATTTTTCTGTTTCCTTTTGACGTACTTCACGGAGCATAATCCCTTTCAGCTCCATCCATGTTGCTGTGAATGGCATGAGTTTATCTTTTTTTGATTGCTGAGTAGTAGTGCGCTGTGTATGTATCTTGAGCCAATCATTTGGCTTTGGGCATTTTTGGGTTGTTTTGCAGGACTGACTTATTGTACGTAGTGCTACAGTAAACATAGGGGTGCAGGTATCCTTTTGAATTAATGGTTTTGTGTCCTTTGGGTAGATCCCTAGGAATGGAGTTGCTGGGAATTTGAGAAAACCAATTAAGACATAAGGGGGAAAAAGCATATTATTGTTACAATACAAAACACAATACAACAAAACAAAAATAGACAACTATAAACTGGGGATCTCCTACAGGAGAGGGGGGCAGAGAGATCTCAGGAGGGAGGAATGTGGGGGACTGTGGTGATGATGGGTGGGGGATGGGAGAAGTAAACATTGTTTTAAAAGGAACAATAATGTGAATAGATACATAAATAAAATTTTAAAAATTTTAAGACTTGAGCAAAAACCAATTTGAATCTGGTGATGTCAAACTGTCTAGGTACACTCTGGGGACATGAGCCAGGAACAGACTTTAATGAAGAAAAGACAGAGACTCAAGGAAAAGTATTTGGTTATAGCCCAAGTGTTCAGGGAAAGATATTTGGCTGTTCTGAGGCTTCAGGGTTTTTTTTATTTTTTTTTTTTTAACCCTATGGCATTTCAGGCATGAATTTGAGTTTTTTTCACATAAGCTACTGAGGCATTACAACCAACTCAAGTTTAATGACTTCTTCAATTAAACACACACTACGGTAAGGTGAAAAATCATTCAGTGCTGGACTGAGGTGACAATGAGGACTAAAAGTTCAGTTTAAAATGGGAATTTAAGGTGTTCATAGGTTAGAAAATGAGCTGGAAGTCTATCCAACCAATTAGGATGTGAATATGTGACGTAACAGACTATAAATTAGTATATGGTGGACATGTGCTGTAACAGGGTGGGGTGGGGGGAGTACAGAGAAGAGGGACATAGAATTTGAAAAGAAAAAACTTCACAAAAGGAGTAGCATTTGAATATAGATGTCATACATCGTAAAGGGGGTATTGATGGGTGGTGAAAGTCCCCACCAGGCAGTTTCTAACATTTACTAAGAGTCTCCTTGTGTGCCAGGCTCTTAACCTCCATCCTCTAAGGGTCCCTGCCTGGGTCTGAAAATTAAACTGACAAATACAATTTTCCATGACATGGGACTCTTCATAAGAAAATAGAGACCCAAAGAAACGGTTAAACTTGGGAGTGTTTTTGTGCTAGATTAAAAAGTCATGGAGAAGTATGATGGTGCAATGTGGGTAGGAGCTTAAAATAATAAACAGCCAAAACTTGGCAAGACTTGTTTGGATTCTTCTTAGCGTCCCTCTGTCAGCTGCCCTGACTTATTTCAGGGTGAGCTCAGAGACCTTCCTGCATCTATCTGCTTTTTCTCAACTCCTGTCAGCTTATTTTTTAAGCTTGGAATACTAGACCCCAAGGCATAGCATTTTAGGGTTTCAGAACCTTAGGTAACCCTAAGATACTAGGGTTTCTTACGTCGAATATACAAAGGTGGGTAAGAAAATATCCAAGATGTTCAGTCTCTATAGAAGGTGAACAACCACACAGCCTGGAGAAGTATATTTTGTATGAAAAAGAGGAGAGGTGGAGGGAGATGTGTCTTGACGGGGACTGGAGTAAGACTAAATGAGCTTCCCCAGACAGAACTGCTGTATGTTTGGATTTTTGTCCCATGGAAAACATGAAGTACTTGTTTTTTGTTTTTTTTTTTTTAATTAGCAGACAGTAACAGAGAAAGTCCTGGAAATTTAAGTAACTGTACAAACCACTTCCTTTACTTTATAGATGAGAAAGTAATGCTGAGAAAATGACCCAGGGAGAGGAATGAAGTAATTTGCTTAAGCTTATATAGTGTGACAGAGGCAGGACTCTAGTTGGAAACCAAGTCAATCACATCTAAATTTTAGAATACTTTTGGAAGACGGTTATAGTGACAGTGTGGAGAATGGGTTAAAAAGATGGGGCCAGAGTGGGGGGGGGGGGAGGTCCAAAAAACAAGAGGATGTTAAATGGTCCAAATCCAGTCTAGATTAGATCTAGGAGCTAGTATTAATGGGTATTTATGTACTATTTTTATGTCCTTGTTAGCTTCCAAAGTTAGCATGCTTTAAAATCAGCAGCATTCTTATTCACTTCCATACAATTCTCCTGAAGCTTTTATCATGTTGGAAATTAGAAATTGAGGCAACCTTCCATTCTCTGCCTGCAAGTTCTAAGGAGATAACCTGTATAAATGTGGCTTACTTTGCCCTGTTATTGGTTATGAAAGAATGAGTAATTAGAGAGACTCACATGTTATATATGTAAAGATTATTCAATGCAATATTGAATGCAGTTCATCCCATAAGACTATAAAGAATTTTTTAAATGAAAATTACAGCTGCAGGTCTGTTGTCCTTGTATAGTACTTTACACAGCAATTTCACATGCTCATCTTACTTAATTTGAATAAGCTTTTGCTACTTGGCTTAATGTTTTCTGGTACATAGCTGTATCTGCAGAAGAATTGTGTTTCCAATTAGAATTTATCTGGAGTAGTTGAAGGATAAATGTTGAAAGTTGTCCAAATTAGATTGTAGTAGTTTCAAATCCCTAGCTATCTTTAGATTCAGCTCACTGAATAGTATCAGTATATACAGATATAAAAGTGTTAGATGTCATTTCCTTTGTATCTTTGGATAAAGGAACAAATTTAGGTAAAATAAAAGATTTGAAGTATTGTCTGGGTTGGAGTATCTGCTTCCAAGATGGTGTGCTTGCATTCTATCATCAGAAATCCTTGGTTTCTCCCCATTGGATTTTCTCTGTGATGATTTGAAACGTTCTCTTGAGATGACACAGCAGCTGGCTTTCCTCTAGGATGTGATCTAAGAGTACAAACAAGAAACTGCAGTGTCTTCTCTCACCTAGGCTCAAAGTGTTCACTCATCTCTATTGCTTAGAAGACAGTCAGGGCCTCATTCAAGGAAAATGCCTCTAATTATAAACGAGAGATAGGCACATTATAAACAAGAGATAGGCACGAGGAGGGAGGGAGATGAGACAATAGGTGATAAATAGGTAGGTAGGGAGTTAGGTGGATAGACGGGTTGACACAGTTAATCTATAATAACTGCAGGAGACAAATTGTAAAATCTTGTCCTACTTCTCAGTTTTATAGCTAAGCAATGAGACTTGTTTCCAATCTATAATCCAAATGGCCTGTCAGCTTCTGATAAGCAAACTGACACGTTGGGCATGTCTCTGAGCCACAATATGTAGGTTTCTGTCTAAGTGGTATGATTTTTACACTTACTTGATGGATGAAAAAGCTAGGGCTTGCTCAAATGTCTCATTGCTCATTGGGCAGAAGTAGGATTAGAACCCAGATCTTTGGACTAGGTTGGTATCAAGAGGTCTGAACTAGTGCCAGTGTTTTCTTCTTACAAAAGAAATTCTGGAAGACACTGTTGGTTGGTAGATGTAACATTTATCTTCATTCCTTCTGGTTATCCCAATGTGGGGCTAGGAAGGTGAAATACTCAATTCTCTAGGCTCGTTTGCCTCTAGAGGTGGCCACGTGATAACTGCAACAAAGGGTATGTGAACAAAGAGAGAATATGATTCCCACCTATCAGGATGACACCGAACAAATGAACTAGTTTTCCTTCACTTGGTCTCCACTGATAAGGTAATTCACATGTTATGGGTGTTCTCTGAGCAGAATGCATCTTAATGGAGCTGTAGAAATGGAGGGTTAAAGTGAAGAGGATCAGCTTTTAGTTTCAAGAGGCTGTTAGTCGAAACATGGCCATCTACATCAATATTGATCTTTGGTCTTCCCCTATAAATTGTACACAAACAACGAAGAAATGTAAAAATACTCAATAAATTCTATTTCAAGTGGAATGAAGAGACAAATGTAATTTTAGAAAGCCCAGATGGACATCAGGGCTTCCAAAAGGGTTGAGATTTATCAGGAACAGCATAGGAGGAGAGTGAGACAAGAGGGATCTGAGCAGCAGATCTCAGCAAAAGTGTGTGCGTGTGTGTGTACGTGTGTACACTTACATATCTTATAAATCTGTGGGGGGAGGGTTCCCCTCTGAAAAGAAAAACTTATTTGTAAAACTTAGAGGACAGAAAAGACTAAGATGGTTATATAAGCCCCCTTCCACATCTGGATTGGATCTAAGATGTGGAAATTTATCATTTCTGCATCTTGTTTCCAAAAAAAATTGAACTTTAATATAGCCAACACTTTCTAAATTCCCAGACTAATTTGTTTAGTCATCTTCTCTACAAAAAAACTGTTCCATTGCTATTTATCAAAAAAAAAAAAAATCAACACCACTTACCATAAAGAGAATTACAATATTAATTTAACAAAGCAAACTCACTTTGTGTATTGCTCTGGAAAACATTCTAGAATACACTAGACTTTGTGAAGACTGAACTTGTATAGCTAAAAAATGGTAGTCATTAGTAATACCCAATTTTTAAAACTTGGCATTACCAAAGGTTTTAAAACTTACACTAGTCACATTTCAAGTGTTTACTGATGGCATAAAACTGTTGGCAATTCTATGGGGCTGTGCAGATATGGGACATTCCCATCACTACAAAAATCTGGGGTGGACATTACCACCATCATTCTGGATCCACTGTAGCATACGTACCTCTGAAAGCTGAGTGACGCTAGTATTTCAGTTTTGGGAATGTACAAAACCTCTTTCTAGGTAGGACTTTGTATTATCTAATCCCATTAGCCTGAAATGTTCTCCCCTACTCTTCTTTGCTAGCTGCTTTTCTTTTTAAAGATTTGTTTATTTATTCATACAGAACTGGGGTACAGGGCAGAGATGCGGAGGGTGAGAGGCTTCACAAGAGACAGAGTCGGGAGCAGAACAGGCAGATCGATGAAGTACACTGCTGAGGGGAGCAGCGGGCGAGTCAGGAGAGGTCTGCCACGCCAGGTAGTCACCTCTGGGGCAGGCAGAGATCGAACTCATGCGGGAGTGGCTTTTGATTCTTAGTACAGTGCTTTAACCCACTGCACCACCAGGGAGGGCCCTGCTTTTCTTTTTTTAGGCCTCATCTTCTACAGTGGTTTTTCTTTGACCATCAGTCTGAAATATATACTTTCACCACAATCTCCACTATTTTCCAGCTCAGCTGTTTGGTTTTTCCCCTTCATTGACATTTTTGTAATTCACAATTATTTACTCATGTGTTTAACAATCTTTCCTGAGCCAATCCAATTGTATTTCTGTCACAACTGAAAGTGTTCTAGTTCAGAAAAGAATGTGTCTAAGTTACTCAAAATGACTAAGTCTGCAAAGCTATCAAGACAGCATAATAGAAAACGTGAAAGAAGCAACTCAATAAAATGGGGAAATTTTGTCCAGAGATCTGTCTAGGTAATCCAAATTCAAATTTAAATAACATGTTTTGAAAGATGGCTAAATAATTTTACCTAGACAAGAGGACATCCTTTCAAGTGGGAGGGATCCATATGGCTTTTTTTTTTTTTTTTTTAAGATTTTTATTTATTCATACAGAACTGGGGTACAGGCCAGAGGCTCAGGGGCGGTGACAGGCTTCACCAGAGACAGAGTGGGGAGCAGAACAGGCAGATCGACGAAGTACACTGCTGAGGGGAGCAGCGGGCGGGTCAGGAGAGGTCTGGCTCGCCATGTGGTCTCCTCCGGGGCAGGCAGCAGGCGGGAATCGAACTCATGCGGAAGTGGCTTCCAATTCTCAGTGCTGTGCTTTAACCCACTGCGCCACCAGGGAGGGCCCCCATATGGCTTTTAACATTTATTTTCTTGTATAAAATTTGAGACATAAATTGACATATATCAGTTTTGGTTGTACAGCATTTATCAATATCTGTGTGTTGCAAAATGATCACCACATAATTTTTCCTATGAAAAGTTTAGTAACTACACTTAGTAACTTACAGATATACAAATAATATTAACCGCAGTTACTATGCTGTGCAATTTATCCCCATGACTTGGTTTATTTTAGGCAGAAGTTGGTGCCTTTTGACCACATTGACCCATTTTGCCCACCCCATACTCTTGACAACTATCAATCTGTTTACTGTTATCTGTATGTTGTTCAGCATTTGTTTCTCAGATTCCACCTATAAGTGAGATCAGTTTCTTTCTCTGAATTATTTTACTTTGCAGAGTGCCCACAAATTTAATGTTACTGCAATATGGGAAGAGTCCATACTTTCCTTACGGTTGAGTAATATTCTATTGTGTATATACACAATACATACATATATGAAATACATACTCCACAATACATATTCCTTATCCATCCATCTTTATGGTAGACACTTCAATCGCCTCCCACATTGCCCTCCTGAGGTTGTGCCAATTTACATCCCCACCAACAGGGCACAAGAGTTCCCTTTTCTCTACAAATACGCCAACACTGTTTCTTACCATTTTGATAGTAACTATTCTGACAGGTGTGAGGGAAGTATTTTATGGTGGTGTGGCTTTTGCTTTTCCCCAATAATATATGGGTGAACAGTTTTTCATGTCCCGGTTGGCCATCTTTATGCTGCCTTTTGGAAAATGTCTATTAGAGTCCTCAGTCCATTTTTAAAATTGAGTTGCTTAGGCTTGTTTTATTTGCTGTTGAATGAGTTACATATTTTGCATGTTAACTTCACCAGAAATGATTTGTAAAGATTTTCTGATTCACTAGTTTGTCTTCTCCTTTTGTTATTGGCTTCTTTTGTCGTGCAAGATTTTTAAATTATCGTATCACTGATTTTTTTATGTTGTTGCCTTTGCTTTTGGTGTAAAGTCCAAAAAACAATCACCAAGACTGACATAAAGGTACTTGCTACCACTCAGTTGCCCGCTCCTTTAGGATCATAGAAAATGTGCCAATCAAAGGCCTGCCTCTTAGATCCAAACTCGAGGAGTAACAGACAGGCTTTCATAGAAGTGTGTGTGTGAGAGAGAGAGAGAGAGAGAGACACTGAGAGACTGAGGCTGACAGACTGAGAACAGAGACTGAGACGCAGCTCTCTCTCGTGTCATGTCATGGGTGTGGTATTTGAGCAAGAACCTACTCTCTCCATTTGTTAAAGCCTGATGGGACCCTTGAATAGAAGAACCTCATGCTTCCATAGCCATGTGATTAAGGGGTGTCCTGAGGGTAATCATAAAAAAACAAACAAACAAACAAAAAAAAAAGTGTACCAGATGGATGAACAAACTCCCTTCTGCTGAGAAACCAGTGCTCTGGAAATATCAGTATGTTTAAGTTTGAAGACAGAGGCTAGCCTTAAGTCCTTAAAGATGACTTGCTTGGATGTATTTAATTAGAAGCCAGCCCCCCTCAGAACTCAGCTATGAAGGTAAATAAGCTATGAAGGTAAATAAGCTAATGGGCTTCTTTCACAGTAAGACTGGGTAGTAGCTGATTAAGAATTGTTAGTGTTTTTTTAAAAAGATTTATGCTTACAGAACTGAGGTACAGGGGTAGTGAGAATATTCACCAGAGACGGAGTGGTGAGCAGAACAAGCAGATCAAAGTACACTGCTGAGGGGAGCAGTGGGCGAGAGAGGAGAGGTGTTCTGGGCCACGTGGGTCAGCCCTCTGGCTGGGGATTGAACTCGTGCTGAAGCGGTTTCAGCTAGCTTTGTATTGCTTTGTACTGCTGGACTCATTGAGCCACCAGGGAAGGTCTGAATTCTGTTAGTCTTGTAAGTCTTGCTAGTCACAAGTCATCTGATTTAGGGGTGTCCCAGGAGTTTATAAGCTCTTTCTCAGGAGATATGGCAAGCTGGAGCGATGGCAAAGGGAAAGCACAAAGGTGGTGCCCAATACTCTCCATCTTCAGAGTATGTCAGTAGGCCTCTAGACGTGTGTTAATGTAGATACCCACAACCCTAGGCTTTGTTTTACTTATTTACACTGTTGACTATTTTTGAACAAGTTGACTTTTCCACTCCTGTGTAGTCCCATAAATTCCCTACCATATCACCCATGAGCCATCAATATAGTGCCTTGTGCTCTTCCCTGTTTTGACCCATGTCCCTTCTCCTCCACTGCTGTATGTCAGGCTAATGTTTTAAAAGACTCAAAGTAGCCTCTCACAGAAAGCCTAAATATGTCAGTCAGCAGCTTCTGTACTGACCCTGGGATGGATGGAAGTCTGGCAAGCCCTTGAAGGACTATTTTTTAGTTCATGTAATTCTATGATTTTCAAAAGTAGATGTCAAGTGCCAGATGTGGGGTTTAAACCTTTCACCTCAGGGAGAAGCTTGGTATTACAAGTTCCCACCCAATTGTGGGTTGTTGTTCCCAGGATGGTTTGTAGAAAGATTGTCTGAGTCTCTTCTTAATCTAGACAAATTCATAATCCATCCGTTGCCACCTTGAACTGGAATCCATATATCTTTTGTAAATAACAAGTTCAGACCCACTAGTGGGTCTTCTGAGGTGTAAACATCACCAATAATTTATACCTTAATCTTTGTATAATTAATAAATAATTATAATCTCAAATAATAATTTGGAATATTCTGGTGATGACCCAAACTTTTAGGTTAATAAAGATAAGCCATAAAATCCTCATGTGGTTCAATGGGAAAGATGCTGTAGTAACTGACAAAAATAGAGTATCATATTTTTCAACATAACTTAGGCATACTTCTGTGAAATAGCAGTTAATATAAATTAGTACAACTGTTCACCAATTGGTGGGCACACCTGTCAAAATAAAACCTGCCTCTGTCTGTCACCATTTGGGCTGGAGGCATACTCTTGCCTTTTCTCTCTCACTAGACAACTCTTTAGTACAGTTGGACTCCAGCTGTGCTCATAGTAGATGGACAAACTTTATACAAAGATACATCAATTATGAGATTAGAAGGCCTTTAATTGCACTAGCAAACAATTTATAGACTAGAAGATGTTTTTGGAAATATTTCATTGAGACTTAAGTGCTCTTGGACCATAATTCAAGGAAAAGTCAGTAACAATATTTGCTTTAGAAGATCTTTCTGTGGGTATGCGATTAGCAATTACAGAGAACATATGAATTTTTATAGTTATGAGACTTAATAGTACACTCCCACTGGGCACATAGAGTTCTGACTGCTGTAACTACATGAACCAATGAACAGTTCAAAATTTAATATTGAAAAGATAGTCAAAACTAAAAGGAAAGAGATTTGACTTTATGGTAACTTTTAGTACATAGCCCTAAGTCAGTGGATAGAAAGGAAGACTATTACTTTTGTTATCCATAGTTCTGGTAACTAAGATTATAAGTTCTAGCACTTCAAATCATCCACTGCAATTATAAAGTAGCTTCCTAAAGGGGAGTCATTTTCTGGAGTCATTAAAGTGTTTTTTATTTTATTTAAAAAATACTTCCCAAATGGGGGGGAAAAAGGAACAGGAAAATGTGATTGTAATTTTTTTGTCCGTCACTTCAATTTTCTTTTATAGGCATTCAAGTCATTTGAAAATACTTTGGATATAAAACTTAGGTGGGTAACAACAGGTTTACAGTTTTAAAATAGCCGTGAAACACAATGGTCAAATTGTAATTTTGCTTGATTTCATTTAAGTATTCTCTGCCTCCAAGTTCTGTAGCTTGGAAGTCTTTTCATGAGTTAAATGTGTACATAAATAATTTGACTAACATCTTAATCAAAAGCAACAACCTAAAAAAAAATGTAGGAATTTCTATTTAATGTTTAGTTTTTTTTCCCTTCATATTTGTTCATTTTTGTACAATGTATGCTTGTATGCCTTCTTTCAGAAGAAATTCCCACAATCAATTTACCCATGAACCATCATCATAGTATTTGTCTGATTTATAGTTGCTTGGTGACTTTTTTTCCCCCCTGATCCCTTATTTGGTTCCCATATTCATCTGCTAAATTTTTTCCCTTCCAGCTTATTTCACTGAGAATAGATGATAGGATTTTGAAACTCAGATAAATTCTTTACTTACAGATGTCAAATAAGTACTTCAGCTTGAAAACAGGTAATAAAGAACAAACTAAATCCAGAACAAGAAAAGGGAAGGTACATTTATTAAAAATAAAAATAGTAGTCAGTCTCTGATAACAAACAACCATTTAAAAATCCAATATACAGGGTAACAATGCACATATACTTAGATTCTCTCAGTAACTTTTTTAAATCCTTCCTAAAGTATTCTGACACCTTCCTCTTTAGAGATCTGCTACAGCACAGAACATTGTTTCAAGTGTCTCATGCTGCAGAATAAAATCTTAGTTTCTATGGTGATGAACCAAAACAAAGTCAGTGGCCCCTTCATAAAAACTATTTGTAAGTACTCCAGTTTCTCCAAACCTACAGAATTGTTCACTCTAGATGCATTCACATTGTTTTGTGTGAATATCAAGGATGTGTGTAAAATCTAAAGTTACACAACCTAGTCTGTCTTTAACTTTTATGTCCAGTTCTTCATGCTTAGCATGACTAATGAATCTTTTGAGCCTTTTTCACTAACAATGCTTGTCATACAAGGAATATGCACTTCTGAAGGAAGATAGTACCAGAAATGTCACCAAGGTTCATTTTAAGACACACAGAGTTCCTGCTGGATACTGGCCTGTGACAGTTTGTTTTCTTCAGTCTTTTCATGTCCTGGACCCTGGCAAATAGCCTTCCGCCTAAATAATCGAAGACTCAGTCGTAGTAAGTCATTATCTACCATTGGCGCATTTGTGTAAGCTTGTTTTACAGTGCCCTATTTTGAGAAAAAAAAAAAAAAAAGCTACGTCAGATAACAGTAGGAATCATAGGCAGATTACTATCTAACAAAAGTAAGTTATACAAAAAACCTGAACATTTCCAGTACATGTTGAAATATATATTGATGGGAAGTACAGACTAATCTACATAATATTACCGCTTTTCCTCAAACTTAAATAAGCTATATTAGCTTATTGGTGGAAAATATTTTCCAAGTAAGGCTATAATAAGATAAAAGAAACATGGCTTTTTTGTGTTATAGTATTAGGTTTTCTAGTTTTGCATTCCTGTGGCACTCAAAAACTCCACTTTCTATTCACATCCTCTTCCCATTTCTAACTCCTGACAACCAATTATAAAATCTGTAGTTGTACCTTTCTCAGAACATTAGACAGATTTTATACTATATAATTACATTTATCCATGTTGTTGAGAGTACCGGCTGGTTATTTGCTAATAGTAATCCACTTTTCATCTATTAACTGCTGAATGAAGAATACTAAAATGGTTCCCAGAATTGGGAACTTACAATTGTCAAACACAAGTTTCCAAATGTAAATAGTGTGATCAGATTGTTACTAAATATTTAAATAGCTAAGAACTAACCCGAACCTATATGAGTGGGTTTACTTTTTGGATACACACAGCAATATATTGGCGTCTCAATTGCTCTGTATCCCCAGTGTTTCTGTTGCTTGCATCTTACAGTACTTTTTGCTTTGTACGAGCTAATGTTATAAACATTTTAGTGCTTAGCAGTCATTCATATACCCTCTTTGAAATTTCTTTATATCGGGACACTATTCATACTTGTATAGGGCTACTTCTGGGTTCTGTTTTACCCTAGTGACAAAATATCCACATCTTCACTAATATCACACTATCTTGAATACTTCTTTAAATACCTTGTTAAACTAGAGTTCTAAGAGTAACATCATTTGATACTTTTTACATAGACAATGAAACTAAATTTTTATTTTCAAATCTTGACAATGTTAAATAGTAAGAATAACTATCTGTAGGGGAAATATTTCAAAGTTGCACATTAAATATATTAGCTGAAAGACTACCATATGTTCTAGTTTATTAAGTTGGTACTTGTAAAGAAATGCTGAATTTTGTTAAATGCATTATCAATATTTTTTCCTCTGGTCTATTAGTTTCTGCCAGTAAGATCACCTGGGACCTTTAAAAATATAGGATATAAGTAAGTTCTTATCGCTTGTAGTTTTTAGAAAAACTGATTCATTTTATATAATCTTGACAGCGTGTATTACGGTTATGGCTTTTTATCCTACATGTTGATATAATATAAAATTCAGAACATTGGTTCTTAATGAAAAATCTACAGGGATGTTTTAGGTCTCCACAACAGATTAGAAATTCCACTAAAAAAATTTTAAAACCTGTATAGCTAGAAACAGATGTGCACTGCAATTTTTACTTTTGGTAAAAGACTCAAATGTTTAAAAGCAAGGAAGACTATAATAGATCCTTCCACTATCTGTTTTTATGGCTTTGTTTACAACTGATACCTACCAAAACAAAAATCCTGGCCTCTATAAAAAAACCTCACTATTTCTCATGTTTCAATTCTCTTACAGGTGAGTATAACCTTTTAAGAAATAAATTTTCAGGTTGTCTCATTAGCTATAACAATTTCAAAAGTAAAACATGAAAACTAGCCAAAACAAACAGATATATAGAGACCTTAATCTCACCTTCAAGCAATCAAATAAAATGTCATCCACACTAGTCAACAAACACTGCATTTTTGAAGTGTACAGTACCTTCTCATTTTTAACAAGCTGCTTTCTGATTGCAGAATCCCGTCTGAAGCACAATGCTTTACAACATGGTCCTAGATTACTAAGAAGGTTTGCTCTTTCTTCTTTTCGTAGTAATGCAGCCATGTTCAGAGCCCCCAATTCATGTTCAAAAAGATTTTCTGCATCTTTAAATAATGAATAGGTAAGTTTATACTGTATTAAAATTATGAACATTGTTTAAAAAAAACCACCTCAAACAAAACTAAGTATTCTGGTAACCTATCAGTGGAAAGTAAAATTCAAGGTATTCTCTACTCAGATTTTGCTTAGGTGTGAAAACAAGGGACAGCTGAAGATAAAATTGTCTTATGTATCTCATGTCATAGACCCAGAAAATTGGTTTAAGAAAAGCATGAATATGTAAAACTTTCAAGGCTAGTTCACAGAATCTTCTCTACTGGATGAAGATGCCTAGGAAAAAGGCAGAGTCCCTCAGGTAATTCAAGCATACCAATTTTGAGTTAAACAAAATGAATGGTGCCATATGAATACTATCAGAAAAAGCTCAAACCCTAGTTATTAGTATTGTCCTACAAATATAGCTGAAATTGTTTTTGCTCCAAAGAACTTAATCAGTTAGTGCACAAATATTTCCTGAATGCCTGTTAGGCTTTGTTCTAGGTATGCCGTTATTTAGGCAACTGTCAGTATTCTAACAAAAATATACCAGTAGTTAAAAAATGGGCTGATTAGTAGTAAGCACAGTTTAGGTTATCACTAAATCAGGCTGAACCTGTGTTGGCTACACAGCAAAGGAATAGTAATCAATATCAAAGAAATTAAATGCTATAGTTCTCACCTTTTCTATATCCTCATTAATAGACCACCAATACAAAACCAGAAAGTATCCATAAGAAGTGTTCAAGAATGGAAATATGTTGTAATAAGATTCAATAAATGAATGTGATTGTTTTCAAAATAAAGTAAGCTTCATTATTCTACATAAATCACCATTCTAAATAATTCACTCACCAGCTGCTAACAATCACAAAGTTGGTGGCATAATATGTTCAACATTAATAACCACAAGTAAGTAGTATTTTGTTGTTTTTGGAATCCAGACCATGTGGCTAATAAACCACATTCTCACCTACTTTATTGAAGGCTCACTTCCCAGGGGTAAGGATCAAGACATGAACTTTCCAGGTTCTGCTTTAGTGTGGGTAAATAAGTACTTTGACATTCAAACTTACTAATTTGGATTATGAGGATTAAATAATAAATGTACTACCATCATACAAAGAAGTGAAATGGCATTACCTTTGGGTTTTTCTAAAAGTCTCTGACATGTTTCTTTGACTTTGGTAAAGAGTTCAGAACCTGCCAGTTTTTTAGAAATTCCAACTCTCAGCATAATAGCTCCAGGTGTGAATTTTAAGAGTGCAGCCCCAGGCTCCCGTGGTTCTTTTGGATGCTTTGGCATAAGACCAGACCAGTCTACATCAATCACATCTAACGGATCTGTAAAAAATAAATATTTGTACACCAACATACAGCATTTTTGCTATTTAGAGACATAAACTGCAAAACACCAAAAACATTACAAACAAGCATTTTAAAAGCCAAAAACTCATACTTAAAATGAACTTTCCTGCAAACATGTACAATCTAAGAGCCTCCACAAATTAAAAGATGCCCAATAAAAATAACCCCATAATATCAATACCAGAGTGCTTTCAAGAGTTAAAGATTTCTTTGCACACATACATATTTACTCTTCAAAAACAGAAAAAAAAAATTCATTGACTGCTTAAAAACTAGACAGTGGCTATTTATTATATTAATAGTAAATAATCCAACCACTGATAAAGAACAGCTGAGGGAAGTTAAATTCTCTGGTAATACACAAAACACTAATAATTACTAAATTTATAGAGGTAGATAGTGTTCAAATATAATTTCATATACCTACCATCTAGGAAACCATTTGGTTAGATTCCAATTAACTCAGTCACTTAAACTCCGGGAAGTAAATCTTTAAAAAGGACCTTGCTCAAGAGTCAAATTCTAAATTTATTTATGCATACAGTACTGGGGCACAGGTGCAGTAAGAACATTCACTATAGAGTGCGGAGCAGATCACCTTTGGAATGGAGATCGAACTCATGCTGAAGTGGCCTTAGCTTCTTAATGCTGTGCTTTAACCTGCTGTACTACTAAGGAGGGCCCTGAACAAGGCCTCCTTTTCTTAACCCACAGTGGTGACTACTTGAAATTGAGCATAGGGACTATATATATAGCTTTCTCTCACTGGTCTTTCATCAACTCTTATGGCATGGAAATAAATAAAGAATACTTATGACAATAATTTTTATGTCTAACCACCTCTAAAATGATTACCTGGCATTTTCTCCTCATCCTGTTGGTCTTCTCTCTTTTCAGCATCACCTGCCAAAATTTCATCTAGCTCATCATCACTTATTGGTTCGTATCCTTCTCCAGCACCAGATCCTAATGAATGTGCATCATCTAACTTGGATTCATCATCTGCTAAATATTAAATAAATTTCACGTCAGAGTATTAAGGGGAAAGACGAGGAGAGATAGAAGACCTATCTCAGCATTTTTTTTTATTAAAAAAAAAAATTCTTATTTAAAATGCTTGATTATTCCAGTAGAAAACTTGGCAAGGACACCAGTATCATGATAGAAGGATAAAAAGAAATAAAAGTCACCACTACCATAAATATTGTACGGTGTTAATTTTTAAATTATTTCAAACTTTAGAACAGTCAATAATGCTCTTCCTGCCTCCAAGTTCCAGTGTTTTCCTTTAATAAAGTCTTAAAAATATTTTTGTCAGTACCTCTAGGACACATGCTACTCTTTACTTTTATTCAGCTTAAGTTCTGAAGTTAAAAAATTTTTCTGAATCTACAATAATCATCTTCCTGTGCCCCGAGCCAATTTACTTCTAGGGTAATTTTAACTTTGTTATACAAATATGTATCTAAACAAATGCAGACAACAGGATTTTTAGTTTTCCATGACTACCCAATTTTCTGTAGGTAAAAGTATTTTTTCATCTCACAACTGGCAACTCACCAATATATTTCCATGCTATTATCTGTGATACCAGTCAACTATATTTTAAAAGAATAGATTTAAACATGATAAAAGTAGTATACTGATCAGTTCAATTATAAGTTGTACTTCCCTCGATTAGTACTATGGCTCAAGATTTGAATCAAAATTGAGATGTAATGTAAAGAACTCTGAAATATAGACATGTTTTTGCCAAGCAGAACAAAATACACTATCAGATGGTATAATGGAATACATCTAATAACTAAGATTTAAGTTTACAGTTTTAGAAGCAAGTGACTTTTAGTCTGGGCCAAAGGCCACAATGTGGCAAATAAAGAGTATTACTGCATGTATAGTAAGTATTCCAGAATGTTCTTGAGGGCATGAAATGGAGAGACTGTGTCAGAACTATGATGCTAGCAGTGAGGCCAAGAACCAGACAATCCCAAAGAGGTAAACTTTGCAGAATTCTCAGAGCCAATATTATTTACCTAGACTATAATCCACTACAGAGTAGGATGTGGGGCAAGTATACACACAGAATATATTTTCATTCATCAGTCATTAGAGTACTGGAAACAGTCCTGATAACAAATGAAAAACTATGGCTCCTAAAAGAAAATATAGTGAGAAAACCAAAGAAACTATAATACAATGTGGAGATGCTATAAAAAAAAAAAAAAAAAGGTGCTATGACAGTTTGATAGAGTAATTGCATTTACCAGAGGTTTTAGAGAGAATAATGCAGCGACCTGGGACTTTGTCTAGCAAGCAGGAGATAAAAGGAAAAAGATGTGAAAAGTCACTTGGAAGAGCCAGTGCAAGGAAGATTAGAGAAAACAGCCCATTCAGATATGGAAACATGAGTATGTATGTATAGCAGATGGGAGTGAAGGATGGAAAGGGATGTTCCACACACCTGATGTAGGCTCTGACTGGGTCAGAGGATTACTGAGGACTTCTTGGCATTCTAGGGGTACGAAGTACCAGTAAGGCTCTATAATCAACCTATCGTTAAATGTAATCTCAGCTATATTATTGTTTTATATATTTGTTTTCAAATGCCCTACAAAACAGACACCACTAATAGCTACCTGAATTCCTCTTCTTTCTCTATTTTTAACTCCTATGAAAAGCAATAACTAACATCTACAGACACTGCATCTAAGTAATCTTGTTATTTCACTTAGGCTTATTTTAACCAACTCTACCTTGATAATACTGGTGAAACACATTTTTCAAGTATCTTAATTTAAGGCTTTTCCTTAAAAACCAATGGAGTCAAAAATACAACTTTTGAAAATATACTTCCCCTGAAACTGAAAAGGAATGGAACAATCTAAGAAACAAAAAGGTTTCCACTCACCTTCCATGCTCTCTGTTCTCTCAGCTTTATTTATATCTTCAAATCCCTGCACAGATCCTAGATCTTTATCCAGTCTTTCTTTATCCAAAGTTAGAGAGTCCCTTGAGGTGCCTTCTAGTTCTCTTTCATGTTCACTTTCCAGTTTGGCTTCACTGCGTTTCCCAGATTCTATTTGAGAACTCTCAAAAGTTCTGTCTCTGTCCCGATCCCTTTCCATAGAATCAGTAATTAGTCTCTCTCTTTCCCTCTCCAAATCTCTCCTTTTGTCTCGTTCTCTCTCTCGTTCCCGCAATCTATCTCGGTCCCTGTTCCTTGGCCAATCTTTATCAGTATCCCGGTCCCATTCTCTCTGCCTTATATCTCTCCTTTCTCTCTCCCGCTCTCTATCATACTCATATCGATCTCGTTCTTGAAGCCTATCTCTGCTATCAAAGGACCCAGATCTTGAATGGACTTGTCGATCTGACTCAGGAGAACTTCTTCTTGAACTATGGCTTCTGGAATCCTGGCGATCTATTAAAAAAACAAAACAAGACATATATATTATCTATACACACACACACACCATATGCCAAGAGATCACATAATAAAATGGAAAATTTCAATGCTTCATTTTAGGGTGCTTTATATTTTTCTGTATGTATTCCAATTTATTCAAACACTTAATTTTAAGGAAAACCGGGCTTTTCAGTTAAAGTACTAACTGAAATTTAATAAACATGTTTCCTTCTCTTGTCTGTTTCCACTATAACCACAAAATCTCTTCAAAGAAATAAGTTCATGAAATGGTTAATCATGACTAAAACTGATCATCTTATTGTTTGAACTCTTCCTATCCCCCTACCTTCCTTTCTGTGCTCAAAAGAGAAAGTATTAGCTGCAGGAAGAAGAGCAAGAATGTTAAATTTTTAGATAATAAGGGACCTGAATACATAAGCCCTCACCAAGATATACTACTCAAATTCTGACATTAAACTAAATGTTATCATTACATGTACCTCTATGAAATGTTGGCATTGATGTGGTAACAGGTAACATTCTGGTGGTATAAACTTTTGTTTCTTGAAATTTAAGGCAGTGTTTAAAGTAATCAATTTAGCATTTATTTTAAAATTATAATTTGTACATAATATACTAACATAGGAAACATTGGCTAGATTATAATTTAATTTTACTACCTGAAGAAGTACTTCGACTGGGTTCTCCACGCTTTAACTGGTCAATTCTAGATTTTCTCTCTCCTGTTATCTCCATGCTTTTTGTTTTTTCTCTATCTCTTGAGCCACTATGAAGTACTCTTTTTCGACCACCTTGGTCATCTCCACTTCGATGGGCAGAATCATTGGATGGGGAGCGTAAGCGACCAGATGTGTGGCTACGATTACTCCGATTGCTCCCTAGACTGCTACTCCTCTTTTGATCAACTGGCTTGCGATGTGGTGCATCTTCTATAGTAACATGAGGTGCCTCGACTTTTTCCATTCGTGTTCTATGGCATTTTCTGTGTGAGTCTTCACTGCTAAAAGTAGTATTGGTGGAGATGGCAGAGGCAGAAATGGTGGTAGATGTGCTGAAGGTTGTGGTAGCATTAGTGGATGAAACAGTGGCAGGAGGAGGAGGAGGAAGAAGGGAAGATGGAGAAGGAGTTCGCCCAGGAGTAACAGCTGTGGCGGCATGCTCCGGTTCTGTTACCTCTGCTCGGTCAGGGACGTCCTCATCAGACCAGTCACTGAATGCTGTATCTTCCTTTTTCTGAGAATCCGTCATACTGCCATCCTTATCATTGGAAAGCTCAACCATTTCCTCTATGGCTATTATAGGGGGCGTCCGTGGCCCTCTTTTCTTCTTACTCTGTTGGGCTGCTTCTTCATCAGAAATATCTGAATCACCTTTGGACCTTTTACGCTTTTTTTCAACACTTTTCTTCTTTTGTCCTTTTTTTGGTGAAAATACTTGACCATCTTCAGATGTCTCGGTATTATTTCTTTCTATTCCAATATCATCCTCTTTCTTTTTCTTAATAGGTTTCTTTTGCATTTTTGCCTTTTTCTTGTTTTCATCATGAGCTCGATCAGATGCATCTCGATCTTCAGATGGGTGGTGTCCTATCATGTCTTGTTGACGAATTCTTGAGCTTTCTGTGATTTCTAACTGTTCTCTCTGCTTCTCTACAGAGGAAATTTTCTCTTTGAGCTCTTGCTCTTCATAACGTCTTGAACTCTCTTTTCTTTCTGGTTTACGATCATCTTCTTTCCATCTACCCTGCCTGTCTTCTATAAGGTGTGATGGACTGATAGAACGAGACTCTTGAGGTCGAACAACCTGGCTCAAGAGTCTATGTTTTTCATCTATACAAAAAAGTTTAAAGTAATCACACTTACACCAGGTTAACAAACATTGCAAGTTATATACAATTAATAATAAACCATTCTCTCCTCTCATTTTAAGACCTTAAAAATGGCAATAATAACAGTAAAAATACGGCTCTACTACAAATAGTAGGAAATGACAGTGCCATTATGACGAAATGACTATTTCCAATATAAACTTTAGTCACAGACGACACACTGAAGTAACAAAGAAAAAATTTAAAACTTAATGCATCATTTCCTACTAATTTCAAAGAAAGGTCTCAAAGTTACAAATGAATATATCAAAACATACAAACACAAAAAATAGATTTCTGCTTACTTTTATCATCTCCACTGTTATAGGTGTCACTGTCGGGAGAATGTTCTCGCCGGCGCTTAGGTGACTGACGAGGGCTAGGACTTCCCTCATTTCTATAGCGTTTCCTAAATTAGGCAAACATATAATTTATAAAATACCAACAGCGAAAAAAATATTTCCTTATTATGTGTTTTACCATTACTTCTTTAGGTGTAACTAGAACATAATAATTGCAGGATATAATACTTTAGGGTAACGTCATACAAATGATATTCAACATCTTTAATAACATTTCATTTCTTATGACTTACAATTGTGGATTTAAACTATGTAGCCACAAGTCTTCCTGCCTTCATTGTACATGTAGAGTCACTCAAATGAAAATCACCATATTTCCATATTGCAAGATGGTAACATACAGCAGAGGAATCAACATATTAATGTACCCTATACTAAAACTGTTTCACTAATTTTACATTTTTATGTATAGAAATATCTTATTTTGGAAAGTCAAATGAGTAAATCTCATATTGGCTTTGAAATAAAAAAGACAAGCAAGCATTCAACTTACAATCATGTTACTTACTATGCAACCTTAGGCAAGAAAGTACCCTGAAGTCAGCGAAATTTAGTTTGCACATTTGAAAATGGAAGGAAAAATGAGTTTCTATCTCATAAAACTGCAAAGAGGAATAGATTAATCATCACATAAGCCCAATACCAGGCATACTGACACACTATATAGTTCTCCTCAGACCTTAATCACTTGCTAGGTGACTAATCATCGAATAATTTTCCTCAATGGGTATGCAGAAACAAAACTAATCCCAGACAAAAACATGTCAAAAAAAAAAAAACACTAGAAATCGAACTGTAGAATCGAGGTTACCACAGTGGGGAGGGAAAAGAAATGGTGTGAAGGGTGGCCAAATGAACTGTGAGTGCCACGGTGGTAGATAGGGTGTGGAAGGCCCTCCCTGGTGGCACAGCGGGTTAGAGTGCAGCCCTGCAAGCCAGCCACAGCTGCTTCACTGCCAGTTCAATCCCCCATCCCGGAGGTGATCCACATGGCAGGCCGACCTCTCCTGACCCGCCCGCTGCTCCCCTCAGCAGTGTCCTTCTTCGATCTGCCTGTTCTGCTCCCCACTCTGTCTCTGGTGAATCCTCTCATTGCCGCTGCACCTCTGGCCTGTACCCCAGTTACATATGCATAATTCTTTAAAAAAAAAAAATTAAAGAGATGGTGTGGAAATATGCATCAGAAGAGGTGTAACCTGTATCTCTGAAGTATAATGCTATTGTATGCCCACATTATCTCAATTACAAATAAGTTTAAAAATAATTCATATGATCACTACATTTCTGTTTATTGGCTGAATCTGAAATGAGTATTGATTTATATCTGTAGGCACTTAATTTTTCTAGCATTTTCCTTAAATTTTGCCCAACTTTTTTTTTTTTTTTTTTTACTAATAACATATAGAAAACTATGGTCAAAGTTAAGAAACCTACTGTAGCATATGCTATTTCCTTGACAAGTGCCATGTGAGAACGGTCATACAAACCTTGTTGTATTACCAGACTGACTGCAGACACATGAATGATAAAGCTCACTTGACTAGCAGAATAACTGCTGTGCCAAATCCAGTCCAAATAACAAAAATAAAAAAACCTTTCTTTTAGGGTGACTGGACATACTGCTAGAGATAACTGATTTAACTACCATAAAGTGAAAATTAAAAAAAAATTTTAATTTCTAGAAAATATACAGTAACCATAAATGAGTATTACAGAAATTCAGCAAACTAACAGTAGATTAGTACAGTGCTAAATTCAACTAATGAAACAACATAACTGATGAAAACATCTCATATCCATTTATAGGGGTGTTTGATGCCTCCATTTTTGGGGCCCCAGTAAATATTTGGATTGTTTAGCCACACACACACAAAAAAAAAAAAAGCAATAACTTTTCTGTTAAAAGCAGATCAGAAACATGGAAAAATACATGTTAATTTATAGGACAGGATAATATAAATAACAA
>NW_004567111.1:38099193-38195023 GCF_000260355.1 Condylura cristata
GCAAAGTTAATGTGAAGGGTCACTAAACTGAACTGAAGAACAGCATGAACATGTCCTGTCCCATTAAGCTCCACAATGGAGTAGTTGTGGGGTTGATTTAGACCCATCTTTGTTGTCTCCGTCCTCTGGGCCCCAGTAAATATTTGTGACTTGTTAAAAGACAAAAAAAAAAAAAAAAAAAGCAATAACTTTTCTGTTAAAAGCAGATCAGAAACATGGAAAAATACATGTTAATTTATAGGACAGGATAATATAAATAACAAAAGATTTCAAAATTTCTATCTGAGATGAAAGATAGCTAAAAAGGTCAGTTGGGAAAAAAAATAATTTGTTATTGTGTGCCTAGGTTTGTTAAAGGCAGTAACTGAATTTTATATTAATATAAGATTTTTTTAATGCAGAGAGGGAAGCCAGAGGCTGTTACAGAAAACGTTGGATATATGCTGAAGGAAATCTGAGACTTAATAAAACATGCCTCCATTTGGGCTGTTTGTCTATAATCATAACCCAAAACAGCATTGATAAAAAATATCTAAAAAAGGAAGCCTATATTTCCCATTAGTTAAATGCAATGGAGGCAGGAGCAAAGGAACATATATAAATTACTTTCAAAGTTTGTTTTAGCAAGCATAACCATCCTTTTACTCCATTTTTTTTTAAAAAGTAGCTAACTTCAATGTTTGGTTTTGTAATCATAAAACTAAAAATGGAGCAACTTGACTCCAGGGTTCTCTTGGATATAATCATTGGCTTAGCGCCCCTATGACTCCTCAGCTAACAAGTACCTCAACACAAAGAGGGCTGCTATGCTGAGAGATTTAACGTGAGTCTATCTTAGTCACCACAGCCAAGGCGACTACAAGTTTATAGAGAAAACCTTTTTAAGACAAGACCTGTCACAGAAAAAAAAAGTGGAGAAGTAACATTCCTTAACTTTTGAGAATATGGGAACAGTCATTTCACAACTAAAAGTTAACTTGGAACTTCCCAGCTACCTAAGTAAATAAATTCTTGTTAGCTTAAAAAAAAAAAAACAAAAAAATAAAAAGTGAAAAGGAAGAATATATCCTCAGATATATCATGAGATAATAAGAGCACGCTTTTAGTCTCAATAGCCAATTATAATTGCAAAGACTGTGAGGACACCATGCTATTTCTTATCGAGCCATGCAGAGCTAACAGGAACTCCCTCAGTTCTAAGACACTGTGAATGCTCCTCTAGCCTGGGGTAATACTCCAAATTTACAAGTTCTCATTAAGGATTATCAAGAATAGCAAAGGCAGTATCTCTTGCTGACAGGTCAGCACTATTAACTAGTTATAAAATAGATGTGATGGAATATAAGTTTACGGATTCTCACTTTTATACTGGAGTCTCGCAAAAATAAATCAGTGGCAGGTGAATAAGTTAATGAGTAACCAAAAAGGACGCGGTAAGCAAAACATGATTAACTATTTTGTATGACAGAATTTGTAGACTGGTTTGCAGCAACATGGGTGGAGCTGGGAGGGATTATATTCAGTGAAATAGGCCAGAAGGAAAAAGAAAAATAACAGATGATATCACTTATAGGAGGAATTTAAGGAAACTGAACAAAGGCTCAAAAAAAGGACAAAACATGTAGGCAACTATAGATTTGGTGATGGTGTACCAGTGGGGTATTTATTGGGACAACATCTGAGGGGAGAAATCAAATACTGTACAAAAATGAACAATGTAAGAAATCAAATTTTAAAATAAGAGAAAAAAAGTAAAAAAATGTAGACTGAGAAAATTACCACTCTCGAAAGACAATTCAAAAGATTTTGAACAAATATATAAAGTTGAAATACAGGAAAATATAGTGAGGAAAAAGGATGAAAAGGATATTAAAAGCACACAGGAAAGCACTCAATGGAACTTTTCAAATTCTTTACTTACTTTGACTTTCTCTCATCATGTCCATCTCTTGGGTTCCTGTCCTCGCGGATATCTTCTCGCTTTTCTCTGCGTTCATCCCGTCCCTTGTCTTTGTCTTCCCAATCCCTCTGACGTTCTCTTTCTTTATCCCTTTCTCTAGTTCTTTCTCGTTCCCGCTCTCGTTCTCTCTCCCTCTCCCGTTCTCTCTCTCTCTCCCTTTCCCTTTCTTCTCTCTCTCGTTCCCGTTCTTTTTCTCTGTCTCTATCCCTTTCCCTCTCCCTCTCTCTGTCATGGTCGCGGTCTCTCTCTCTTTCACGGTCCCGCTCTTTCTCTCTTTCTCTCTCACGTTCCCTAGCACGTTCTCTTTCTAGTTCTCTTTCTTTCTCTCTTTCCCGATCCCGCTCTCGCTCCCTCTCTCTTTCCCGTTCTCGGTCTCGCTCTCGATCTCTTTCTCTGGCCCTTTCATCTCTTCTATCATCCACTCTCTCTACTCTTCGTTCCTCTCTTCTTTCATCACGCTCAAGCTCGTCATTCCTTCCCTGATGTCGAATTGGTGAGCTTGGTCTTTGATCTACAATGAAAATCAAGTTTTGTCAGTGATTAATTAGACAGGTAACCTACTGGTAAGACAGTATGTAAACTCATAGATTTTATCCTGTGTATAATAGGGTCACACTGGCAACATAGATAAACCAGGTACTATATTTAATTTAAATTTAATTTAATCATCCAAATAATCACCCCTAGATGTTTAAAAACATTTTTCCTTTAAGGTAGTTTTTATTTGCCCTCTAACTATCATATTTTCTGCTCCCCATCAACCCCCTCCCACCTCCCGCTGATCCACCTTTGATCTTTTTCTGCATGCTCCTTACCCTACCTCCAGCCCACTGCTCCAACCCCACTTTCTGCCATCTCTACCCTTCACCTCTGATCTTCTCTGTCCCCCCAGCAGGACCTGAGAACACTGGTGGCAAAGGATAGGGGCAGCAGGAGGTGTAGAACATAGGAGCTGAAGGAAAAAAAAAATTTCCCTCGTAAGTCACACCTCTAATTCAGGCCAAAATATATATACATCAAAGTGCAGCTATTATGTGAGGAAAATATAGTAGACTAAAACATGTCAATATTTTTTGCTGCAATATCAATTTATCATAAGCTAAGGTATTAAGGGTTCTGTTGCTTAGCAATCTTGAAATAATCAAATGTAAAAATTATTTTATATTACTAATTAATAACTATTAAGATTAGTACTCAGATGAAGAGCTGTTTTCTTAAAAAGGTAACTAATAACCTCATATTTTATTTTTTCCCTAATACATGGAATCGCAAACACAGAAAAAGTGAATACACACTGCTCAGATGTTCATTTGAGCAGAAAATTAGTCATCAAAAAATGTATAAGAAAATGGCATAAAGTTTTCCTCAGAGATTGCCGTTTTTAAAAGTAGTTCACTATGGTAGGATCTAGGGCTGCTGTGGTATTTCTATTTTCATACTATTTATGTTTACCGGTTAGTCATAAAGGTGAAATTGCAGTATGGCCAATGAACCTGTCAGTGGAATATCTAACATCAACCTATCAATTTATTAAGCAGAATAACTTAATGCTGTTTCTAGGGAAAGGTTCAATAAACTAATTTGAATTCCTTTCTTATTACAGATGAAAGAAGTATTATCCATGGTAATAGATAAAGATACAAAAGTACACAGAATTCCAGACTACAATAAATGTGAGGCCTTGGGTAGCCCCTTTTGCTCCTTTTAAAATACAAAGGTTAATACAGAAGTTGACTTTCCAAAGCCACCAAGACTCATTTGAACATGACTGAAAGTTAGTTCTCTTGTCTTTCTACTATTCCTGAAACTAACTTAAATTGAAAATGATTCCATTACACTACACACTGAAGTCCTACAATGTATATAATCCTGGTTAGGAGTGATATTACTGTCACAATGATTATAAAAACAATTTAAAATAAATTCCACATTGCAACCTGTAGCAATTCACACTTGAAACTTCTAACTAGAACAAAGTCTGCTAACAGGCTATTTTATTTTACCAAGGCACTTTTTTTGTTGACACATGAAAACTAAACTTTTCACAACCAATGACAATGTTCCTCAAAGAAAATGAAGAAGACATAATACCACTTTAAGATTCTAAACAATCTTCCCTCTAAATGTGCATATCAAAGATGTGCTTCTCTTCAGTTTCCTATATAAGGAATGATACACCCATTTCATCAAACCTAGAAATCTCAGTTGTCCAAGTCTCACACTGAGTACCATAAATGCACTCAAAATATTTTCCATTCTTTCCTTTCTCCACCCTTATAGCTAATATTAACTTAAACTTTGATTAGCTCTTCTTAGATGTCTGTGTCATACAGCCCTATTGGATGCTGTGCTTGTCTCCAGCCTTTCCCCAGACTCTTAAGACATTTCTGATGACAACTACTTCTTCCATTTCTTTAAAAACAGCTATATATAGGCAGAGAAACAGCAGTTATATCCAAAATTATTAGCCTGATTTCTTCAGCTATTTACAATCTGGTCTATAATATCACCAATCCTTTCCACTAGTTTCTTCTCTGCCCTGTCTTTTATAGCCTACCTCTACTCCAACATTTTGTTTTTTAAATACTCCAAAGCATGTGTTTTTTTAACAGTACCCTCTCCAAAAGAGTATTTCTTCCATGGTTCATTCTAGCAAATTAATTATCTACCAGGCCCTAATTTGGAGATTTTCTTTTTAGGAATCTTTCTTGGGTTTTCAGATTCTGTTTACTCTTTTGTCTTCTTACAGAACTTTTTATATGAGTAGCATTTGTCACAGTTCAATTTTTCTATTTATACCCTAATTGGCTTGTGTAGAACTAAAATAAACAGTCTGACTCCTGAGCAAAGAACAGGATGCCTGGCTGCTTCTCTCTGCTTGGCCTCTAGCAACCTCCTTATTGCTCACCATACTTAAGCCACATTGGTGTTTTCCAGTTCTAGGACGGTATTATGCTATTTTCATCTTAGGGAACTAATATACACTCTTCTTTCTACAGACTATTTTTATTCTGCATAAATATCAATTCATCAAACTTTTCACGAACAATATTTTAAGAAGGTTCTTCTCATCTTTATTTCTATCTGGCTATCATTTCCTTGACAGCCCTCAAACATCACCTTCCTTTGGGGATAAGGGGTAGAATTTTCCCTTTTCTAAATTCTGTAAGGATAAAAACTATTTTACTCTAAGAACCTAGAAAAAAGCACAGGTACTCATTAGATATTTGTAGAATATACCATTGACCTCAAAACTATTTCTATTTCAATCATACCACAGGATTTACTGAAATAATCACAGTATAGTAAAACAGAAAGAGAAAAGAACTTGCAGCAGAAAACCTAAGTTTGAATCTAAACTCTGAAACTCATTTCTCTGTAATATTGGGGGAGGACATCACACCTTTTTGTTAGCTCAAATCTGAACTGTGAAACATGAATTCTCTTATAACTAAACTCGCAGGAATATTACAAAAACAGAATTTTAAAAGAATGTATATACTGTCCAATTTAAAGAATATGAAGTCAGAGAGTATATACCAAGCAACTATCAAAGTTCTTTGTAAACTCAATACATGTGTAGTTATATATAAGACTGAAACCAGATGTCACTGCTGAATGCAAGTATGAGATAATAAAACACTTAAGCTAGGATATGAAACTAGAAAAAAAAAAAGCTATTAAAAAAGGTATTACCAGAACATGGTGTTAGAGGTCAAGAAAGAGAAGAGAGATCAATCAGTGTTAATGAAGAAATAATTTCAGATACCAACACAAAACAAACTCCAGGTCCACATACAACTAAGGAAACCCTACTCATATTTAATCCAAATGTATCCTAATGAACTAAATCCAGCCAACCCTAATCTCTGCTCTCAATATACTATCAAAAGGACATGGTGTCACAGACTTTGTTCTCTCATTACTACTCATATTCAAGATTGATATGGGTACCTCTTGGATTCAAACTCTCAACCCTTCAAAAAATGAAGCATCAATGTTCAATCTCCTACTTCATCAAGTTTAGTATTAAATATCAGCAGTATAGCAAACCTGATGTTAGTTAACAAACCAATTTAACAAGACCTTCACATGACCTTAAATAAAGGTCTCAATACATAGACTTTTTAGAAAAGTGTTTTTAACCCTTTTTAAATGTCATCCAGTAATCTTGCTTCAAAAATGATTCAAAAGTTCATCCCGTGGAGTATCGGAAAGTCTTTTAACATAGGATATATAAGACTATAAAATTAAAGTACTGCATATAAAGAATATTTCTCCAAACAATCCCAAACCCTATCACTTTATTTTGTTGCTGCTTCTTTCTGCACAGATAGTCAGTGAATGATCAGGATGCTTAGATGAGAAATAATTATCTCCTAATCTCAAAAGCCCGAAACACACCCAAACATCTACATTCTTTAATGGGTGTGATCTGTTTGGTTAAAATGACAGACATACATCACGGCATCCTAGTTCTTATTCCATTTCCAAACAGGTACTAGTAACTAGCTATTTACAGTCTTCCCAAGACAAGTAAACAAGAAGTTATATGAGTAAATGTAATGTTTCTAGTGTGGCATCAAACACAAATCTTAAAAAGACATTTTATGTAAAAAGGCAAATAGATTCAAATAACTAGTTCTCCCAATGCTGGCCACCATTAGTAGAATTCTAGTCAACAAACCTCTTTCTCTGTTGTCACGACGATCCCTCTCTCCATGTCTTCTCTCAAAGGAAGAATCCCTTGCTTGATCTCGAGTGTCTCTTTCAGGGTATCTGTCTCTTTCAGGATAGCTACTGCGAGTTTCCCAGCTGTCATGATAGTTGCTACCACCACTGTGACTATCAATTTGAGACCCTCTTGTGCCTCGACTTCCTACACAAAAAATATTCACACAAATGTTTATTATATTTACTTTATTCAACAAGTTTCATCAATCACAACTTTTTCTCCCCCATAACATATAAAGGTGCTTTATATGAATTCCACAGTGTCATAATCATTGTTGAAAGATTATTAAAATTTGGATCAGAAAATTAACACTAATGACTAATTTGGGTAAACAAAAATCCCTGTTTTCCCTATAATGGAATCACAAAACAAGACGACTCAATTCAGTTAACCCAAACCAAAAAATAAAAACTACTGACTTATGTATAACTCACAAAAATATCATGAATAAAAATATTTTATTAACCTGATTACAGTTTATAGTGAAAATGAAGTATTTTTCACAAGTAACACAGTTCAGCCTTAAAAAAAGACACCACTTCTGGCATGATTAAGAAAAAAATAACGGAATGTAATAACTAGAGACATTAACAGAGGGCTGAAAAAAAAAATTTAGAAATATCTTTGTACAAAAAACCAAAACAATTTCTCAGAGAAATCTATTACATCAACTGCTTCCCAAAAAATGACGACCAGAAATCTATAAATACTACAATAACCTCAGTCTATAGTTCCAGTAAAACGTTTACAACAGGGCAGAGAGCAATAGTTTTGTTTTGAAATATAAGTTTAAAAAAACTATTTCCAAAACAGAGAGGAAATGAATGGGCATACATATATCTGCCTGTGTAAAATATTGTGAGGAAAGAAATATATTAAACTGGCAAAAGAGGGGAACAAAAGGTCGGATTTAAGATTTTTTTTTTTATCTTTTGTGACTTTGAATATTTGAACCAAGTGAATGCATTATTAAAATAAAAAAAGACTTTTCTTAAATCCCATTTACAATGGCAATGAAAACAAGAGAGTACCCAGAGATAAATATGCATAAAACCTTAATAGAAAAAAAATACATAAATTGATAAACTTAATATATTTGAGATCAAAATTCAAAGTTTCTCATCAAATTTTAAGAACCAATAACTTATTTAAAAAATAAAAATGAAAAAGCAAAGGGCCAAGAATACCCAGGACAACTGGGCCAGTGTCAGTGAGAGACTATCAACCTACAGCTGTTGCACTGACCAAGACAGGCCAGCAGATTCATGGAATATGTAAGTGCTCAGAATTCTACAGCAATGTTTTGGGAGAAGGGAGACAGGACAGTGGGAGAAAGGAAGAGAGAGGTCAAAGTTAATTCAGTCCAAGCAATTTGGAGATAGTCAAATGCATTTACATCAGTACTGATTAAGTGATTGTAAGTGTGTTAAAAGAAATAAGAAAAAAGGCAAGGATGGACAAATGCTGAAAAATGCACATCAGTCATTTTCCACACCATCAGTTTTGAAAGTCCACCACTTTCATCCCATTTTAATCATTTTATCATATGTATTCCTATTTCCTAAAAATTACTTTTGACTATGTTTTTGTTTAATATCAATTTGTTTAATGTTCTTTTAAATCAAGATAATAGGCATGAGTAGTTATCACAAGGTATGGATCAGGCCCTTTTATCTTTTGCTATTTTGGCTAATAATTCCTATTCAGATTTTATCAAGAATATCAAAATTCAATTAACTGAAATTACTTTGAAACAAAGTGATAATAAATGTATGGGACAATATGGTTAGAAAAGAAACCTTAAGAGAGCTAATTATGTTTATATGAATGTATAAAATATAATTCACTGGCAAATCAAAAACCTTACCCTTTTCAGGTAACTCTGGACCTCTTCCCCTACTTCTGCCCATTCGATCATTCCTAATTTCACTTCGAGACTCATTTCTGGAATCACTCCTTATTTCAGTACGAGAACTTTCTTCTCTCAAATGGTTTCTGCCATAACTTCGGGATTCTTCCTGATACGTATCCTCCTTTCGATGAACCTCTCTACTTTCACGGTCCCTGTAATCGTGAGCATCACGAGCAGATCGAGAATCTCTTGGATCACGGCTCTCTTTATTATCTCTGCTGTAGTCTCTCATTTCTCTGGAGTCCCGAATGTCTCTGGAGTCTCTTAGTTCCCTTCGGTCTCTAGTATCTCTGGCATCTCTCCGATCCCGACCATCTCGAGGTTCTCTGTCATCTCTATGGTCTCTAGAAGAACTCTGATCTTGTTCATACTCTCGTTCTTCCCTTGTGTCTTTTTCTCTTTCCCTTTTTCCTCTAGTCTCTGTAATGCAGTTTTGGAAAGTAACCATAATTTCCTTCACAAAATTTTGAGAAATTATAGACAGCATAATTAACAGTTTAAAGACCTTTATTACAACGATTATTCATATCCTCTGAAGAAAACATGGGCAAAAAAAAAAAAAAAATCCTTAGGTAAAATTCCAAACATAATTCTATTAACATTTGGATAAACTCTGAACACTGTCTTCTCCTACCCCAAATTACTTATACTTACAGATCTTAAAGAATGAGAAAATACACTAATCCTCATGTCACTAGTGGCTTACTTAGAAACCACTTTTAGATTCACAGATGCAGTTACTTTAATGAGCTCTACCAATATTACACTATGACTGTACTATACATGATCACCTCAAATGTACTTAAGCATCTGAGAGTAGTCTATAGCTGGTTAGTTTGTCAGTAAAGAAATTTTGTTTTCAACCTATCTTTTCTTGAACTGTATAATGGAATCACAATTCTGTCTAAAGTTTTCTTTACTTAGAAAAGGATTTTCTAACATCTCATAGAAAAATGAAGACGTAATTTCAGTTTTTATACAGCTAGAGTGAATGTCACTGATAATCCAAATTTTCATTTTATTAATGAAGTTCAGAGTTTAAGTGGTCTAGTCAACGCCATATCTCACAGAAAATTAGCCTATAAAAATGTCCACAAAAAAAAATGTCCACAAAAAGGATAATTTGATTATATAAGAGTTTTGATATGAAGTCAAAGAATTATCATGAAAACTTCAAAGAACAAATTCTATCCTATTTTTCCTCCAAACTTGCTGTTACTCTGGAAATGCCCCAATATTGGAGGTTTTTTAAGCAACTATAGCAGCTTTATTCCTAGGATACTGTATATTTACTCTTTTTTCTATCCCCCAGTGACTAGTCTATAGACTTTCTCAAACATCCATAAACCTAGTACCCACAAGACCCCCTAGATTCTCACAACAATAACTTAATCTCATTCCCAAATACTTTGTAATATGCCCAAGTCCACAAATATCATGTAAAGAGAGAAGCACCAGATAGGAATCCACTGTATCTCCATCCCTTTTTGTATAATGCATCTCTTGTAGTCCTCCTCCAAAAGCCAACTATGCCCAAAATTGTGCTCACTCACTTAGTGCTTTTTGTATGCCCACACCTGTTTTTACAAGTAGTTACTATATTTTTCTTTACTTATAATAGCCATCCTTTAAAATTACTATTTCTGAAAATGATCTCTAACTAGAAAGGAATATTCGCCACATCTATTAAATGGGAGATTAAAGAAGCACCTTCCTTATAAAGAACCTAAACTTACACATGGTTTAGTCAAAAAGATACACTGCATACTTACTTCTCCTTTATTAATGAGCTAAATTACTGAATTATGTTTTGAAATAGTTACCATTCAATAATCTATTGCTAAATATATACTATATATAATCCAGGACAACTGGTTAAATATCTTATTAAAATTAATAGATCGGTATAAGAGAATTTTCCCATCTTATCAATGTTCCATAAATACTGTTGTGCTGATCTGCTTCCAAATGCACACAAGGAAAACTTCTATAAAATTCTCTGATCCCTAACTATGCATCCATCATTTTCTTGAATAAAATAACTTGATTAATTATTACTTACACTGTTGATAGGAAGAAAATAAGTTCATTATGTTTCATTGGAGACTGTTGTACTATACTCAGAGAGGCTTTTTGAAGACATATTAAGGAGAAATGTTGCAAGTAAGCAAGTACTGCCTAAGTATTTTTTATGTTCAAATGATAACTCAGGAGAAGTTAGGTAAAAGACTTGTTAAATTAAATAAATCATGACAAGAAGTTTAAATAGGATGTACAGAAAAAGGTAATGGTACCATCTCAGCTTGAACAAGGACTGGCAAATGCAAAGTTAACTTTTCTTTTTTAAGATGTATTTTTATTTATTCATACAGAACTGGGGTACAGGCCAGAGATGCAGAGGGTAAGAGGATTCACCAGGGACAGAGTGGGGAGCGGAACAGGCAGATCGACGAAGTACACTGCTGAGGGGAGCAGTGGGCGGATCAGGAGAGGTCAGCCACGTGGATCTCCTCATGGGCAAGCGGGAATTGAAGTGGCTTAAGCTTCTTTAGTGCAGTGCTTTAACCCACTGGCCACCAGGGAGGGCCTAACTTAACTCTTCAAGCTGTAGATAGGAAACTACTTTGCTTCATAATTGAATTACACCAGGAAAATGGATCACTTGCTTTGCAACAATCTTCTAAGTATTTCCCTCAGTCCTTATCTCTATCAGAACTCACCTCTGATGCTTTTAAACTCAGCTCTGAGGTTTGCTGTTTTTCTTCCCTTAACTTCTCTATTGTTTTAAAGAACTAATTAGGCAATTAGTGATACTCTAAAAATCAAATGATCAAAAATCCAGAGAATTCAAGTAAAACACCTTAAGAAAGTTAGTGTGGGGATTATACATACATACATACATACATACACACATACATACATACACACATACACACACACTACATATATATGTGTGTGTGTGTGTGTGTGTGTGTGTGTGTGTGTGTGTGTGTATAAAATGCCTACTTACATATTTAAAAGCTTATACCCACAGTTCCTTAAACACCTACTGCCCTTAAGAACCTCTGTGGTCCCTCCCTGGTGGTGCAATGGGTTAGGATGCAGCACTGCAAATGAGCCACAGCCGCTTCAGTGTGAGTTCGATCCCCAGCCCCAGAGGTGACCCTCGTGGCCCAGCAAACCTCTCCTGACCCACCCACTGCTTAGCAGTGGACTTTGTCGATCTGCCAGTTCTGCTACCCACTCTCTCTGGTGAATCCTCTCACCATTCCTGCACCTCTTACTAGTACCCCAGTTCTGTATGCATAATATTTAAAAAAAAAAAATCTTTGTATATTACAAAGACAAAATATAATAGTTCTCATCTAGCCCTAATTATGACAATAAATCTGATGATCCAATTTTATAATAAAAAAATAAAACACCTATTTAAATAAATGAACGCTAAAAAAAATGAAAATAAATGATAGTACATACCTTCCCTCCTTTCATGACGCCGGTCATGAGACTGTGAAGTTCGTTCATGATCATGCCTCCCTTTCTCTCGCATTGGAGAGCGGTGTCTTGGGGGACTTTGCTTTCTTGGAGGAGAAGACAAAGAATGGGAAGGATAAGGAGAAGCAGAGCGTCTTAATGGTGGAGTTATTGTCCTCTGATAAGATGGTGATGGAGTTCTTTTTCGACGAGGAGAAGGAGAGTGTCTTTGAATAGATGATCCTGATTGCGAGGAAGATGAGTGATGCCTAGAAGATATAGGAGAATGATGCTGTCCTGCTGGGGAAGTAGACCTGTAAGAAAATAACAAGTTTAAGAGGCTTCATCAGCTGAAGATCTTGTTTAAGCAAAAAATACAAAAACTTAACCTAAAAATACAGGTACTAATTCCAGGATAAATTTAATTCACACTGCTGTAAAATAATAAGCTGAGTTTTAAAGAGCTGAGTAATTGTTAAGTTCGCCTGGGCCACAATTCTGGATAAATAATGCAGTGTCTTTCTACCAAGGTTTTGATCAAAGACATACTTTCTTTTCCAGTTCTTGTACTTTCTGAGAAGTTACATTCTACCCTCCCATAAACTACAAAATTCACTCTTACTAGAGATACTTTCTGACACTGTAAATATGTATCCGACATGAAAGCAGGGGCTCATAAGTAGCTCAATCTAATCAGTAAGATCCAGATAGATAGCAGCTGTAAGAATGCCTACAAATCAAGGGTGTAGGGAGAGAGGAAGTTGTGACCACCTAAGTCAAGCCTAAAGTCTGCACTGCCTGCGTTGACATTTACAATGGGGAGAGAAAGAGAGCATAAAGAAAGGCCATACTGCCTTTTCCCTAAATAATCTGACTTCACTATTAGGCAACAGATACTGAGATTTTTTAATTCCTAGGCCTAGGGTTAACTGAAAACTTTCTCTACTCTTTAAATCTCCCTTGAAGTCACTGCAGCCAGTGAAACAACTTATACTTCAAGAAATACATCTGGAGTCACTCCTATAATCATATTCGTCATAGCAAACATTTGTTCAAGAGCTAGTTGTTTCATTCAAAAAAAAATTCTGAAGTTCTAAGTATTTCAGAATTACCTTTAGTGCCTATGATAAATACACATAATAGGAACAATTGTGACAAACTCATTAAAGCCTAAACCAGGGTTTCTCAATCTTGGCACTACAGACACTTTGCTTTCAGTCATTCTGTCATGAGGGATGTCCTCTACAACGTTAGCAGCATCCCTGGCCTCTATCTACTAGAAGCTAGCACTCACTTCTCTCCTATCCTGTCTATGCATGTGTGTGTGTGCGCGCGCACACGCACGCACACACACACACACACACACAATTTACTCTTGACAATGCTAAATTTTTCCAGGGAGGCAAATCACCCCTGGTTGAGAACTGCTGCCTAAACTGTACTGATTATAAGTAATGACTACAAACCTTCTAAATCACCATAAGATTTAAATCTATAAATGTTACTGAATCACAAAAATGTTCCAATATATTTCACAATTTTTTGCAGATCCAAGATACAAAACAAACAATACCTATGCATAACAGTAGACCAAAAAAATGAAAGTCAGCTAACTATTACACCATGTTCATTAAACCATTTAGTCATCTGTGATTCCACTGAATCTCCATGCTTCTAATAAAACCTATTGTTCCCTACATTAAAAACAACAACAACAACAACAAAAAAACCATAAGCCACGATAACTTAACTCTGAATAGAAATGTATTTACTTAGCTTTATAACATGGCTTAAGTTAGGACATGATATAGAATGAGACTATTCGGGGATTATTTTATTGAGGAAAAATGCGAAACTTAAGAAATATGAAAAGAAACATTCAAATGCAAGTAATTTCACCTATAAGTCATATACTAGACTGTCATAAATTCCCACCAAGTTTTCTCATAATAAATGTTTGTTTTCAATTATGAAGCTTACATAAGGTTTTAAGGTTAACATTCACAATTCAATCTCTAAAATGATGTAGAAATTATACATTTAAGAAATATAATTATGGACATTATCATAACCAATTCTATTTTCAGTAGAAAAACATGGCACATATAAATATTTAGGTTTCCATTATTTTATGTAAGAAACTTATTCTTACATAAATCACTAATATAATGATAAAATAAAATAGCAGCTTATATATATAGATATTGCTACATTGTGCATGACTGCCTTTAAGTATTGTACATGTACTAACTCATTTCATCTTTATAATAACAATGCAATCAGTTAACTGAAGCAGGACTGAAAATCAGTCTTAAATAGAGACTAGTCTAGGAATGTAAGACTAGACTAACAAAATAAAGCAATTTGAGTTCTCAGCTAATTAATCCAACAAAAATCTAAAAAAAAAAGTGTAATGAAACAAAACTGTAAAGTTCTGCTTTTTTCTTTTTAAAGTATAACAGAAGAGTTACGTTGGTAAGGAAAGTACATTTCCTAAAATATTTGAGCCAAAAGCTGAAAATCTGGGGAAAGGGCCGCTACAAAAGAGACACAAAGGACAGTGATTTATATATACAAGAAAGAACTTGGTGTGCTTATGAGAGTAAAGACTCTTCTGAGAAAGGATCAGTGAGTAGGAAGAGACCAAAAGATAGGAAATCTTGTAGGTCATAATAGAACTATGGACTTTTACCCTGAACAAGAAGGAAATCACTGGACAGTTTTAGGCAACCAAGTATCATCTAAAATCCAGCAAAATCTTACTTACCTAAGTCAACATGTGAGACAGAAAAAGAAAATACTACTATGTGATGATTTCTTTTAGACCTAATTTATTTAGCCTGCTATTCACCTTTGCAGAGGGCAACAATAAATACTTCCTAGAAGAAAACTAATTTCTAACTAAATGATCTCTACAATCATGAGGATACATTTTGTCTGTGTAAATATTGTGAGGTTTTTTTTTCCCCTCCATAAATATATAATGGTGCCATAAAACAATCTGGATTCAAACAAACTAGCAGCTAGATACAACAAGTAAATCTAAGCTGAGCACTATTAATTTTGGTTACATTTCATTTTCACATTTATGCAGAAATTAAATTTCAAAAACCTGCATCGAAGAATAAAAAATGATAAAATAACCCTTGGGCCCTCCCTGGTGGCGCAGCGGGTTAAAGCACAGCACTGAGAATCTAGAGCCGCTTCCGCATGAGTTCGATTCCCGCCTGCCCCGGAGGTGACCACATGGCGTGGCAGACCTCTCCTGACCCACCCGCTGCTCCCCTCAGCAGTGTACTTCGTCGATCTGCCTGTTCTGTTCCCCACTCTGTCTCTGGTGAAGCCTCTCACCGCCCCTGAGCCTCTGGCCTGTACCCCAGTTCTGTATGCACAAATAAATAAATCTTTAAAAAAAAAAAATAACCCTTAAAACAACATATCGCTCAATGGTTTTTCAATCCCCATTTACCATTTAAACGACAGTATCTTCCTAAATATGATTCAAGTGTCCTACAAAGATCTCTTCAATCGTTAGGTAAACTAAAAACTATACTTAAACTGTGACCAAGGGTCAGAAAAAGACAAGTTAACCGCTACCACTGGCACACAAGGAAATTGTTTTTAAGCTGTATGACTAACAGCCTGTATTTCAAATGAAAAAAACCTACTAGTAGGGCCCTCCCTGGTGGCGCAGCCGCTTGCAGTGCTACATTGTGAAGCTAAACTAAGCTAAGCCAAGCCGCGGCCACTTCAGTGCGAGTCTGATCCCTGACCCAGAGGTAATCCACATGGCACAGCAGACTTCTCCTGTCTTACCCACTGCTCCCCTCAGCAGTGTACTTTGTCGATCTGCCTGTTCTGCTTCCCAGTCTGACTCCGGTGAATCCTTACCGCCCCTAAACCTCTGGCCTGTACCCCATTTCTGTATGCATAAATTTTTTTTAAAAAAATCATTAGTAATTTAACAAAGCACACTAGTTTAAAACATTATCAAGGAAACTGACTTCTATCCCCAACCTGGTGAAGCCATTTAAAATTATGACTACCTACTAGAAAGGAATTGAGTAGTAAGGAGAAAATGGAAACGACCAAACCATTGTCAAGAAATAGCAAGTTATTTCAGTCTTGGAAAAGAGGGAGGTGAAAATGGTTCTCAAGACCCCACCAGATTTCCAACACACATCTCCCCCAGAGCTGGTCAACAAAATGGGTGCCAAACAGGGGAGATGAATGAAACTCCTGCTCCCATCCTCGAAGTGTTATCATTTAACTATATGTGAAATAAAAGCCACCAGACAACACCATAGCAAGATTAGGATAAATTTTGACAGTGCACCTGGGGTATGTTGTTTTATTAATTTCACTACAACCACTATGGAAAACTGTTTGGAGGTTCCTCAAACTGCTAAACATGGAGCTTCCCTACGACCCAGCAATCCCACTCCTAGGGTATCTACCCAAAAGACACAAAAACACTGATTGAAAAAGATACTTGTACCCCCATGTTTATTGCTGCTTATTTACAACTGGAAAAACATGGAAGCAGCCCAAATGCCCAAAAGTAGATGACTGGATAAAAAAGATGTGGTACATATATGCAATGGAATATTACTCAGCAACCAAAAAAGAGAAACACATGTCTTTTGTAGCAAACATGGATGGAGCTGGAAAAGATCATGCTTAGTGAGATAAGCCACAAAGAGAAAGAAAAATACTGGATGGTTTCACTCAAAGCAGGAGTATAATGCACCAGGCGAGAAAATAACAAAAATAATGAACAACCATATACCAGAGACATTTTGTGTGGGTGGAATGGGGAATGGGATCAAAAACGGGGGTGGAGGAGGGAAGGGAGGGAAATGCAGTGGACTATGGTGGTGGCACACGGGTGATTTGGTGATGGGAAACCCGTGGGGGTTACAATCGAAATGGGGGAAAAAATGTGCAAAATGATGTAAAAATAACTTTTGTAATAATAAAAAAAAAATGCACAAAGAAAAAAAAAGGAATTATAGGTTAACTGAAACACTGTCAAGTGTCCATTTAAGATTACTTAGACACAACTGGTTAGAAATATTGATACAATTCTTCACAAGCATTTTCCAAGTGTCTAATTTGAACTTAATTTTCTTCTGAGTGACAGCTCTTCTAAAATAAATTAAGTATAAAAATGACCTTGAGTTCCAAGTAATCACAATTTTACCTCGTTTTTATATAAAGCAGGACCTCACTGGTGGCGCCACGAGGACCTCACTGGTGGCGCCACGGGTTAGGATGAAGCACTGCAAGCTAGCTGCAGCCTCTTCAGTGCACCTTCAATCCTCAGCCCCCAAGGTGATCCACATGGCACAGCAGACCTCTCCTGACCCTCCCGCTGCTCCCCTCAGCAGTGTACTTCATCGACTTGCCTACTGTGCTCCCCACTCTGTCTCTGGTGAATTCCTCTTACCACCCTTATGGCCTGTACCCCAGTTCTGTATGCATAAATAAATAAATCTGTTTTAAAAGATGGGTGACCATTACACTTTCCAAAAGCAGAGTAATAAAATAAATCCAGATTGCTTTCCAAAATAAACAAATGGTATTTAGATTTTGATCAATGTTGCATGAACAAGTCATAGCTGAGTCAAGACTATGTCAAAATGGAAGATGGTAACTTCTTAATATTGTTTAGAGAGAGAACACACTTTTTTCTGAGATGTATGGACACTGTCTACCCACATGAAAACAGACACAAATTTTATCCACAATTCAAGAGATATGTGGATAAAATCTATGAATGTGTCTCAAGTTAGAAGTGCTTAATTAGGAGGCTGAAAAATGGAGAATTAACTTGGAAAAGAACTAAAAATCACATGATGACATGGCAATGGTGAATGTCACAGGTATGAATAGTCTTTTACTCACTGAACAAAGAACCATCCTTCATGAAATACTAGTAATATCCTAAACATTTAAAACAAGCAACACAAGCCTAAGCAAAATCTTGCTTATGTGGAAGAAAAAAAATCATATTGTAAAGATTGCTTTATATACATTATTACTTTTTAAAAAAAATATATTTATGCATACAAGGACTTGGGTACAGAGAGTTGCAGGGGGTGAAAGGGCTCACCACAGACAGAGTGGGATATTTCTACCCACAGTAACAAAGCTTCAACAACTTTTTTGTTCACCACTATATCACCAACTTTTTATAACAGCACCTATTACACAGGAGGCAATCAATCATCTGCATAAATCCATCAGCAAACTTAAGTACAATCCATCCTGGTATTCAAAATACTCTTAATAAACCCATTATATATCTAACAGGACAACTATCTCCAAAAGGAATTTAGATACTAATCTGTAATTGCATATTTCAACCTAAAAGCAATGACAAATGTTCTTAATCTAGTGTTTGGTTTTAGAATAAATTCCTCATTCACTATAATAGAAATAAATTTAACAGCTCTGCCTTAAAAATTCCTGCAACTTAAGTTAGCTTTTCCTAAGTCAAAAGGGTCCTTTGCAACTTTGTCATCATGGTTGTAAAACTCCAACAGTTCAAATAACCACACAGTCCTTAAGTATTGCGCACCTGTTACTTCATTTCCTTAGACTAAAGAAACAAATCAGTTTCTGATTTTTTCTATATAATGATTAGGTGAGTTCAATGTATATCTTGTTTCTCAGGGTAGAAACAGCAATGGAAAAATACTGAAAATGAAGAAGCAATCTGGGTGATACTCAAGTTCTTGTAATATAAAAAGTGTCACCATTTGAAATATGAACTATCCAGGGAAATACGTTAAGAATTACTGCTCAAAGACTTCTGGTTCACAATAACAAAACAAGAGCACCAAGAACCAGCAGAGAAGATTTCTTCTAACACAAACCAGCAGAATCATTTAACCTAATTTAGACCTGATTTACAAGTAATTTTCAAAAACATATCTACCGATTGGCTAAAATAGAGTATATTTTAGAAAAATGTTAAAGAATTGTGGGTGTTCCAGTTAGCCATTCTGTCACTGCTCCAGTAAAATGCAGTGCTGCTAGTCCTAGCAAGTGCTGAAAGAATTGTTCTGGTTATTTTATGTCATCACAGCAAGAAAGGAAAAAAAAAAAAGAGATTCATCTAAGTAATAAGTTAGACAGGTTGGCTGCTCCTCAAGACAAAGATTATCACCAAAGTCTGTGGGTTTTTTTTTTTTTTTGAAAAAACAAGTTTTGTTGAATTAATGTTAATAAAGGCGTATTAAATGCTCACTGGGAAGTTTTTCCTGAATATTACAAATACTACTTTGCAATAGTTCTCACAGTGCCAAATAACACTGTTTTTTACTCGAATAATCTCATCTTTTAATAACATGAACAGAAATGGCACCTCACCAGTGTAGTAGGTACTATAGTGACTACTCCCAAACCTATTCTTTTTGCTATTTAATAACGCCAACTGTATTTGTCCACCTAGAGAAATAATTTCCAAGTCTTACTCATAATTAGATGTAGCCATAGTACAATACATGGACAATATATGTGAAATAGTGTATAATACTTCTAAAAAGATTAAAGTTTTTTCCCTTTGTCTTTTCTGCTGCCTGGAATGTGGATATAAAGACTGAAGGGTCAGCTGTCATAGTCAATCATGATATAATCCTGACGAAGGAAAGACATTGCCTGGAAGCTCCATTACTTTGCGAAATAGTATATCAGTATTAGACTGACTCCATCTGAGTTTCTTTAAAAGAGAAAAAAAAATACCAGTTTACAATTCCCAAACTTTGCTCAGTACTAGAATCATCCTGTGAGCTTTTAAAAATGTGGCCACTAAGTTTTCTCCCTATATCATTAAATCAGTGTACTTCAGAATTGCGAGCTTTTAAAAATGTGGCCACTAAGTTTTCTCCCTGTATCATTAAATCAGTGTACTTCAGAATTGGAGCCAGGCATTACTGTAGGTGATTCCAATGTGCAGCAAAGCTTACATTACTTCTGTCTTATGTACTTAAGTCTTCCATATTGGGTCATTATTAGTAACAACTGATTCAAAATCTAGTTTACACTGCATATGTATTAACTAATATGTGCTAGAAAAAAGATATAAAAACTATCTTTGTAGCTACATTCCACTAACTATATACTTAAGAGTGAAAACCTGCAAAGGGAAGGAATTTTTAAATAACACTACACTGTATCTGATTATTAGAGGAGGGTAAACACTAATTGAATTTTTTTTTTTTAAGTTATCACCTCACTTATTTCTCACTTCAGCCCTGTAAGAGAGCACTATACAGTTTGCATTTGAAGAAATAAATGTTCAAAGTTTAAGTCAGGGTCTCATATTGAATGCATAACAGATTGAATACACAAGTTTCTATTTGTGTAGCTTCTGTGCTTGTGAATTATCTACTACAGTGGTACTTCAAGAAAGACACTGAAAGTTTTATAGAGAGTTAAGATTTTCCTTGAGGAAATATTAATTGCAACTACTTCACAAATATCATGCATGAGAAACATACTGCAACCAAGTTGGCTTTTATAAAAGATATTTGATATTTGAAGTGCTCTTAGATTTTAAAAATTTTATTTTAATAGCTTTAGTAAGCCCATCCTTTAGAATGAAAACCTGATTTATAAGAAAATGGTTATGAAAATACGCGAAATTTAAGCTAACCAATTTTAAACTTAAACTCTAAACCTTTAAGCAGTTACTAAAATTCAAAATGAACAGATTTTCAGAGGATCTCAGCTCTTTCACAGAGCAGGTCTAAGTAAAGCCATTTAACTATTCAGTCATAAAAAAGATAAACTATGCCATTGGCAGCAACATGAATGGAGCTAAAAGGGATTATGCTTCATGAAAGTTAGAGAAAGAAAAATATCAGATGGTTTTTTTACAGGAGAAGTATAGGGGGACCAAATAAAGCATTGGGGGGAGGGAGTAACAAAACAAAACTAGACAACTGTAAATCTGAAACATTCTGCAGGAGACAGAGAGAGAGGGACAAGGGAAGGAACAGCGTAAAGTACTATGGCGATGGTACATTGGTGACATTGGTGGTGAAAATTCTATGGGGATTTTATACCTGAGAAAAGAAAGTAAACACTTTTAAAAAATGAACAATGATGTAAAATAAATAAATAAATAAATAAATAAATAAATAAATATATATATATATATATATATATATATAAAGCCATTTGTAAAAAAAAGTTAATTTTTTTTTAACGATCAATTAGGAAATAGAGGACTTAAACAACTCTATATACAGCAACTGGACCTAACATTCATATAAAAGACATTCTACCCAACCAGTTTTTATTTATTTATACATACAAGAACTGGAGCATAGGCCAGAGGTGTAGGGTGGCTGGTGAGGATTCAAAGAGACAGAGTGCGGAGCAGAAAAAGTGGATCTACTGAAATACAACAAGGGGAGCAGCAGGTCAGACAGGGGAAGTTCTCTGTGCCACATGGATTAGCTCCCCAGCAGGAAATTTAACTCTGGCCCCATGATTGCCAAAGGATCGATAGCAGTGAGGTATTAACACCTGTGTGCTACCAGGGAGGCCCCAAACATGTTATAGAAGATGCATTTTTCTCAAGGACGCATGAAACATTCTTCTAGACAAGATAACAGTATCAATGGCATAAGGAAACCCAAAATATCCACAAATAGGTGGAGATTAAACTACATATTTATTTATTTATTTATTTTCAAATGTAAGAGGGACTTACTGTAATTGAGTGGTCATAAAATACCTTATATAAGCTGGCCCTCCCTGGTGGCACAGCGGTTTAAAGCACAGCACTAAGAAGCTAAAGCCACTTCAGCATGAGTTCGATCCCCGCCCAGGAGTGACCACATGGCACTGCTCCCAGCCTCAGTAGTGTACTTCATCCATCTGCCTGTTCTGCTTCCCACTCTATCTCTGGTGAATCCTCTCACCGCCCCTGCACCTCTGGCCTGTACTCCAGTTCTGTGTGCATCAATAGATAAATCTTTAAAAAACTTAGGACAACTAAAAATTAAGAAAAAGGGGTCATACAACTGATGACACAAAAATAAAAAGGATAAGAAAATACTATGAATAACTATTTGTCCATAAAGTAGACCACCAAGAAGGAAATAAATTCCTACAAACACCTAGGCTTAGAAAAATCAGGAAAAGAAAATCTGAGGAAAAAAAAACCCTAATGAGCAAGGATACTGAATCAATAAGTAAAATCCCCCAATAAAGAAAAGCCATATGGTTTCACTGGAGAATGCTACCAAACATTTAAAGAATTCACACTAATCCCACTTAGCTTTCAGAAAATACTGAAGAGGAAAGAACACTTCCAAGTTCATTCTATGAAGCTGGTATGATGCAGATTCCAAAACTGCAGAACAGTATTCTTGATGAATAATCATGCAAAAATCTTTAACATAGTACTAGCAAGCAAAGTTCAACCATACATTAAAGGGATTTATATCCCATGATCAAAAAGGGTTAATTCCTAGAATACAAGCATATGCCATCCAATGATAACAGGATGACTAATACCATACTAACAGATTAAAGGACAAAAACACATGATCTCTATACATGGGTGACAAAATTGAACACTTTCATGACAATAAACGTTCAACAAAACAGCAACAGAAACTATCTCAATGTAACAAAGACCTATTACAAAGTGCCACATCAAATATCATTCATAATAGTGAAAGACAACTTAAGATCAGAAACAAGGTAAGGATGACTGCTCTCCAACATTTCTATTCAAAGTAGAGTTGAAGTTCTATCGAGAGCAATTAAGGAAGAAAAAGAAAAGGCACTCAAATCAGAATGAAAAAGATGGTATGATCTTTTTCCAATCACATATGGTATGATCTGTTATGTAGAAAATAACTAGCCATTTCAGACACAAATGCACATCCACACACAATAAAGTTAGTATTAATAAATTCAGCAAAATCAACACACAAAATTTTATATACACTGGTAAAGAACCAAAGAAAGTTAAGAAAAAAATTTTATTAGTCAATTCCATTCACACAGCATAAAAAAGAATACTTAGGACTAAACCTAATCAAGGAGGTCAAAGACTTAGAAAATGAAAATAAAAAATGGCTGAATAAATTAAAGACACAAATAAGCAGAAAGACACTGTGAAAGGAACGGATTTCATCTAAGGTAAAGCAGTATTAAGATGGCCATTCTATACAAGACAGTTTTTTGTTTTGTTTTGTTTTTAAGATGTATCTATACATACAAGAACTGGAGTGCAGGCCAGAGGTGCAGAGGAGTAACAGGATTCACCAGAGTGGGAAGCAGAAAAGGAGGGCTGACTGAAATGCAATGCTGACAGCGGCAGGCAAGAGAGGAAAGGTCTGCTGCACCATGTGGGTTAGCTCCCTAGCTGGCTGTGCTGCAGTGGCTGCAGATAGCTTCATAACGCTGAGATTTAACCCCTTGCACTACCAGGGAACACGCACCCAAGGTAGCATATCTAATTCGACACAATTCCCATGACAATGCCAATGTTAGTTTTTGCAGAAATATAATAAAAATTCATCCTAATAGAGATCACTAAAGACAAAATAATTTTTAAAATAACAAAGTTAGAGAACTCACATACTAATTTCAAGATATATTACAAAGCTGCACTAGTCAAAACAGTATGGTGCTTGCTAGAATTAAGGAAAAATGATTAGCTGGGCAGTGGAGTCCAATTATAATTAGAGAGCATATATGGCCAAATGATATCAACCAGTGTGTCAAGACCACTCAACCACACTATACCAAACTAGCAGGGTAACAGACAAAACACAGGGACAGGACAGAATCTTCAACAAATGGTGCTAGAAAAATTGGCTAGCTACATTAACAAAAATTTAAGTTGGACCTTATCTTATTTCATGTACACGAATTAACTCAAAAGGGTTACATTCCTAACCATGAGTATTAAAATACAGGGGAGTAAGAAAATACAGGGGAAAAAAAAAGCCTCAAGACAAGGACTTCCTATGTTTCATACCAAAATACAGGCAACAAAAACAGAGCAAACTTAAAATGTTTTATGCTTCAAAGGACATTATTAACAGGATGAAAAAGCAATCTATGAAAAAGGAGAAAACGAAAAATGCAAATCAAAATCAGTGAGATGTCAACTCATACCCTTTAGGAAGTTACTATGTAAAAGTCAGGAAAAAACTAAGTGTTACTTAGGATGAAGAGAAATGGGGGACACCTGTATATAGTTGGTGTTGCAACTGGTTATGGACAACAGTATGAAAGTCTCTCAAAAAATTAAAAATATAACTATCATATGGTATAACAATCTCACTTCTGAGTATACAGCCAAAAGAACTAAGAGAAAAGTCTCAAAGATACAATTATACAAGATTTCATATTGTGAAAATAACAGTCAAAGTGGAAGCAACCTATGCTTACTGACAAATGGATGGGCAGACTGTGGTATACAGACAATGGAATATATTCAGCTTTAAAATGGCAATTCTCTCACATGCTACAACACAGATGAACCTTGAAGACATTATAGTAAGTGAAACTATTCATAAAACCCAAAACGATTCCACTTCTATGAAGTATCAAAAATAGTCAAATCGGCCCTCCCTGGTGGCGCAGCGGGTTAAAGCACTGCACTGAGAAACTAAAGCCACTTCCGCATGAGTTCGATCCCCGCCTGCCCCGGAGGTGACCACATGGCGTGGCAGACCTCTCCTGACCCACCCGCTGCTCCCCTCAGCAGTGTGCTTCGTCGATCTGCCTGTTCTGCTCCCACTCTGTCTCTGGTGAATCCTCTCACCCTCCGCATCTCTGGCCTGTACCCCAGTTCTGTATGAATAAATAAATAAATCTTAAAAAAAAAAAAAATAGTCAAATCAATAGAACCAAAAAGAATGATGGTTATAAAGGACACAGGGAACTGGGAATGAATAAGGTGGTGAAAGAATGTCTAGTGGGTAGAACTTCAGATTTGCAGGATGGACAAGTTCTGGGACTAGGGGTCAGTTTCATGACCAAATAAATATGCTTAACATTGCTCAGTTATACTCTATGGCTTTTATCATAATTAAATTTTAGTACATTTTTAAAAGTTCATGCTTATTAAATTATCGAGAAATCAATGGAAATTATTAAAAACACATATAGAGTTTGAAAATACTAGAAAACCCCATTACAATAAAGGTTTAAAGCTTCTGATAATTTTTTAAATTCTACAAAAGTAGAACATAGTTAACATAAACCTACTTACCTGGGCTTCTCTCTTTTTTCTCTTTGTCTTTCAAAATCACGTCCTCTGTCCTTTCCATCTCTTGGTTTTTCTTCTATCCTGTCTTTTACTTTATATTTTTCTTTGTATTTCTTTCCCAGAGTAATATCTTCCTGCATAGGAGGAGGTGGACTAGGAGTACGAGGTCCTTTCTTTTTACTTTGGTTGCTTTTTGAACTCCTGGAGGTAACAGAAATCTATCATTAGAGGTCCAAATAATTTTAGAAAACAGGTTTAAAAAAAATTTTTTAATAGTATTATCCAAAAAAAGGGACAGGATTTCTTTCAATTACCTGCTCTTACTGTTTTGTATATTAGTAATCAATATCTAGAAATATACACATAAATGAATGTTAAAAAATACATATAAATGAATAAAGAAATTTACTTGTATCTTTTTTTAATTATTTTGAATGCTAGGTTTCTGAGAAAAGCTGAAAGTGAAGTAGGGAAGAGTATCACAAAATAAAACAACTCCTTGAACTGAGAGATTTTTTAGCTCATAAAGAAAAGTAGAGGGAGAAAGTAAAGATCATCTGTAATTCCACACCTGCCATAATCACTGTTAACACTATGGCTATGTGCCCACTCTTTTCCCTTGTCCTGTTTTCCATTCACTGTCTCTCCTCCCACGTGCACACACACTCCTATTATTTTAGAATATACATTTCTTGTGATTTCATAAAATTTTTGTTAATAGCTCTCTTTATATAATAAAAAACAGAGTTAGATAATTATTTCTGCAGACTATAGGATTTCCTTGACTAGATATGTTCTACAACTTCTTTAAACAATTCCATATTGATTTTTTAGGTGACTTTCCTCATTTAAAGAACATACAATTACATCACCTATAAATGAAATCCTACTAATTGTTAATAACATTCATTTTAAATCTTTGCATCTACATGAAATATAACCTCTTAAATTACAAAAGGTAGTCACCTAAAAGGTTAGAATTTTGTCTTTCACATTTAGTCTACTTAGGATTGATTACTGGATACAGATTAATTTCAACTGGCATTTGAGAGCACATTTTCTGTTTATGCAGGTAATCTAATTTTTTGGTAGTATGCTTATAAAACATTATTCTTGGAAATTAAAAATTTCTCTAAGATCAACATTTTAGTTTTCTTTTTAAAACTTTTTCTAGGACTCGGTGAATTATTCAACCTGAAATTTCAAATCTTATAACTCAGTTTCTTTAGTTTTTATTTTAGTTCTCCATTTTCATGTGTCCTGGATTTACCTGATAATCACTATTTCTTGGGCCCCTCCTCCATGTCTTACCATGTCTTACTTTTCTATCATTTCCACTTCGCCTTTTGCTTTCCCAGTAAATGTATCTTAAGATTTAGTAATTCTTTTAAATATCTCATTCTACTAATTCTGTATTTGGCAATCTATGTGCTACTTTCAGTTTAAAAATTATATTCTTCTAAAATATCTTTGTTTTACATTGTGTTTATTCTCATCATGCCAATACAATATGCTCTAAGTAGTACTACATTTATGAATTAGTTTATTATATTCGTTTCTATTTTCTACAACACTGAACACTCAAGTACTGAATTTTACAGTAGTCCTTTCTTTTCAAAACTTTCTAAGTATTCATTAGCTACTTATTTCACTGTGTAATATTTATAAATGACAACATAGGCCTAAATCTTATAACTTACTTCCTGTATCCCGAGTGTTCTAATTCTAAGGTTTATTAACTATAGAAATGTAACTGGAAATAACTACCTAAAATTTTCTGGTATGATGAAAAGTTAAAAATACAAAAGCAACTGGAAGCATTCAAAAAATTTAATTCTCTTAGTCCTTAACCCTGTTTCTTACTAAAGGTGGCGCTAACCACTTGGCAAGCCAGAAATTACAATATGACCAAGTCTGTTTTTCATCTTTGTTTTGCCAAAAACCAAACTAGCAGTAAATCTCACTGCATATTTGTGAGAAAACACAAACTTTTTGTGTGTCTAATGGACAAGTGATAGATACCTTCATGTTTGAATCATTTTCCACTTAAAAGCAACACTAATCAAATTAGTATCTGCATCAAAAGTATTACCTGTACTAGTACTATCTGTATCAAAAGTTATTTGAAATATTTTTTGACAAGAGTGTAAACTTCATGACACAAACTATATTTTCACCACACTGCCAGTACAGACTAATTAGGTATTGGCAAATTTCTGTCTTGTAAAAATTATTCAACCATATTGTCCAGTTTGGATTTTTTTTTGAAATTAGGCATGGCCAAGTGATTACTAACCCAAAGAATGTGAGTGGAAATGATGTACATAGCTTCTAGGCTTGACTAATAAGAGACTCTCATTCACAGGTAACTATAAGCCATACAGCTAAATTACTACTATTTGAGTCTAATACTCAAATTAACTGTTTTACTTGTATTATTTCATTTTCTGTGTGTCCTCAAAAACCCAAAGAGGTGGAGTCATGCTATATAAGGAACCTGGGTAACTAATGCTTAGCAAGCCCCTGTTAAACAGGGGCATTCATTTTGACTTTAGTTGAGTGAGAAATGAACTCTTGTTATGCTGAACTCATATGTTAGGATTAAGTCATTATAACAAAAAGATTACCCCAATATACTTAACAAAGTACAGAATTTCTTTACATTTACTTTCACAAATATATGTGATTGGAAAACACAATTATGTCAGACAGTTTTCAACAACCTTCTAAGGGACAAAGTGGTTTCTTGCATTCTAAAGTAAAGAATGTATTCAGCATTTAAAAAGTCAACTCTTTTTTTTTTTTAGTGGCACAGAAATAATTTCCTATGTAGACTGACAACTCAGTTATGTACTTCTATCCTTTTTAGGTCTTTTCTCGCCCCCCTACTTTTACCCCCACAACCCTTTCTTTAGAGTTGTTTCTGACACTGTTTCATACTTTATTTTTTTTTTTTTACAATTGCTATTTTAAAATTTTACTTAGTAAAAACTAAGAAACATTACAGATGGAAAGAACAGGTAATACACTTGCTGATTTGAACTCACAGTGTATCTTATTTAACAGCATAAAGTTTACTACTGGCTAGATCTAACAATAAATGTGAAATCAAACTGCCAATGAGTTCATTTTCTGCTTTGCATGTCTTAAGTTTGTTATCGACATAACATACTCTAGTTAAGATAAACTGAACTAAAGAAATGTTATATTCAATATTTTCTTGTACCTTCAATGTACTGTTTTCAGCTCCTTCTGCTTCTATAATTAAATTAATGGTGCATCTTAAAGTCAACAACATCTTAGAACAGAGGAAATATTATACTTTAGTTAATTCAACATGACTAACCATTCATGTTAAAGTCATCAAACATATTATTAATAAAGTTGTAAGAGGACAAAATGAAGCTAACCCTTTACCCAAATAGTTATTAAAATTCTAGTCAGATAACAAATTTCAAATATTTTATGATCTGTTAAGGAAATGAAAATGGATATTTAAGATCCACTGCTTTTGAGGGAAGGGAGTCTACTGGAATTAAGTGATAGTTATTTAACTTGGTAGCCAAGAGAATAAAGAACTGAGATAGATCACATCCCATTATACTTCAACTTCTTATCAATTTGCAGCATTTATTCAATCCCAGAAATAAATGAGATCATGTCATACTGATAAAGGGAAAAGAAACTGTGTTCAATAAAGAAAACTGGGAAAACTTAATGGAAAATCCAGTCTTGGAGCTAAACATTCAAATACTGAAGTGAAAGGACAGGAAGACTGGCAAAAAAAAAAAAAAAAAAATACAGAGAAGACTACGAAGATCTAAGTATGAATGTTATTCTAAAGAATCCAAATTTCAGTAAACAGTGGAAAATCACTGAGTGCTTTCAATGGAATAATAAGCTAATTAGAACTGTCTAATGTCTCATGAGTTTGCAGTGTATGATACTTGTGCATTTGTTTTACTTTCATGATATCGTGTGACGATTTCTCTCACTTCTATAAAACGAATGGGTTTGAGCAACTGAATGAAAATATTTATATATGGTGAAGTGAACACTATATAAAGTGAGTTCAGTTAGTAAAATGATATCATTATCTATGACAAAGGAGGAATATAGCCTCTAGAAGTTAGGAGACAAATCTGATTTTTATTATAATTCACAGAAGATTTGCCCATTAGATGTTGGGAAGATTTTAGTTTACCTTTTTACTTAAAACTAGTATTATGTGCTTTAATTAAAATAAAATTTAAGTCATAGAGTGACATTCAATCAAAAACACGATGTATCTTCAATTCATACATAAAACCATCTGTTTCAACTACAATTTTTCAGTATATTCATATCCAAGACATATATACACACTTGGAAAAAAAAAACCTAATCTCTTTTATCACTTTTACCAGAAGAGTATAAATACAAACATGAAAAAACTAAACTAATAAATGAATTGTCATTAAATTTTTTTCTATTACATAGACAATTAAAAAAGTGAGAAAACAAGTTTACAAATAGAAAGGTATAGCCAAGTTAAGTAGATGAAAATAAAATATATTGCAAAATCATAAGTACCATGAAAGTAAAATAAATGCACAAGTATAAACTGCAAATTCATGAGGGGTAGACAGGAAACATCAATTTGTGTTTTCTATTTGAAAAACTAAAAAGCTGAAGTATATGCAGATAGGACAGACATTTGTTTTTTCTTTTTTATTTAAACATTTACCCTCTCCATTATTTTAGAAGAAAAAAGCTTATATTAAATATGGAATGTATTAAAATACCCTTTTATTATCTACTAAGTAATTCCTTTGAACATCACTTTAGAAAAGACTTTCATTTTGGCACTTTTTATTACCCTACTGACCTCTGCTGGTCCAACAAAGGAGAAGATACTGTAGTAGTCTTTCTGTCCTTCTTGTTAGCTGAAGATGATGACTTAGGGCTTGATTTTCGCTTCGGAGATTTGCTAGACTTTCTTAAAGAAGGTGATGGAGATAATTTTGATCTAACAATTTCAGGTGAAACCTTTCAAAGGAATTCAGTACGATAATTTAGAAACATTTCCATTCACTGATGTTATAATTAGATGGTAAATCATGAGTTTTTTAAAACCACACCAGACTTTAAATACTAAGCCCTATCATAGCACTCTGTATGGATAATACTCTGACCCCTGCACCCATGCTTTTAACTGCCTGGCTAATTTAATTGTTCTAACAAAACAATAATATTAATAAAGGAAATAATATACTGAAATTTCAAAATATTCTCAAAAATACTGCAAGTTACATTCAAATAAACTGTATCTCTAATCATTAGAAAAGAAACAAGTATTTTATAGGTAGCACAGGTCTAAAAAACAGACACCCAGAAAGTCAAATCTCACTTTACATTAGCTGCAATAAAACTTAGTTTTGTTCATCTGTTTAGCAGCAAAAATATCTCCTTATTGTATTTACTCATCTTCTAATTTACTAATAATGTGAAGATTACTGGCAGAAGTTTATATACAGTAAGTTATCAATAAATTACTAACATAGTTCAATAAATCAAATCACATACCTCCTTTTTAATAATAATTTCTTCTCGCTTTTCCATGTTTTCTTGTTCCAGTTTCATTAATTCCCTCTGTATTTTCTGACGCTTCATTTCCAATGACAATTCATGAACATAATCATAATTAATATCTCCATTGTCAGAATCTTTAAAATAAAAACTAATTACTGTAAGAAATTACAATTATATAAAAAAACTAGTACTATTTTTCAACAAACTTAAATGATATTGTTTCACTAAAGTAAGACACTTTCACAATGAAAGAAACATACACTGTTTCTATAAAAGATTAAAGTCAATGGCTGATTTCAGGGCAAAAAATGAACAAAATCAGAAACCAAATACAGAATGGAACTCGAAAATAATTCCAAAATAATTTTATATACTCAGAAACAGTCATACCTTACAATTTAAAGTTATAATTACTTAATAACATGATTTTTTAAATTATCACATTATCAGGAAAATGCTGAGTGTTGTTGGAATGGTGAAAAATTTTAAATACAACAGAAAAGTACATAAGGAAAGGCTGACATTCTTTATAAAGAAGTCTTAGGAATTAAATGAAAAGAAGGCAAAAGGAACAAAGAAATCAAAAGAACTACAAATGAGGCCCTCCCTGGTGGCAGTTAAAAGCACAGCACTAAGAAACTAAAGCCACTTCAGCAAGAGTTCAATCCCTGCCTGCCCTGGAGGTGATCCATAGGGTGTGGCATACCTCTCCTGACCTGCTACTCTCCTGACCAGCCCGCTCAGCAGCATACTTCATCGATCTGCCCGTTCTGCTCCCTACTCTGTCTCTGGTGAATTCTCTCACTGCCCTAACACCTAGTTTTGTAGGCACAAATAAATCTTTAAAAAAAAAAAAATTGCAAATGATATGTAAGTATGCCTTTTTTCATGTATTAAACAGCCATACCACTTCCCCAATTATAATACCGGTTTTTGTAAAGGTACAAGGAGAAGGTATGTTTATTTTCTAGTGGTAGCAGCATAAACTAGTATGTCTATACAAGGAAATAATTTGCCAAGATGGGTAAAGGCCTTAAGAACATTCACATCCTTTAGTAAAATAATTTCACTTCTAGTAATTTATCAAATGAAAATAATCATAGATATTTACATTCTTATCTACAACAGTATAATGTGTAAGACTTAAAAACAATTTGAGCACTTCCATTTATCTTTAATATATATACTCACTAAATTAAATTTCAGTATTAACCAATTCTTAAGAATAAACAAAGTAAAACATGAAAGTCCCATTATAGTCCTCCTGTTTCCTGTCTTACTGCAGGAATAATAATAGTAATAGTTTATTATGCTTAGAAATAAGCATTCATGTTTCTTCCCTTTATAATGGGGCAAAAGCTGCCCACATGGTCTTAAAGAAAGAGCCTGCATGTCATACATAAAGGTTGATAGCCACCATCATGTTAAACTCTACAAAGCACTTCATCATAGAAACATATAAATATAATTTATTTAACCACTTACTTTTGATAAGACACTTAAGATTGTTTTTATAAACCAAATTTCAACGAACAATTTGTTAACTGCATTGGTTCACAAATGCAAATATTTCTTTAGGACAGATTTCTCAAACTAAATTTAGTGGACAAGCGGTAATTTTTAATCCTGTTGAATTACATTCCAAAACAGCTTTAGCAATGTAAACTTTTGATAGCACTAATATTTTTCATTTGTGCCAAGTTGACAGCTGAAAAATGCTATCTCTTTTATTTTCTTGATATTTCCCTATAATAAGCCGGAGCATTTATTGATCATTTCAATTTCTTCTGTGAATTATCCAACTATCTTTTCTTGCCCGTTTTTGAAATAGACTATCTTTTTCTGACATATCTGTAAAAGTTCATTATGTATGTGTATGTTTAATAGTATATGTGTATATATATCATACAAGTGTGTACACATATAAACACACACATATACATATAATACTATATATGTTTACATGGTATTTTTACTGTATACTCACATGTGCTCCACATGTCAAATATGTCTATCAACCTATTTTTAACGTATATTTACTTATACAGAAATATTAAAATTTTATACAATCTAGTCTTTTACAGATTCAGGGTTCTACATTTGATTTTTAAAGGCTATACCCACCTTCAAGATAACTGATCCTTAACAAATGAGCAATGTCTAAGGAATCAAAGACAGAGCTATGTGGAGGGAGACTAGAAATATGGGGAGCAACCACATAATTAGAAGTTCTATAAGCACAGTTAGAATTTGTACTTGTACATGATCTTGAAGGCAATGGGAAATCAGAAAATTTTACACAGGGAAAAGAAATGAACCAACTTTCTTCAAAGGGTATTCTGCAACACACAAAGTAGTAGAAGACACATGCAATATGTCTAATAAAGATCTTATAGCCAAAATATATACAGAAATGTCACCACAATAAAAGAATTGGCAACAACTTGGAGTAGACAGTTTGCAAACTGATTGTACAATGGTCACCAAACATGAATAAATTCTCAACTTCGTAAGATATTAGGAAATGCATAGTAACAGCACCTTACTCCTATTTGCCCCAAAGTAGAAATTACTCATTTATCAACAAAAGAATGGATATTATGCAGTAAGTTATAATCAAGTATTATATAGCAGTAAGTAAATGAACTACAACTATGTGCAATAACAAGTATTTTTAAGTCACACCCACATAGCATACCTGCTATGAATTCCATTTACATAGAATTCAAAACTGAAAAAACTAATCAATGATATTAAAAATCAGATCAATTGTTTACCTTTAAGTAGTAGAGGCTGGGTGACAGTGACTGGAAAGGGAACACACGAGGGCTTGCATAATAGTAACTGTTTTTTTACTGAGTTGTTTGCTAGTTATGCAGATCTATTTCAGTTTGTGAAAGTTACGATTCATGCACATGAATTATACATTCCTCTGTAGTATATTATATTTTAGTGAATACACAAAACACTTCAGCACCTTTTAAAAAGATAATCCTAGCTTTCAAGTGGAAGACAAAGTGCTAAGACTATATATAAGCAAGTCATGAGATTAAGTGCTTTATTAATAGAGTATTTATAAAGTAAATCTTAAGAAAAGAATTATGTATAGTAATACAGAGAAGTGGATGGTACAGAAAGCAATTCAGTAGCTAGAAATGCCAGAACTCTGTAAATGTGTACATGGAAGGAAAGAAGGGGTATCAATGATGACCCTGCCTTTTAGGAACACAGTCAGCATACAAAACTCAGGGAGATACAAAACTCAGGGAGAGATAGCCAACTGAAAATGCTTCAATTTCTAGAGCTCAACCTGAGAGCTCTGGTTATCAGTCATTGATACAGAGATATTAATGGTGTTCAGAGGACAAATTCAAAGTAGGAAGGAGACTAACAACAGGAAGGCAAGCAGAAGTCTTAGAAGATAAGTGATTTCTCAGAGTAGTTTGAGGACTCTCGGGAGTCCCTGAACAAATTTTGGGAGCTCCAGAAGATTAAAAGTGTTTCTGAAATATGTTGTTTGTCTGGTTTAATCATCCTCTCATGAGTATAGACTAGTGCTTACAGAACAAAACATGAAGCAAATATGAAAATATAGATGTGTGCTACTCAAGTTGGACATAAGCAAAACATGGGTGACTTAGTGATGGGAAACCCGCGGGGATTACAATTGAAAAAAAATATGTACAAAATCATGTAAAAATAAACTGTTATAAATTAAAAAAATAAAGTTGGATTGTCTGCAAAATAAAAAAAAATAAGCAAAAACATGAAAAAACATTGCCAATGCCCCATAATATTTACTTCTGACTTGCAGAACAGTTATTTTTCATAAGTACATGTTGGGCTTATTATTGTAATTGTTAAACAAATCAACAGACACTGAAAACATATCTCAATTTCTAATAAACTACTGGAACAGATAATCCTCAAAGACAGAAGTTCTTTGGGGGGATCTTTAAAAAAAAAAAAAAACAAAAAAAGTCCTGAGACCAAGAATTTTAGAAATACTATTTTTTTCTGGACTTTGCTAAATAATTATCTACTGTAGATGGAAAATGCAGAAGTTATGTCTATTAAACCAGTTTAGTGTATCTTTTAATTAAAGTGACTAATTACCAAGCTTCAACATTCCATCAAAAGGTAATTTTTAAACCACAGATTTACAATGGCCAAAACCTGAGAGTTGAAATCAAGTGAAAAACATAAGAAATGGCCAGGTGAATATTTTGTATGTGAAAGTATTAAAAACATTTAATCACCCTTTAAAATATGTTCTTATACAAAAGGCTCTTGTAATAAGATAATTTTGACAAGTGTAAAGTCTTGAGGATCAACATATGTGGAATAGACAGAATATAAAGTGTGTATAGGAAAATGAAGAGTGAACAGTAAGGCAGAAAACTCAAAGAATGACAGAAGAAAGTCAAAGGAATAGTTAGGGACTCTTGGAATGTATATGCTGCAGAAAGGTTACAGAACAGAGAAACAAGTCCATTTATGTTTAATAAACGAAAAGGAAGGTTTTAAGTGACACTGAATAACAATTTTAATAGAATTTGAGCCAGACGATTAAGTAGAAGGTGTAGATAGTAAGATACAGAATTCCTTTAAGAATTTAGTTGCAAAGGGTGATAAGTAGATTGATGGTTTAAATATGGGAAGAAAAAAAATATGTCAAGATAAATGTTAAAGGTATAAAAGAAAATGTATAGTGAATGAACAAAACTGTAAAGATGGAAATCAGATCCAGAATATAGAGGAAGAGAACCTCATCCAGCAGGAAGGAAATTTACACAGAACAAATGGGAAGTAAAATCAGTTAGGTGTAAATAAAATGTTAATTTCAGGTGTGGTGGCAGAAATTGAGGCAGTTTATGGATGAGGAGTTTCAGCATCTCTACACAGTAGAAAGAAAGGGAGAAACGAAGGGACTGACTATATTTTTTTTTTTTTAAAGATTTATTTTATTTGTACATACAGAACTGGGGTACAGGCCAGAGGCTCAGGGGCGGCGAGAGGCTTCACCAGAGACAGAGTGGGGAGCAGAACAGGCAGATCGAGGAAGCACACTGCTGAGGGGAGCAGCGGGCGGGTCAGGAGAGGTCTGCCACGCCATGTGGTCACCTCCGGGGCAGGCGGGAATCGAACTCATGTGGAAGTGGCTTTTAGCTTTTCAGTGCAGTGCTTTAACCCGCTGCGCCACCAGGGAGGGCCGGGACTGACTATATTTAAGGGGAGGATTTGACTACTATGAAAGAGGAGAAAATTAACTTAGGTTTTTTAAAAAATTCTGTTATTTTCAGCAATTTCCATGGATTATTATAAAGTGAATAGGGAATTTTTAAAGTACCCAAATATATTTCAGAATTTTTTAATAAAAAATTGAAATAAAAAGACATCTGCCTAGTTAAGTTAATCCTTCAGTATTGATGAATGGTTAGCAACTACCCATCTTGAATAATCAAGATTTGTAATGCTGTATTTTTAAGAGTTGGGACAGCATTAAATAGTTCCCTTAGTCATCGTGCTGCTACTATGCCTCATTTTCTCCCTTACTATTCAATAAGATGAAAACAAGTCAATAAGACAATTCTCAACAGTAAAATCTAGATTGAAAATGTTTTAAGTTCACATCTCTATAAACTGAATAATTAATAAGGTGAACAGAAACAAAAATCTAAAAACTCACCATCTCTATTGGTTTCCCATTCTACATTTTCTTCTTCACTTTCTGGAGTCCTCTCCTTAGTGATTTTTATGTCTTCTTTTTCCCTATGTCTCCCTCTTGAAGATTCTTTCTAAAAAGTACACACAGACACACATAACTGTTACCATTATTTGAAAAAACTATGAGGTTTTCACTGTTACAGATCATTTCTAACATGATTGATCTGCCAGTTTGTAAGTAATCATTTACCACTAAAACAGAAGTGACAAGTTCTAGAGAAGCACCACAATAAAGAGCTTATGCTCTAATCCATTTTCCTAAAAATGTTACTTGGTAAGTATAAGGAGTACCTGAAACTTAAAAATACACAATGTAAACCAAATACTTTAGAGGCATTTGATAGTCTATTAAATACTACATTTATATGTGAAAAACCACAGTGAAATAGTTTTAAATGTATAAAACAACAATGGAGTTTGGAAGTGACTAATGAATGACTAATAAAGGGCGGCATCATTCACAATCCTCTCAAAACTGCTGGTCTAACATTTATCAAATAACATTGCTGCATTTTTCCTACAGACAGATCCAAACACATTTAATTGTATTACTGCTTAAAAAAAAAAAAATCCCCCACTTGATGAAACCAAAATGGTAGCTGTAATAGAAAATTAGTCTTTAGATGGCCATGAAAAATCAGTTGTTTGTTATTCCAGTGGAATAGTAGTCTATAGACAAAATGGGACAATACTATAACTTATATAGTTATATATAATATATATAACATATAACATATATATGTAACTTATATAGCTTATAACAGTCTATTACCTAAATACTACAAACCACAGTTTATTTAGTAAGAAGATAATGTAACCAGTGTCACATAATTTGTATTTTACACCAGAGTATTTCACTCTATTAATGCACTAATCCACAAGAATATTACATGCTGAAAATTCTTTCTGAACATTACCAGACATGAAATATGACTGCTTAAAATATAAATTAATTTAATTCAAAGCCTTCCCTCTCCTCCCATTAAAAGAACACTAGTACATATAATTTTCCCTAAATTTAAGTATGAATTCATGTTGAAAGAATTAGTAACAGGCATACAACACAAACTAGACTGACAAATCATTTAAAGATTATACAAGAGTAGAAATAGCCATGGAAAAATGGTGTATGGTCAAAAAAAAAAAAGAGAAAGAAAAAGAAGAAAAATAAGACAAATGAGCTCTTATTTATACAAAAGACAAAAGGTAAAAAAGAAATAAAACTTATTTTCATTCTTCAAATGAATTCTGTGTATCATTACTGAAAAACTATTTTATATTCCATATACACACTGAATGTTTTATAGATTAAACTCAGTATAAATATAAACCAGTACACAACAATATAAACCAGTACACAACAGATCAAAAATTTATAGAAAACTCACCTTCAAATTACTCCTATATTATTCTACTAAAGCATCATGAAACCTGAAGCTACAAACTTAGTACTAATGCTGCAAAAACCAAAATCTGCAACAGATTTTTAATAGCTTCAGAAGCAGAAATGTCAGCTCTCATTCTTAATTTGTTTAAATATTCCTTAACATTTACTCCATATACTTGAATTATATAACTTGAGTAGTTATTTTTTTATAACAGTTTATTTTTACATCATTTTGTACATTTTTTTTTCATCTCAATTGTAATCCCCGTGGGTTTCCCATCACCATGTCACCCGTGTGCCATCACCAAAATCCCGTGCACTTCCCCCCCTCCCCCGCCCCGTTTTTGATCCCCATTCCACCCCCGCAAAATGTCTCTGGTATATGGTTGTTCATTATTTTTGTTATTTTCTCGCCTGGTCCATTATACTCCTGCTATGAGTAGTCTATTTTTTTAATCGAACTGATGCTATCCTCAGGAGCTTATAACCTCAGGTTGTTTTAATGTCCTATTTTCTCATTTCTCCACTTCAATACTGTAATTTGTCTATCATGTCATTTATTTGTCAGTTATTTTCTCCTTTCTCTTATCATACTCAAATAAAAAGGGGTCTAGAATTACTTGTCTCATGTACCATGTCTTCTATTTCACCATCCTATATAACTTCAATAGAATTGCTGGCCATCTTACTTCTCTTAAAAGCAACTGTATTATTTAGAAGCATATCCAATGACAATTACATATTCTAAAGTAATCACCACCCTGGAATATGTACATGTTGAATATAAAATTTTTAACCAATACACTAGGGACAAGGTATTTTAAGAATGTGGAATGTGTTTGGATTCTCAGTCACTACTGATTTCATTGTTGCCTCACACACATTATATTTTTTCCTGGGATTCCAAGCATATGTACACTAGATTTTCCCCACATTTTTAAATCCCTTTACCACTTCTATAACCTTGTCTTACTGTACTATATTCTGGATAAATTCTTCAGTTCCACCTTCTCAATTCACCAATTCTCTTTACAGCTATGCTCCCAGCTTAGTCTGATTATAGTTTTAAAAGTCTCAAAGTCAGCACCAGTTTTCATGTGCTATTAAATTCTTTTTTATTATCAATTTTGCATTCTTGAGAAAGCAGCATTACATTCAACGTGTCTGTCGCCACTTATGCAAGACCTTTTATAGTAGTGGGACATTCAAGAATACAGAGCGAATAAATAGTGCTAAGAGGAAGTACCATTAGTTCTTGAACAATCTTATCAAAGTTGGCCTACTTTTTTAAAATATAAAGTTCAATTCCCCTTGGACTTATCTACAACTATTGTCAGGTCAACTATGCCATACTTGTGACAGCTTTTGCCTGAGATCACGTTTATAACACTAACATGGGTTTTTGCTTGAATGACTGGGAGGAGTACTGATATGTATTTGATGAGACAAAGATGAAAAGAGGGAAAAATCTACTACTACCTCTTCCATTCATTATCATATATATTTTCACCCCTTAAACGGAATTTCCTTATATCTTTCCATAATCACTTGCAGAAACTTCCTTTGAAATTGATAAAAAATATAACAAAACATAAGTCAAAGACTCAATTATTTAATGACATTACCCTTTTACTAATATCCATTTTAACATAGCTATATAAATTTTACCATCACTAGTCTAAATATGTTACTCATAGTAATAAAGCCAAAATCAGTTTCACATGGGAATTTTTCTAAACCTCTAAAAACTGGAACAGCAATACCACTTAAATATTCCAAAGTAAAACACTTGTTATTGGATGGTATTTGGGCTACCGGCAAAGCACTACAGAGTTATTTGAAAGTAGACTTGAGTCAGTTGTAAATGTAAACTGGAAACTCGATGGCAATCATTAAAAATAACACGTACAACTCAGAGAGAAGAGAACAGACTAAAAATGTTCAAATTACAGGAAGCAAAAAACAGTGGAGGACCAAAAAAAAGGGAGGGGGGCAACACATAAAGAATAGGCACACAGTATTCATTTACCAGCATCAATTTACTCAAAGCACGGATTAAAAACCCAGAGATTATTGAAATGGATTAAGAAACTAACTTTATCTGACTATAAAGACACATATATTAGAAGTAAAAGGATGAAGAAAAATATTAAGCAAATAAAAGAGAGAGTAGTTACATTAATTTCAGACAGAGCGGACTTCACAAGAAGGAAAGTTACCAAGGACAACAAGAGAGTATTAAATATGGAGGTAAAAATGATAACTAAGTTAAAAAGTCACAATCCATTATTCAAACTGCAGCCTTCAGAACCCTCTATCAGAAGTGGATAGATTCAGCAGGCAGAAAATCAGTAAGAATATAGTTTCATCAAATCAACTGGATATAACTATCACCCACAGACTACTTCATTCAATGACAGAATAAACATTCTTTTCATGCTCACATGGAGCATTCAACAAGATAGATCACATGCTGGGTCACAAAAATACGCTTTTAAAACTGACCACAATGCAATTAAACTAGCAACCAGTAACAAAAGAACACTGAAAGGTCCCAACATATAGAGAGATTAAACAATACAATTCTAATTAACTTATAGATCAAAGAAGAAACCTCAAGAGCAATATTTAAAATATTACAGAATAAATGAAAACATTACAATTTTCAGGATGCAGCATTAAATGCATATAATGTAGTGGGAAAATAAAAATCAAATTTCAAAAATGTAAGCCACAGGGCAAGTCTCAATGCTATCAAGCTATGGCCAGACACTGCAGCATGAGCTGGATCCTATGCCAGGGAGCTAAACCACATGGTGCAGCTGACCTCTCCTGTCCTGCCTGCTGCTCCCATTAGCTTTCTATTTCAGTCAATCCTCCTGCTCTGCTTTCCACTGTCTCTGGTGAATCCTGTAAATCCCCACATTCATGGCCTACAACACCGTGCTTGTATGCATAAATAAATCTTTAAAAACAAAAGCCACCACCTTAGAAATAAAGCTAATTAAATCTAAAGTATCTAGAAGAATAAAATTATAGCAAAAATAAGTACGAAATGAATGAAAACAGAAAACTGAATGAAACCAAAAGCTAACTCTGACTAGGCCTGTATTTGCTAGATAAATTGAATAATTAATAACCTTTGAAAATAGAAAGTACCTGGCTCAGATGTATGAATTCATGATAAAATTCACTCATGAATGAATCACAACTATTTAACAAAGACATTACTGTATCAATTCTCTATACTCTTTCAGATGAGAAATGCATATGGAATGCTTCCTGACTCATTCAGGATAAATGCATAATATAATGACCTTACACTTTTAGACTTACTTCATGTCTCTCATGAACACAGATGCAAAAATCCTGAATAAAATGCTAAGTTAAATTCAACAATGTATAAAAGAATTATACACTACAATCAAAAGGGTTTTATCCCAGTATACAAATCTGTTTCGATATTTGAAAATTAATACCATCATGTCAACAAATAAAAGAACTCTCATGATCCTACCAATATACACACAGAAAAAGCACTTGACAAACTCCAATACACATTCACAATAAAACCTCTTGGTGAACTATAAACAGGTGAGTTTCCTCAACTTGATAAAGAATGGCTACAGAAACCTACAAATAACAAAATACTTAATGGTGAGAAACCGAAACATCAGGAACAAAGTAAAGATGTTCCCTCTCGTCATTGATTTTCAACATTGTACTGGGTAAATTTGCAAAAGCAATTTTAAAAAAGTAAATAAAAGCACCCTTCAATTTAAATACATAGTCATAAATGTAACAAAATATTTATAAAATCTCTAAGAAAATTACAAGACTCAGATGAAAGAAAAACCAAAGATTAAAAAGATTCCATGTTTACGCATAGGAAGACACAATTTGTCATGGCATCATTCTTCCCAACCAAACCTATACATTCATTGTATTCCCAATTAAATTCCAAAAATTAAATCTGGGTATTAGCAAACTGATTCTAAAGTTTGTATAGGGAGGCAAAAGACCCAGAACAGATTAAGACAATATTCAAGCACTCAGTACAAATTTGGAGGTCTGGCACTACACAAAGTCAAGTTTAACTAATAAAACTACAATAACAAATACAGTGAAAGCACAAATAATGAAAAACCCAGGAAAAAAAACTACATGAAGGTAACTAACCTTTGACAAAGGACTTTTCAACAAATGGTGTTAAAAGTGAATGAATATCCAAATGTCAAAAGAAAAAAAAAAACCACTAGACACAAGCCTTCATAAAAAATCTACTCAAAATAGATTACAAACACAAGTGTAAAATTCAAAACTAAAAAATGTGCAAGAGATAACAAAATATCTAAATGACTATAATTTTTTAAAATTTTATAATAGCTTATTTTTACATATTTTTGTGCATTTTTTCCATCTCAGTTGCAATCCCCTTGGGCTTCCCATCACCAAATCACCCATGTGCCATCACCACAGTCGAGTGTACTTCCCTCCCCCTGCTGTTTTTGATCCCATTCTCCATTCCACCTCCACAAAATGTCTCTGGTCTATAGCTGTTCATTATTATCATTATTTTCTCTCCTGTTCCATTACATTCCTGCTATGAGAGAAACCATCCGGTATTTTCCCTTTTCTTTCTAGCTTACTTCACTCAGCATGATCGATTCCAGCTCCATCCATGTTGCTGCAAAAGACAAGTGTTTCTTTTTTTTTTGGTTGCTGAGTAATATTCCATTCTGTATATGTACCACATCTTTTTAATCCAGTCATCCATTTTTGGGCATTTGGGCTGTTTCCATGTCTTTCCATTTGTGAAAAAAGCAACAATAAACATGAGGGTGCAGGTATCTCTTTGAATCAGTGTTTTTGTGTCTTCTGAGTAGATACCTAGGAGTGGGATTGCAGGGTCGTAGGGAAGCTCCATGTTTAGCAGTCTGAGGAACCTCCAAACAGTTTTCCATAGTGGTTGTACTAGTTTGCATTTCCACCAGCAGTGCAGGAGAGTTCCTTTTTCACCACATCCTCGCCAACATTTGTTGTTGCTAGTTGTCTGAAGATGTGCCTAAATGACTACGATTTTTTTTTTTTAAGATTTATTTATGCATACAGAACTGGGCTATAGGCCAGAGGTCCGTCAGTATGGGGGGAGGAGAGGGTGAGAGGACTCACCAGAGACAGAGTGGGGAGCAGAACAGGCCTACTGACAAAGTACACTGCTGAGGGCAGCAGTGGGAAGGTCAGGAGAGGTCTGCTGTGCCATGTGGGTCACCTCCTGGGCGGGGATCAAACTCGTGCTAACGTGGCTTTAGTTTCTTCTTAGTGCTGTGCTTCAGCCCACTGTGCCACCAGGGAGGTCCCTAAACAACTAGAATTTTTTAGGAAAAATATCAAAGGCACAATCCATGATGAAGTGGTCTTCATTAAAACTATAAACTACTATTCTATGAATGATACTGTCCAGAGAATAAGACAAACCACATCTGAGGAAAAATATCTGCAAAAAGACACACCTGATAAAAGATTATACCTAAAATACACAAAGAAGCCTAAAATTCAGTAATAAGAAACCACCAGCCTGATTATAAAATGGGCAAAAGTTCTGAATAAAACCTTACCAAAGATGTACAGGTGGCAAATAATATATAAAAACATGATTAACATGTCATCACAGAAATGCCAATAAAGTTATAATTAAATACTCCGACACACCAATTACCATAGTCAAAATCTGGAACATTAATATCAGAAGTTAGTGGAGACTCAGAACAAGAACTTGATATGTAACCAAAAGAGGTAAAAACGCATCCATACAAAAAACAACACGTGGATGTTTATAACAGTTTTACGATAACCGCCTCAACTTGGAAGCAATCCGAATGTACTTCAATAAATAGTGGTACATCAGATATTGAAGTATTATTCTGCATTAAAAAAAAAAAAGACCCATCACACTATAAACAAGCATGGCAGAATCTTAAATAATTTATGACTAAGTGAGGTAAGTCAACCGAAAAGGACTACATAGTATAATTCTAACTGAATGGCAATTCTGGAAAAGGTGAAAGTGGGCACATTAAAAGGACCCAGTGGTTACCAGCAGATATGGGAGAGGAAAAGATTAACGGGGACAGAGGATTTTTAAGGTAGTGGAACTATTCCATATTATACTATAATGGTGGACACATGTCATTGTACATCTGCCCAATCGCACAGAATGTGTATCACCAACAGTAAATTCTAATATAAACTATGGAATGATGTGTCAATGTAGGGTCACAGATTTTAAGAAAAAGTTACCAGATTTGAATGATGCAGAGAAGAACTAGGAATACATAAACATTTACCTTTGACAATTCCATTATACAAATTTATTTAGCCCTAAGATATGCTGAAAAATACTTTAAATGCACAAAGCTATTAACTGTAGTTCTATATGCAGTAAAGAAAGATGGAAACACCCTAAATGCTTGGCATTCAAAGAGCGGCCAAATGATGTATGGTACATTCACACAATGAAGTACTATGTAAATATAAAAAAGGCATAAAAAATACCTCTGCATATTATTCTTAATGGCCTTGTGGATATATTGTTCTACAAAGAAGCAAAAATCAGAAAAAATGTATACATAGTGTGCTACTCTTTCTAAAAAATATACCTCTACATAAATACTAATTTGTTCATATATACACACACATTCAAGAACACATATATGTATGTGTGCATATATACAATTGACGCTTGAACAACACACCTTTGAACTGTGTAGATCCACGTATATGCAGATTTTTTCAAACTTTCCTCTTCCTCCTCCTCTTTCTACTCAACGTGAAGGTGATGAGGACGAAGACCTTTATAAAATACATTTGATTTTCATGACATTTTCTTTTCTCAGTTTACCTGACTGTAAGAATACAGTGTATACCATAAAAAATAAATGTGTATCAACTGTTTATGCTATCAGTCAACAGCAGGCTACTAAGAGTTAAATTATGTCAAAGCCAAAAGTTATGCCTGTATTTTTAACTTTACAGGATTGGCACCTTAACCTTCATGTTGTTCAAGTGTCTACTGTATCTATATGTACTTATCTAAAGATATAAAAAAATCTCTAAAACATAGCAAAATGAAATCAGTCAACCTAACCATTTAACAACTGTGTGATTTAACCACAAAAAAATTGCTTCACATTGTTTAAAATACAGTAACTTGATTATATAGACCTAACAGACTCAAAAACTGATTTACCTAAGAACTACACAGAGAATCTCAAATTGTTCTCCACAATCTCAGTAACATGTTTTTATTAATACTACTGTTTATTACTCTGGAATTATTAAACTTAAGTTCATGCAAATGAGTAACATTAACAGAAACAAACTTTCAGTCTAAGAGAAAAGTGATATATCTATGAAATATAAAAATCAAAAGTCCTGCAATTCTAAATCTGAAGTATTTGAACTCATGTTTGTATGCTTTTACAGAGAAGATACAACTGAATTTCCTAAGCATGCCCAACAAAAAATCCTAAAAGCAATGACTAATCTATAGGCAATAAACATCTACGTAATGGTCTTATAATGCCACCTCCCATTAAAGATATCGGGGTAGGGGGAAACAGCTGATTACAAGTAAAGTGTATCAGATATACACAGTAAGCTGGGAACATATTAACAGAAATGAAAAGACTATCAAAAACTATTGAGGTTATGTCAAAGCAACACAGAAAGAAACCACAATGAAAAGGGATGTCACACAGACAAAATATTTGCAATACATATTATCTTACAAAGGACTGGTATTCAGAACACATTAAAAACCACAATCTGTCCTAAGACAAAAAGGTTACTTTGTAGTAAAAACTTCCCAATAAACAGTGACAAGATGCTCAACATCACTAATCTTAAATTAAAAATCAGCATATACCCACTAGAATGACTAAAATGAAAAAGACTAAGATTTAGCAAGAATAGAGAAAATGAAACTCACACAATGGATGAAAAGGTAAAATGGAACCACCACTTTAGAAAACTGTTTAGTAATGTTTATAATTAATAACTATACATATCACCCAGCAATTCTATTGCAAAGTACTTATCCACAAAAAGCATGTCCACACAGGCCCTCCCTGGTGGTGCAGCGGGTTAAAACACAGCACTGAGAATCTAAAGCTGCTTCTGCATGAGTTCAATTCCCGCCTGCACCAGAGGTGACCACATGGTATGGCAGACCTCTTCTGACCCGCCCACTGCTCCCCTCAGCAGTGTACTTCGTTGATCTGCCTGTTCTGTTCCCCACTCTGTCTCTGGTGAAGCCTCTCACCACCCCTGAGCCTCTGGCCTGTACCCCAATTCTGTATGCACAAATAAATAAATCTTTAAAAGAAAAAAAAAAAAGCATGTCCACACAAAGTGTTCATTGCAGCTTTATTTGTAATAGCCAAAACTATAAACAATCCTGATGTTTGTCAACTGGGAAATGGGTAACAAAGTTTTTACAGCCATATAACACCAGTCATCAATAAAAGGAACTGACAGGAGTCACAATATGGCTGAATCCCGAAACGATTTTTGGAATTGTATCACAATAAAGTTAGTTTTTATAAAAAGATCTCGGTCAAGATCTATTCAAGAGTTACCACAAGGTAAGGAAAGGGCATTTGAGAGAAAAAAAATTGTGGTAATGAATGAGAGTTGGAAAGGTAAGAATTCGTATTTAGCTCAAATATAAATACAGGTGGTTATTAGAAATATGTATATTAAATAAATATTAATATTTCCATTATATACCAGTTAACGTATATATGTTTATGTCTTTGTTCAGTCAGCAAAGCCCAAAAGAAATGACAGCCTATCAAGAGCAAGCACACCTAACACCCTGTATCTCTCTCTCAATATCCCCCACGCCCAAAATAAGAAAAAAAAATTCAGGCTGTGAAAACAAAAAATCTGTACTACCTGTGCAAACATACCCAAGTGGAGAAGAAAACTGATGCCGCCAGCAAATTTCCAGTATCAGTAGTCAGACATATGGGCAAATCTACACTGAGGTTCCAGACAAAGAAATAAGTCACACCAACTATATCTTTGCATAAAACGTGTGATTACTTTTTAACAATGTTTAACAACTGGAATAATTCGTTTTAACAATATAAAAAAAATACATTTGCAGATTGCACCAGTTAAAAACATGGTAATTATACAATATGAAATGAAAACCTGTTTAAAATTCACTGTTAATTATTCCCATACTATACAATTATCAAATCCTACCAAGTGACACATACTTTTCCTCCATTTGTAGTCTTAGCCTTCTAAACTTTTTCCTTTGAAATAAGCATTATTCCTTTTTTACTTATCTTTACAAAGATCTGGCTCCTAATTTTTTTATTTGGTGAGTTTCTAACTTCTCTTATTTTGAATGTTAAGTCTTTGAAAAGAAATTGCACGTGTATTTCCTCACTTGATTCTCATTGTAATTTGAGACATTAGTGCAGATATATTTTAGAGCTTAAAAAGCAAGGTCAAAAACCGTAAAAGTGTTACAGCTTTCTGATTTAACTTTACTGCACATGATCACTTTTTGTAATAGACATTGTACTATCCCCTCTGTTACTGTCATCTTTTCTTCACTTAACCAGAAACATAAAGATTTAGAAAAAGAACAAGGTAGGGAATATTTGTGAGTAGGGGGAAGCTAGAGTGACAAGAACAGACTGTGAATCAAAACCAATAATTATGAAGGCACCCTGGGAGGTACACTTCCCAGAGACAGAAGTTTAATGATAAGAAATTAGTTTTCAGTTCAAAAGATCAGAAAACCAAGTCTTGATGATGGAAAAGACTACTTTCATGTCCAAAGTCAAATAGATGGTAGCCCCAAAGGTATCTCAAGTAAGCTAGATGTTAGTGAAACAACTTGTGATTCAGTTATAGATTGAGATACGAAAAAGTAATTTAAACCATACTCTTAGATTCAGGGTAGAAATCAAGGATAAACACGTTTATATAAAATTTTTGTTTGAAGAGATGTTATTAGGTTGGAGACTAGGAACTGTACAAATGAACAAAAACAATCCTTTGAAAAAATAGTGGCTATGGACTAAAAATATTTCAATGTCTCAAAAGAAAACCTTTGAAAATGACATAGGAACCAGAAAGGTCATTAAAATGGTAAGAATATGTAAAAAAAAAAATTATATATACATTAGTTGAAACATTATTGCAACTTTTAATTTCTTATGAAAGAGTAAGCAGAGTCAAGACTTTAAGAACAAAACTGATGAAAAATACTGGACACTGACAGTTCAAAAATACTGAAAGTCACGTAACTGTACAACTAAGCATGTTTAAAGTGGTAAATTTTATTTTACCACAATTTTAAAAATGGGGGGGGAGATCAGAACATACAAAGACCACCACACATTTGCTGAGATACTTTGGATAAGCAAACGGATTTCTCAGATATCACTAAATCCTAGAGATTATCCCACAATGATGAGTTATTTAATTCTTTCTTAAACGCAGCCACAAAATTTCTCCTAAGAAACAGGGATTGCCCTAGAGTGCTTCAAATACTTGAATAATCCCCTATCTGACTTTATATATTCAGGGGTTTAATTTTGATTTCAAAGCACATTTATCTTTGTGTTCATTACATAAAATAACAACCTTGTTATATAAAAGAAACAAAGTTCTTTCAATTGTTTGAGAATTTCTAGTAAAATGTACTATTTATAGACTTTCTATAAAAATGTACTATTATTTCCTGAGTATTTGAAATAGTCATTATTACTGTCAGTGCAAGGACTAAAAACAAAAATTAGCTATCCATAATGATATGAACCTAATATACAAAAGGGGTCAAAAACCAATTCTCTCCTCTCTCCATCTTTGTTAATGGCATAGAAAGTCCATAGTCAGATTTAATACCTCCTCCTCCATTTATTTTTTTGGTCAGCAAATCCTGACACTTCTTAAAAAAAAAAAAAAGTCCCTCATTAACAGTGATAATCTTGGCTGGAATCACCTAGATAGCCCTTTTCAATAGGACCATAAAGCCATATACCTTTTAGAAGCTCTGTTACCACATTAAAAATAAATACTAGGGCCCTCCCTGGTGGCGCAGCAGGTTAAAGCACAGCACTAAGACGCTAAAGCCACTTCAGCATGAGTTCCATCCCCGCCCCGGAGGTGATCCACATGGCGCAGCAGACCTCTCCTGACCCAGCACCAGCTGCTCCCCTCAGCAGTGTACTTCGTCAATATGCTTGTTCTGCTCCCCACTGTCTCTGGTAAAGCCTCTTACCGACCCTGCACCCCTGGCCTATACCCCAGTTCTGTATGCACAAATAAATAAATCTTTAAAAAAAAAAATTACCTCTAGGGCCCTCCCTGGTGGTGCAATAGATTAGGATGCAGCACTGCAAGCTGGCCACAGCCGCCCCAGTGCAAGTTTCATCCCCAACCCCGGAGGAGACCCACATGGCACAGCAGAACTCTCTGGTCTCACCCGCTCCTCCCCTCTGCAGTGTACTTAATCTGCCTACTCTGCTCTCCACTCTATCTCTGGTGGATCCTCTCACCATCCCCGTACCTCTGGCCTGTACCCCAGTTCTGTATGGATAAATGAATCTTTAAAAAGAGAAAATTGGGCCCTCCCTGGTGGCGCAGTGAGTTAAAGCACAGCACTGAGAATCTAAAGCCACTTCCGCATGAGTTCGATTACCGCCTGCCCCGGAGGTGACCACATGGCGTGGCAGACCTCTCCTGACCCTCCCGCTGCTCGCCTCAGCAGTGTACTTCGTTGAGCTGCCTGTTCTGTTCCCCGTTCTGTCTCTGGTGAAGCCTCTCACCGCCCCTGAGCATCTGCCCTGTACCCCAGTTCTGTATGCACAATATTAAAAAAAAAAAAACTACCACTAAATTTTGTGGTCATGTGTTTTTTTTCTCTTTACCTAAGTTGTTTAGTTCAGTTTGTCATCACCATGCCTTCCTTTCATTGATTTTACTTGTAAATATTCTCTATTGTCAACCACTTCAAGTTTTCTTGGAAATAGGCATGACATCATAGTTAAGTGAATTCTGAAAACTCAAGAATTCATTTAAGATACTCATAGTGCTCTTCAAAGTACAGAAACCCTTTGAAATTCAGCTTAAGATCTGTCAACCAATTCCCTACATCTTAACAGTAAGAACTGAAACAATTAGAGAACTGTGAGATTTTTGCAAGAATTATTCCTCCATAAGTTACATTATCCACACCAAACACTGTAATACATTATCACACACAAGATATTATTTAAAATGGAATGTAAGTAACAAATCACTACTGAAATTTAACTTTGTTTTGGGAAATTCATGCCTACCCTAACAGGTGAGGATGAATCCTCTGTATTTCGTTTCTGGGACTCAGTGTCCACATCCTGACGCTTGTTCTTCATTCTTTCTCTGAGATCCCCTGTAGGTCTTTCTGGTGACCTTTAACCAAAAACAAACAAAAACCACAACAAAAGTCTATATATATATATAAATTTATAAATCACAATATAATTTTTGGGAACTGTCCATGGTCCCTAAAGTTCAAAGAATTTGTTTCAGTTTAAATATTAATGTATAAAATATGAACACTTAGAAGTTCTCCACAAATACCAATGAAAATGTACACATTAAAGTCCAATAGACTGGCTAAGTACTAATGATATAAATATAAACTATTGAGTTGAAATGTATTTGGAATTAACTGCTTAATCTGTTTTCCTACTGATCACATAAATATACTAGTTATATTTGAAATATAAAAGCAGGGAGACAGTTTTAAACCATAATATCCTAAAATTAATCTGAACCAACAATGTTTTCATCTCTACACACATGCAGCTGGATGTAACTTCAACTGAGAAAATACTTAAAGCTTCTGAAGTATTTCTGAAATTATCCCTTTAATTTTTATTAAAATTATTTCAGAAAAGAAAATAGTTAAAGGATTCTGGGCAAGATTTTAGCCAGTTATTTTACATTCAGTTGTGGAATTTTTTAATTAAGAAAAAACACAAAATCACATTAAACATTGCAAGGCTTCATAATGCCCTAGAAATTTGAAAAATAACTATTCAAAAATGTTCACACCATTACTAAATGAGAAAAAAGAAAGCAGAGATGGAATACACTGTGCCTTTAAAGAACACTCTGAACCCAGGGCTATATACATTCAGGAATAGTACTCTTTGGCCTCTAAAAAAGTGCTTTATAATTTTCCTTAAAAGATAAAAATAAATTATTGAAACAAATAAATATACGCTTCAATTTATCAAATCAATTCCTTCACTTTATCATTAATACAATCCATAGTGAAGAAATAATTTCAGTTAATTCTCTCTAAAGGATTTCATTGAAATTTGAGTGTAATTTCAAAAGAATGTTACTCAGCAATCAAAAAAAAAGATAAACACATGCCTTTTGCAGCAACATGGATGGAGCTGGAAGGGATCATGCTTAGTGAAATAAGACAGAAAGAAAAGGAAATATACAGATGGTTTCACTCATAGCAGGAATATAAAGGACCAGGGGAGAAAATAATCACAATAATAGTAATGAACAATTATACACCAGAGACATTTTATGGGGGTGCAGTGAAGAGTGGGATCAAAAATGGGGAGCTAAGGGGGGGGGAGTGCACTGGACTGTGGTGATGGCACATGGGTGACTTGGTAATGGGAAGCCCACAGGGATTACAACTGAGATGGAAATAGTCATGAAATGATGTAAAAATAAGCTTATATTATTTAAAAAAAATGTGTATAGTTTTAGAGTTTCATATTAAATGTTTTCAGTCAATGTTGAACTTGAAAATGGAACTTAAGAACTAGTACATTTTTTAATTTTAATTAAGTGCACGTAAATCTTATGTGCCCTAAGTTCCTTTGTAATAAAATAGTTTATGGTCTTGTTTCTACCTTTAACAGTACCTTGGCAGGTGCTTTATATATAAAGAATGCTCTATAAATTATTTAAAAGGCTTATAAATAAGCATTTTTAAATACATTATCTATTTTGAATCACATTGTAAGTTATATTTTTGTGTCACTAGAAAAGGGGAAATATACAAATACAAAAGCTATGAAGTGGAAAAATACGCACAACAGCAAAATTATAGCAAACTTTTTCTCTAAGTCTTTTGTCCAGTTTAGACCACTATCTGCCTACCTTCCTCAATATTACCTCCTTTATAAAAATTCATAGCTAATAATCAATTTCAGAGATTAACTAAAACATGCACTTTTACATGCATTACTTTTACATGTAAAAGTAGCAATGTAAACAAAACAGAGTTTCCCTTGAACAATATGACAAAGATTAATGTTCCCACATAAGCAAGAGATAAATGACAATCTAAATACAAACAATTTTTCAGCATCACAATTAAAATGTACAATATTTAAATAAAGTCAGCTAATGTTGAGCTCATATTAAATTCTATTAGGCTGTAAAATCTACACACACACCAAAAAGTCAATTTAAAAAATAACTTCAAATACTAATGTTCATAATTTATGCTAAAAATTTGAAAAATTATTATTCAATAATTTTCACACCATTACTAAGTGAGAATAAACAAAGTTTTCAGTGTGCCTTACAGCATTTAGGCACACTAAATTTTAGAGCTAGATAAATAACTTATTTAGCAAACAAATCTAAAGTATGTGAGACAATCGTATGTGCTGTATATTTCAACACTATAACAAAAATACCATGAAGAAAAATGAAAGGTCTTTATTAGGAAAGCTTCTCTGTCATCATTAAAGGCAAAACATTATTCTAAAGGACAGTACATTTGTCATATAAATACATATTTTCATTTAGATAAATACAATTGGTAAGAGATTTGGCAAATGCATTTCACTTACAGAACTAGCATAGGATGTCTTTTGTCCCTAATTGAATTTACATGTAAAGAGAGCTGAAGTCATATCCTATCTAAATTTCAATATTGTAATAGTTGAGACTCATTCACTAAATATAAATTCATGAAATTCTGTCTCAAGTATCAATTTAATACATGATTAGGAGAAAAAATAAGCCATACATACATACAAAAAAAAGACACTGTTAGATCAAGCAGGTAAGTTATTTTTAAAGCAATTGTTTCATCAACTTTGAAAATAACTCAGATCTCATTGAACTTTGACTACTGCTAAGACTCCTACCAAAATAGAAAATCTGACCAAATATATGGTTATTTCACACATTTATACTAAATTACAAAAGTCATCTTCTAACAGTGTACAAACAATTCAAAGATCTCAATTTACCTTCTATAACTGCTGCTATAACCTTTACCACGGGGTGAAGGGCCATGCACGAATCTACAAGTGTTTCCATATAGACAGTTGCCAGTCTTCAGCCAGTTACGACATTGAGTCTAAGAGACAGATATTACTAAGTAAATTTCATATTTAGTTCTGGAAAAAGAAGATGCTAATGGGAAAAAAATTTAAACAAACACTATCAAAATTCCAGCTAACCTGAAATATATTGTTACCCAAATAATGAAAACATAGTATCAGAAAATGAAATGCCCATAAACCCTATCACTCTTTTCATTTTAATAAAAGATCTTTTAAAAATTTACCAAACCAATATTCATCCATTATAATCAACTTTGTGATGCAAATCATTACTTCAAGAATAGGACTGTTAGAACCCCTGTGACTGTGCTAATGCTAACGACAACTCACCTCTGTTGTACTGCCAGTGCTGGGTCCAAGCCTTTCAAATACACTGGGTCTTCGGGATGTGCTATCAGATATGGTCTTGGTATTTTCCACTGTGACTTTCCTTCTAATTTTTGACATTTTGTACTACTTTAACCAAAAGAGAGAGAGGCAAGACAGTAAAATTCTTCAGTTTTAAATAAGCTCATAACTTGTGAGTTAAAACTACAAATAACATTATAAAATTATAGAGGTTATTACTCCAGAGTTTAAAAAAAAGAAAGCATAGGAGATCTCACAGAAGTTAACTTCTAAGACATACCATACTAATATAGCAACTTTGAAATCTGTTGGCTAGAATTTTAGTCTTCTACAAAAAATATGATTCTACTAAGTTTTCAGAATACATTAAACCTCAGATAATAATAAAACATATTCAGTTTCTAAGTTCCCTTAAAAAAAAAACTTTCAAATTTTTAGTTAACTATCTTTTAAGGAAAACTATCCTATCACTCTCCAACTGGTTAACTGGAAAAGATAGCCATTAGCAACTAAAATGGGACAGTAAAATCTGATTAGTATTATACTGCTAGAAATTATGTTTTATGCTGGTTAAGTGAAAACATTAGTGATGTTTCAAACATAGCTCTGGACAAAACTGACTACACTATTTAAATATTTCTTCTTACGGAGGTCAAAAAAGAACAATCTAAGAATATAATTTCCAACATAAGAAAAAGCTGAAAGTTGTTAAAATGACTTTCTCTCAAAATAAAAAAAAACTAGAAAAACTCAAGTGCTTCTATATTATTCTATATTTTGTCTATATTACACTGACAAAAGTAATAGAGTATTTTTACAACAAGAACTATTTTTACTATTAGTAACAAGAAGTTATTTACTTTAAATTCTAGACCTAAAATAGCCTGGAGAGTATACTACTCTAAAAAGAACTACTAAGACACATGGTAATTTTACCAGCCTAAACTTTACTTGAAATTTTGTTTTCAAAAGTTCTAGAACTTTTACCTAAAACTTCTAGCTGAAATAAAAGTTCCATTTGGTGTAGAACTGGTCTTTCTACAAAGCCCACAAATGTTCTTTAATGTATTTTCAAAGTAAAGAAATCACTTGAAATGAAATCATGGTAATACCAATGCAAACTGAAAAAAAGGCTTATTATTAGTTCAGTTAGAAACTACTTTTCCCATTTTTATATTTATTTAAAATTTTTCCTCATATTGTTGTTTATGAGGACCCAAGGGGTAAGAATATTTGACAAGTGTATAAAGATAATGAAATATGAGGTAAATATGAAAAGATATAATATCGTAGTTTTTAATTAGAAAAATGCATATTCTTTTTCTTTCATGTAAAACACAATCACAACTTTACCAGCAATTAAATTTTAGTGATTCAAAGAAGTTAGAAAATAACTAAAATTACATATTTTAAAAATCTGGGTTGAGTGTCACATTATAGAACAAGAATTTCCTGTAAAATAAAATCACTTAGGTATCAGTCACTTTCCAAGCAAAGAACTATACAGCCAAATCTGTACTGAGGTTAGTATTACTGGTAAATTTTCATTGATCCATTTGAACCACTTAAATAAAGTGAAAGCAAGGTAAGAGGAGCTGGGTTCTAGAAGATGTAGAGCTTTACCTGGTGAACTCACTTTTTAACAGTTTTTATCTACGCAGGATCCAGTAAGATGTACTGAATACCACAGAACAAAAACACCTTTTTAAAATTTCACTATGCATTATATTAAAGGACAGATGAACATTCTAATCCTTATTCACTGATTTTTAAAGCATTTACTAAAGATCTTTAAAAAACCAAATGCATCCTAAAAACTCCATTTTTGATTATTAGTTATCCAGAACCTGGAAACAGGGGCACTATCCCATCACGCTATTTCAAGACTAACCCTAATCTTACAATTTTCCCTCAGTGTCAATGGAGATGGTTAGATCTTTCCTCCACAGGCTCAACTCTTATCCCCAACAGGCCTCCCCCAACAATAACAAAAAATTCAGTAGTGGTGACTTTCAAAATTAGGGCAGTATGCTATTTATTATTATACATGAAATACTGGCCCTCCATCATCTCTCTTGCTTTTCTGCGGGTGCCAGGTATTAAACTCTACTATTTGTCTTCTTGTTCTGTGATCTGTTGCTTTTATCAGTACTCCACTCTTTTCGAACTTTACTTTTGGAAAGCGTAGCCACACAGCTTCTCTCCAATCCTAGGTCCCTAAGCCTTGAAGATTTCAAAGGGTTAGCATTATAAAATCAAAGACAATTTTAGTGAGGTCTAATGTTTCAGTCTTACATCTCTCATTCCTTTCTTGCACTACAAGTTCCTTCCATTAAAAACTAGGCTACTTTTACATGTGACATCAAGAAGTACTCAAAGTTCAAGTATGTAATGATTATCGTGGGAAAGTTTATTTCTAGCTACTAGTGACTCATCCAACTCAGGGAAAAGCAGCAATGAAGTAAAGATGGATTTTCTTCTGAGTTCAACACTGTACACTTTGTTCTAAAAGGTAGTGAATTTGAATGCCAGGTTTAGGTGACAGGGAGGGCATTGACAAAAATTAAAATACAATGAAACAAAAAACTGGGAAATTAAGAATTGATGTTTTATAACTGAAAGCAAGAGGAATTATTCTAGTAATTTTTCTAGAAATCAGTACTCAATAACAGCTATCAAAGTATTACCACCAAAACATTTATGATTTTGCAAAGATAAAAATGTTATGTTTGTAAAGAACACTAATATTTCAAATTCTATTTGTCTAAATATACACACATAGTCTACAATACACCAGAATAATTAAGTCATACATATCAATTTAAAATTGTTACCAGTAATTAAAATTTTCTATTTAAAAATCTGAGTCCACAAGGAAGCTAACTACCCCAACAAAATGAAATGGGGATTTGGTTGAAAGGGGGGGAAAAACTTTTAATTAACATCTTGAACAGGTTTCATTAAGAAATGTTTCAAGATACATGAGAAAACTTAGAAACAATAAACATTAAGATAACACATAAGTATTAAAAGTTTTCTCTATCTTGGAGACTTTGAAGATTTTCTTCAAGTTTATTTACAAACATTCCTTGGGTTTAAGAATATTAATCCACATTGTCACTTCCGCCCACCCCCATCCACCATCACTGTGCAGACCAGAATTAGTAAGTCTATTGAGCTATTTTCCCATTTCTCTCTATTTGCAAAATAAATGGCAGACACAGTTACACTCTTTCAATTGAAAAAGAAAAACACAGGTCACAAGTATGAACTTATTAAGACATAACAAAAAAAAGTGAGGACTGCTCCCAGAAACTTACAAATGTCACAGAATATTCAGTTTCATACTATAAATATGGCTAAGAAAGGAGAAACACAGGGACCTCTTTTTGAATTATTATTTAAGCTTAATTACAAAAACCCTGTCAATTCTATTATGCTCACTTCAATCCAGATTGATAGTGAGGTTTCAATTTCCAGCAGAGTATAAGGCATATGAAACACCTGAAGGGGGATGAGCAGCAGCACATGAGGAAACTATCAAATAAGCAAATAAAAAATCAAAGTACTGATAGAATAAATCCCTTTCCATTAAAACCCTAAACTTTAAATGCTTATATTAAAAATAACTTCTCTTCATAATTACATTTTGTATTTTAAAAGGAAAAAAATCAAAGTTTATTTGATGCATATAGTCTGTGAGAATTTTTTAAAAAGAACCTTTTAAAATAGCCGTGTAGAGTGCTTTTATGTAAATAAACTAAAACAATTCCAAACTAAATTCCAAATAGAACTAAAAGAAGTTGATTACACAGACCAGTTAAGACAATACTGCAGCACTGCCCAGAAAAAGCAATGTTATAAAAACTAGCCTTCTGGCAACTACTGTGAAGTGAAATGTAGAAGAGCAGAGACACTCCTCCTCCCCACTCCCACCCCGCAAAAAAGACACATCAGGTATCAATACCAATTAGTTCCAAATGCTACTAATTTCCAGCTGCTACTAATCATCTGAGGAAATAGCTCCAATTTTATATACCACTTTAGGAGAAGTGAAGAAAACTAACGCCCACTGAAAACTAATTCTTCAAACAAATGTAAATTTATTTTACACTTTGCTTTCTATATGTAAATGTCAGTGCATATTACAATACAAATACTAATGACTTGCTAAAATTTTGACAATTTACGGAAGTCAAAATAGAATCCACCTGTTGGATTTTAGTATCAATTTACAGATAGAAAAACGAGAAATTTAGGTATGAATATGCATATCTTAATATGCAATTAATGCGCACCAATAATTAAGGAACCAGTAGATCAGGTATTTGATAAAATTGGATTCTATCAGAGTCACACAGTAAGTTTATTTGAACGTCTAACTGTTACACACAAAAACTGATAGATAATTATAACCAGATTCTTGCTGAAACTGTCGTGCTATAATCCAAAGATTTCATTAAAAATTAGAAGTTATTTGAAAACCTAGATTATGTTCACACAACTACCCAAAATGTTCTTTTACGTACAGCTAGTAATTTCAAATATTGCAGAACTAGACTGCTAGCCAGCACCACAGACATACGTGCTGCATAAGCATTTGGATTTGCTACAATAGTATCTGTCTTTGAAAACTTTTAAAATCATTTATTTAAAAAAAAAAAAAAACCTGCAGATTCCATACACCCGTTGATTTTCACCATAGTTCAACTGCTCCAATCTGGCCATGAAATTGACAAAAACACTACGCTCCGCAAACAAGATGCTATCAATATCATTCAAGTAACTTTAACTCTGAAAAACATTTTCTAACCAGGTGAATTACCTTAACCTATTTAGAAATAGTGCCTGACATCAGGCCCTTTCCAACTTCATTAGACCTTTCACGTTACTGACAGTTTGCAAAAGTAACTTATCTAGGAACAATGGCACTCCCCAACTCCATGGACCTAAATGGTTGAACCACCACCGCCGGGAAAAAGGCAAGATGAAATACAACTGAAAGCCGACCCTTTCCTCTACTTGGTCGGAACCATGAAAGGAGTCGCTAAACCTACGCATACTCATCTGCACCCTTCCACCGCACACAAACGCCGAATACCACGAAAGGAGTCCTAAGTCCACATCCAACGGTAGTGGCCAGACTAAGGCTTTTGTGAGAATTTAGCTTGTCCTCTTCGGAAAAAATCTGCAGAATCAGTGTGAAGGCGAGACAGAGGGCCTAAGCACACGGAGCTTCCACAGAGTTAAGAGTAAAATGCTACAGAACCCAAACGGGGCTAGAGGACAACTCAAGGCCTCCAAATTCCACCTTCGCCAAACGTCTTTCCCGCGACACGCACGACAATTTACAGAACACTTACCTCCTCCACGACCTCCCTTCGCAAGCGCTGTCCAGAGGTACCACCGCCACCACCGCTCCGAGGAGCGGGGAGGCGAATCTCGTCCCCGCGCCTGACCCCGGGAAGACGACGACGAAGAGAAGGTGCGCGCGCGGATCCCGGGCACTAGCCTTACGCTTGCGAGGAGGCCCCGGGACAAATCCGCCCGTAGCTTCGCCAGGGTCAAACGAGACCCGGGAAAAGAGTGAAGAATGGGAAATGGAAACAACGACGAAAAAGCTACCAGGCCGCTAAGAGAACCGCCTCAAAATGCCGCCGGAAGTGAAGGGTTCACCCGGTAGCGCTGTAGACGGCGGCAGCTTCCGGCTGCCAGATTAGTCGTCAGCGCACAGGCTCCGCCCCTAATGGACACGCCCCTCTTCTCCCTCCCGCACCCTGGTTAACCTGGATTTGGAGAGCAATTAAAAATGAGCACGGCTGCGCCTTGTGAACGATGCCGGGAGACGAAACTAGGAGCCTGCGAGAGCCATCATTCCTAGTTAAAAGTGATTTTAGAGAGACTGGGTTTCGTCCTTTATTATGAAATTTCTTACAGTAAACGGCAGTTGTAAATGCGCAAAATGCCATATTTGTTGTGGAAAGTAACTATCAATACAATCACTCATCTCTCACCAGTGTTTATTGACAGCCTGCTTTTGACACCGCTCAGCTTTCTACACAGTTGCCTATCATTTTAGAACAAACACAATGCAAGGTTGTGGTTTTGTTTAGTTTTATTTTTTTCTAGCCCCCCTTCCACTTCAACACGGTTGTGTTTTTAAAGGTGCAAGCAGATGAATTCTCTCACCGCCCCTGCACCTCTGGCCTGTACCCCAGTTATGTATGCATAAATAAATAAATCTTTAAAAAAAGAGAATTAAGGTGCAAGCAGAAATCTCTTGAAAATGCGAAGCAGAAATCTTTAATGTACTTGTGATTAGCTTCCTTTTGTTGTTTAGGGTCCAATGAGCTTTGTTTGGGATGGCTAGTCAAATGTTGTGAATAAAAAAAAATCAATGCCTAACTGCTAATAGATAATAACAATTTTAAAAAATGAAAACTTAATTTGAAGATAGCATTTATTTTTTTCTTGACAAAACCAAGCATAGGAAATTCTTATATCAAACCTATTGATAAAACAAAAAGCAGTACAATGATATGGGCTTATTAGGATCAGCAAATTAAAACTGGAAGCAGAGTGGAAAAAAAAAGGGGAGGTACATTAAACATTCCTGACGACATGCCAAGCTATTTTAGACACAGCAGTGAGAGCTTCTGTACAACTGGGTTTAATGAAACTCTCTGGCAGCAAGAATCCATATTTGCCTTTGTCTCGAAGTTCAATTGTAAATGAGTATTTGATGCCCAAGTCATAGATCCAATCATCTCCACCTCCTGGAGCAAGGTCTACAAGAACAAAAACAAGAAACTAGTTTATGAAATAACATTTTTTAAATTAAGTAGCACAATAAGATTTTTTTTATCCCTATAGATGAAAGAGGTTTTGCAGTTTTTTATTTATTAAGTAATCTAAATTTCTGGGAGAAAATGGAGATCGAAAGTTAAGGAAGAAAATAAAAGCCAATTTACAACCTTACCTAGGAATGAAAAATACCTATGTGTTTTAGTGCTTTATTTTTTTTTTGTCAGTGCATGCATTCACATTTTCCCTAATTAAGATCATTCTGAACAAGCTACATACACACAAGCATATACATAGTAACAAATTTTTATGTATGGAGTTCAAATTTACATGATCATTTTTACTGCTCCCACAGAATTGCAATGGTAAACTGGATAGAGTGTATTTAATTGTTTATGCATGTATGTATTTACAGATCATTAGATTGTTTTTCTAATTGATATAAACAACTTCACAATGACTATCGTTTTTTATACATTTTTATACATTTTACACTTTTTTGCTTCTTTTTTTCTTTAGGATATTCTTTCCTAACAGTAGATTGTTAACCTAAGGGGTGTACATTTTACAATTATGAAACATTTTGCCAAATAACCTTCAAAATAATTGATCAAATTTATACTTCTCTAATTGGTTAAAAATATATCCTCTTCCCCTCAGTTATTAGCCATGTATGCATATCTGGCATAAATGAAAAATATTTAATTATCTGTGTTTCTTTGATTACCAATATATTATTGTTTATACATTTGATTACTTGTCTGGTCATTTTGCTACTTGATTTACTTTATAAAATGTTTATAGAAAAGATTAATGTTACTAGCCCTGTGTAAATTGTAGCTACTAACAATTAACTTGCCAAATTAGCCAACCCTATTAATTGGATACTATAGCATGTATATGTAGGGGAGACAATGAATTTTTGTTTTCCATTTTATTTTCTATCTAATTATTTTTGGCATGTAACTGTGATTATGTTTTGGGAGACAATAGTAAAAAATATGGGAATCCTTGGATAGTTCTGAATTGTGAAAGGAATTTGTGGGTTTCCTGTATAACAGTTTGAGGACCTGGGTTAATAAAGACAGTAGTGGGCTGGTGACAACAAAAAGCAGATACACCACATTGACTAAGCTGACTCCAGCTTGTCCTCAGACTCTAGCTTGGCCAGCTTGTGACTGGAGAGGAAGAGGAACATTCTAGACTTTCTACAAATAGGGTCTCTGTCATTTAAACAATTTATTGAAAATAATGGGAATGTTACTGTTTATGCTTCTGCAGATGATACCTATTAAAGGAAACCCACTGGCTTAAATTTCACATAATTGTCACGTGTCAAAAAATTTTATTCTTTTGTTGATTTTTCTAATCATTAAAAAATAGAAAACCAGTCTTAACTTACAGATTATAACAAAAACAAACAGGAGGCTGAATATAACCTTACAGTCTCAGTTTGCTAAACTTGTTATATGTGATATTTATGCTCCCCTTCTTCCATCTTCTCCAGCCCTAAAAGTGCAAAATCATAGTCTCTCATTCCACTAAAGGCGATGGAGTCACTCAATAAATATCTTCCAGTATAAATTAATTTAAAATATAGTTAAGTTTGCCACATACCAACCCTCAACAGTGTGATTCACACAAAAGACATTTTACTACATTATTATGGGTTGTACTCTTGGGCACAGCCCGGCACTAAAGAACATCTAATGTAAATAGTGTTCCCTAGATTTATATAGCTTCCAAGCTGTACTAATTGATAATGGTGGCCATGGTCATCTTATATATATATATATATATATATATATCGATACTTTATGACCTTTCTGCTTCACTTAAATAATGTGATGCTAATTCTATAATCTTAAATGTCATTTCAACCTTTTGGGGAACATACATTTATTAACATAGTCTTGTTTAGCATTGTCATAACTATTATGCTTCCACTTCCATTTCTGGTTGTTATAATCCAATTATTTCACATGGGGCTCTGCCTCAATGTTGCACTTTGAAAAATTAAATATACACAAGAAAACCAAACAGATAGGTATTTTTCAGAACTCACAGTTATGCAGTATCTTAAGAACTACTTACATAAACTTTCTGAACCTCTGCCATGTTTGTATATGACATTTTTACTCGTACGCTGGATAGCACGGGCCACTTCACTAGCCAGCAGCGACTGAACTCGATAGAATATAAAATTTCAGTTAATCTGCAGCTTTAAAACAGGACAGGTAGAAGTTTGTAAACACTGATACATTTATTAAGTCAAACTCTATGAAGAAATACATAGTAGAAAGCTGTTTGCAGAGTAGAAGGGAGAAGGATGGGTAGCTAAGGAGATGTCAGTCAAAGGCTTCAAACTTCCACCTCTAAGATGTCTAACTTCTGGGAATCTGTATACAGTACGGTAACCTAGTAAAACAATACACTGTGTCATATACTTAAAAATTGCTAAACAAATAAGTCAAATATTTTCACAAAAGAAAAAGATAATTTTGTGAGATGATGGATACATGTTAGCTAACCTGTTTCACAGTCTATACTGTCAAATCATCACATTGTACACATCATATTTACACAGTAATACATCCATTAGCTCAATAAATTGTAAAGATCTATAGGCACAAAATTCTAGATTTGTCTAAAGGGAAATTAAGAAGAAAATTATCTTTAAAAAAATGTTCACTTATAGAAATCACAACTAGATGGCTTTAAAGTATAAACTCTTCCAGCATACTAAAAATTGTATTTAATTTGAAAGGTAAATAATTCTCATGCTTTTTAAGAAATTCATTTATTTTGTAAAACGCAGCATAACTATATCTCAAATGCAAGCAAGTTGGGGTTATACTATTCCTGACAAATTATCACCAAAATTTAAATGCAGTTTCTCTAAACTGCATTTATAAACACAATATGTATACCTAATGAATACATGATTTCCTTCTTGTTTTCTCAAAAATTTTTCTTCTTATGTCAGATATAGTAACTCCAAAGGATTCCTCCAATAAATATTATAACTTAGTATGGAACAGGATAATAACTAATTTCCCTATTCTACTGGATTTGTTCATAGCTTACTCATATTTTTCTGAAGTCAGAATTAACATTTTGATATTCATTATCATCCTCAAATTACCCAGAGGAATGTCAATAAATATTTTGTTGTGCCATTCCTTCACTCAAAACCAAATCTTAGTGGGCCCCATCATTTACAGAATAAACTGCAAATTTATTCTGAAACCTAGACAAGCTGACCTCCTCATAAGCTGACCCCACTTACTTTCTGAAGGTGTCATAAGCTGACCTCCTCATAAGCTGACCCCACTTACTTTCTGAAAGTGTCATCTTTCACTTCCATACCCTCACATCCCCTGAACAACTTCCTGTGGGAAATACTACCTCCTCAGTTTGAACTGTCCTCCTTTCTCCGCCTGCCTGAAAAAGTCGTATCTTTCAAGGTCTGGTTAAAACTGCATCTGTTTCTTGATATCAATATCATTCTGTCATTCTTTTTTTTACTGTATGCCACCCCTTAATCAAATACAAATTTCTCAAACACAAGAACTTGATCACCTCACATAATCAGTATTTTTTCTGAATAAATTAATGAAACCAGACTTTGCTAAATTCAGAAGTCAGTTCTACCATCTGTGTTACTTACCAATTAGCACACCTCTGATACAGCTATTGGTAACATCTGCTGTGACTGAATTCCCTAGCCATATAGTCATGTTCTTAAAGAGCAGCAGCCTAACTAATTTCTCTTTCAGTGTCTATAGAACATAGTGCTTTACACATACAGCTTTCAATAAATAGTTGTGAAAACAGCAATCTACCGCAAATAAGTCAAAATCTGATTAATGCTATTTCCAAATCATGACAAATAGTCTATCATTTCTTCAAAAATAATACCAATAAAAGAGGTTTTCTTAAAAATTTTTCCTTTGAGTAAAAAGGTAAATCACAAGTATCAAGCACATTTATATTCTAAATAAAATATAGAATACAGAAAATACAAATAGCCATATATTTGTTATCAGAAATCACTAGCTTCTGATGTGGCTACAGTTTATTCTGTTAATCAGGTCGGAACAAATATGAATCAGTATGAAGCTAAGCTCTATATTATGATCAGATTTTGGACAATCATTGGACTATTGCCATAATACTTCTAATGTCTGAAAAGCATCTGGAGTGAGGATTTGGCTAAGCCTAAGCACAATCCATCAAGCACCCTGCATCCTTTGCCATCAGGCCAAATATACAACATCTGGGACCAAATGTGATTGGGGAAGTTGCAGACTGTGTGCCATTATAATAAAAAATATAATTAAAGATAGTTCCTCCCCCAGTGTTGAAATTGAAGGAGATTTTAAAAGGACCAGACACTTTGGGATTGAGGAAATCAGTGTATAAATAAACCCTGATGCAAATACCAAAGGGATGCATGTTATCTGAGACTGGATCCATGGTGGCATTGTAGAAAGTTAGTGACCTCAAAGCAGATGCACAATGGCGGAGATTCTTGTCCTTGTCTGTCCTTTATATATGGAGCAGGCTGTAGGATGCAGGATACTGCCTAAGAGCAAGGTCCTGGCCTTTGTATGGATAGAATAATCATACAGCATCAGTTGGGAGGGAGAGGTGAGAAAAGGGAGAGGTGAGACTAGAAAATATGTTGTCATCCAGAGCGCCAGGTGTTGTGAATTTGCCTGCCAGGCACTCATCTGCTTGTTGATTTGGCATTGTAACTGAGATCAAGCACTAGATCCCAGCCTTGGTTTCAATCTTATCAACAAGATTTTCCACTGGTCAGTTTCTGGAGTCCCTTGTAATACATGCTCCTCATCCCTCTCCCCTATACCTCCTGATGTATATAAGTCAGGAGTAAGCTTATGCATCAGTCCTCCAACCCCCAGGTGTTCCCAGTCATACCCCATGATGCATGGCCTTCCCAAAATGAACAAGCTTTCTGCTCTTGATTGATCTGAAAGGCACCTTGTAAGATGTGGCCCTGTGACTCATTGACCAGGCAGTTCTGAACTTGTACAGGTATGCAGAACTGCAGGTTACAAAAAAATGGTGTCCAAACAGATGGTTTAGGATTAGGAGACCCACATATGGCTTCACATATAAATCAGGTCCAGCTGGAAACCTTCCCTCCTCACCTTCAAGAAGCTTGTCTGATATTTGCTTAGGAACCTATCTGCTGGACTCAAGTTCATTTTTCCAGGGGAAGGCCCCATTCTTTACAGCTCCTCAGTGAACCAGTAACAGGAAAAGGGGAGTTTCTAGGTTCCCTGCCCCACCCAAAGGAGGGTGGAGCTGAGCTGGAAGGAGAAGAAGGCTAGAGAAAAGAGACTAGAAAAGGAAGCAGGACAGGGAGCCCAAAGGAGACCTGAGGGAGGCACAGGGGGCCAAGAGACATGTGAAGAAGCGGCTCTAGTTTCTTGGTCTGGGGCTGGTTAAAACAGATGTGTATGAGAGACCTGAGGGGAGATTAACAATGGCAGCTTTTATCTTGATTTTGATTTTGCTCTTTTCCCCCCAGACTCATCTGGCTGTTTCTGGCCCTTTCCTATAGGTGCCTGCCAGAAGTTGCTTTAGACTTGTTGCAGGCTTTCGGGCCTTGATTTTGGCCAATCCCATTTGGGTGGAATTTTACTCACAAGGGAATGGGTAATTTTGTGTGTTTGATTTAGAAACTATATCCTGGCCCTCCCTGGTGGCGCAGCGGGTTAAAGCACAGCACTGAGAAGCTAAAGCCACTTCCGCATGAGTTCGATTCCCGCCTGCCCCAGAGGTGACCACATAGTGCAGCAGACCTCTCCTGACCCGCCCGCTGCTCCCCTCAGCAGTGTACTTCTTCCATCTGCCTGTTCTGCTCCCTGCTCTGTCTCTGGTGAATCCTCTCACCCTCCGCATCTCTGGCCTGTACCCCAGTTCTGTACCAATAAATAAATAAATCTTAAAAAAAAAAAAAAGGCAACTATATCTTTTGTCTTGTTTGAATGGCACACTGATTATATTAAAATTCCTTTCCATTGAAGGTCTTATATGTTTTGTTTTTCTGCAGTGGATGGGAGAACCTATTTAGAGTGGGCAGGTTTGGGGGCTCAGGGATTCCCCTCTCCCTGCCCTGTAACAAACCCTGTCCCAGGAAGACTGTCAATAGCATTGCAAAAGGCATATCCATTTATCCTCTAGAGAATAGTTTTTCCCTCAAATTTAGTTTTTCATTTCTGAATTCAGATTTTATTTCTGAAATACAATTGAGGAAAAGAAGTAAGCAGCACTTACCAGTTCCTCATGGTCTTTGGTTTTGGTTCTACTATAAGAATATGGAAATATGATGGTCTGGGAGTATGAATGTATACTGATGTAAGCTTTAACTTGGTTGATGTTCCTTCTCAAGAAATCAGCCACTGCCTTCACTTCTGGTTCCGACTCAGGATAAAGTCCACAGTAGACTTCTGAGCATGGTAAGCTTGATGCACCTTCCTCTGTAGTGAATTTGATAGAACAAAATTGTGTGGGGATGCACAATAATAATTTGTGGGAATATACCTTGGCTTATACTTTCTCCCTTTCTATAGTATAACAATTTTCTGTGAGTAGACTAGAAAGAGCTCTGTAAAAAAGGTTTTTGGGTTTCGTTCAAAGCCTAATATTATCTACTCACACAGCACCCTAACAGTGCTGCCTCAGGACAGCCATCTTCAAACTTAAGAAGTTGGGTAAGAGCCCCAGAGATGTCTGTCTTGCCACCAAACCTGTGCCCATGTCAGAAAAATGAAGCCCATTTTCCTTAATCCACTCTAAATTTGGTTTTCATGATACATTCTGTTTTAAAAATTACTAGTTATTATAGCCTGTAAACGAAAAATCTCATTTGGGAACTCAGAATATGCAAATCAGCCAACAGTGCGCCTTCTAACTTGCCAATGTGATTTAGTATATAAAACAGGATGGTGATATTTGGTGCCAGTATAATTTTTATTCATGCCTTTAGGAGATTATAGTATACATGACTTTGGATGGTAGCCCCACTCACAACATTCTTCTTTGTGTCCTAAATTCACAGAGGTGGAGCCCCAGGGACCCCCCTCTGACCAAAGGACGATTCTGTCCTGGACATCACAGATTAACCCTTAATTGGGGTCTTCTGTTGTCAGTTATTCAGCTAACCTGAATCTCTTCACTCAAATAGAGACTAATATTGTAGTCTCAATCCAATTGCTCTCTTAGACTAAAAGGTTAGCAGTGGTAACACTGCCAGCTGACACCCCCAGGGGAGGCTGTATGTTGGGAACTGTGCTAACATTTACAAGTAACATCTCATTTCATCCTCACAACAACCCTATGAAATAAATACTGTTATTTGAAGAGATGCAAACTGGACACTGTTGGCAGCACTCATGCTTTATAATAAGAGGCTAATGCCATACTGGTTAGCACCCAACCACTTGATTCCAATCTTGGCTTTGCCATTTAACAGCTACCTGGCCTTGGGTGAATTTTGCACTCATCTATACCTCAATTTCTTTAACTATGAGATGGAAAAATGAGGATTTAATGAGGATTCAATGAGCTAGTGCATATAAAATACTTCACACAGCACATGGCATGTTCTAAGTGTTCAGGAACTGTTTCTCATTGTCTTAGCAGTCCTCATCATCATCCTCATGCATCCGGACTCTAACAGAGTCATGCATGACACAGAGATGAGATGGGAAAAGACCCAGCTGAGCCCTCTACCCCACTCCCTGCCCTGTTTCATCTATTTTGGAGGTTCAGCTGCATCCCTGTCCTTAAGTTTCATGGGCTGCTCCATTATCCTTACAGAGTATTTCTGTCTTACTTAAGTTTGCTTTCTTCCTTTTATTTGCAACGGAAACAGTCTTCATGATTGTTAAACATTCTTTTCCCCACAAGGAAAGATTGTGCCAAACATCTAAGGTATTTCTATGCATTTTATTTGTGCTAATATTAAAATAATATGACAGGACAAACCAGTTTAGTTCATTTTGAATACTGCTCTTTTCCTCTGATTATAATTCTAGAGAATAGAGATTTTAACTAGGGATAGAGATAAGGAAGAATAGGAAAGAGTTGAAAGGAAAGGTGGTGCCCTCATATATGCTCTCAAACCAGAGATATGCAATAGCATTATAATGCATATGCCATATTTAAGTTTTCAAGCAATTGCTTTACAATAGAAACAGGTAAAACTTAATTACTATAGCTTACTTAACCCAATTTGTACAAAGTATTATCATTTCAAATATAAACCATATAAAAATTGCTAAGATATCGTTGAATGGCTAATGACTTTTTCATACTAAGTTTTCAAAAATCTTCTTAAATGAAATTTTATTGCTTTGCCATTTTGTTTATTAAATCAATTTCAGGAGGGCATCTTCAAAACTTGCTATGTGCCTATGTCTCACCACAAACTCTACCCAAGTTCTTGGGCCATCACACTATCAAAATGACCACCTCTCCCCTAACTCCCTTCTCTTTCCCCTCTTGCAATCATCAGATTTTCATGTCCTCTGAGATTAAATCCTCAAAATCTGGTGTGTGATTTTCCACTTAGACAAGTCTCTTCCTTCCAAGAAGAAAGAGACATTAACCAGGGTTATATGCACACAGAGAATCCACCCTGCTGGCTCTTTAATCTTAGACTTCCAGCCTCCAGAATGCAAGGAATAAACCTTTCTTGCTTAAGCTTCCCAGTCTGTGGGAATTTGTTAAGAAAGTGAGTAGTGAACACAAAAGAAAATGTTTCAAACACTATAAAGATTTATTTAAATACCTGGAAATGAGAGGCACCCTCCAACCCTGGTCTTTGAAATTATTAAAGTAGAAAATGCAGTTGTTTTCTTATGATTCTAGAAAAATAGAATTTTAGAATATGAAAAATAGAATTTGAGATTTTGAAATTTAGAGTTTAGCATTTGAATTAGAAGGGACCTTAAAGAACTGGTCCAAATTCCATATTTTAAAGAAGAGGAAAGGAAAGGGAGAAGGGGCTGAGGTGATTTGCTGGCTTTAGCCAGTATTTATATTTCATTTAAATAAAATTTGTATTACTTAAACTATTTCCTGATTTAGAGAGACCTCCCCTGCTTGTTTGAATTAATGGGTTTTTCTTTTACAAATATCACCATTTTAATAACAAGACATTGCTAGAGTTGAAGTAAAAACCTACCACACCAGTGTTTGGAGGCAAAGTTCCTGTTCAGGTCTGTTCCAACGCAAAAACTATTTCCATGAAAAGAACGGTTCTTTCTCCACATTCGATCCTAAATAAAAAAATACAGATGAAATAGGTGTCCACTGGATATTCAAGGAAAGACAACATTCGAAGTGCAAATGGTTGCACTGTGTTTCTCTCCAACCCTGTTCCCTGTCTATTCAAGTGTTGGTCATGGTCACTCTTGAACCAAGCAAAATCATAATATTTGATCTATACACATAAAAATTCATTTGGTTTTGCTATACTGTTTCGCTATACCCTCCTTATTTGATCTTGTTTCCTTTAAATTAATGCTATACATTGTCACATTGAGTTCATCTAAGAAAAGCAAAATTATTCTGCATTTCAACTTAAACTAAAATTTTGAATCATGAGCTTTTTAAAATTGAAATATATTGGCATAGGATATTCCAGTAATCTTAGGTGTTCCAGCACGTTGATGTGATACATGCATTTGTTATGGCATCATTGCCATGGTAGAGATACCATTTCCCTCATGTCACATAATTATCATTTCTTTTTTTGTGGTGGAAATAATTATGATCCAGTCTCTTAGCAGATTTGATGATTATAATGTAATATTGTGGAGTCATAGGTTTCAATGCTCTCTTCAAATTGAATTTGACAATCTCTAAAAACAACAGGAGGTAAACCAGTGCATATATCTCTAGCCCGATGGCTCCTTTAATTTAATTTAATTTAACCTAATACTGATTTAACCATGGTATTTAAACATGAAGTAAACTCCCCCATTGGATTCTGGGAGTAAGCTGAAGAATATGTTCATCTAAACAGTTACACAGACTTCACTGAAGTTCTGGATTTGGGTGATGTGGCATTCCTTTAGACTACTCTCACCAACCTTTTGCCAAGCTTTGCAAACTTCCAACTCCTGGTCTGTGGTTCAGTATCAACAATTGCCCTGGAGAAAGCTACATAGAGAGTTAAAATACAAAGGACAGCTGGATAGGAGCATCTATCTAAGGGGAGAGGGGCTAAGTTCCACAGTGATTCAGATAAAGGCATAACTATTATAACACCCATGAATGTGGCCATTTACTGAAATTATATTTGTACTACATTAGGTATTTCTCATCTTTGTAAAAGGTTTGTCAATGACCACTTGCAATATTTTATGCACAGTATTCTTCTAACCTGAGCTAACTTTTCATCAATCTTCTCCACTATTCTCATCTCTACTCCACAAATTATATCCTAAATGAAATAATTTCTGATAATCCTATGTTTCCAATAGCTCCAATTATTTTCATCCTCCTTAGTGTCTATATTTGCTATTCAGGTAGGTTTTTCTGAACTTACATATGCTCAGTTATGTTTTATGTATACTTCATTAAATTAGAAAGGATTGTACTTCATATTACTTGAGTAATTTTACATGAACCATGATGTTGATGGACTAGAAATACCATGGATAATGGTTGCCAGTATAGATGAGTTGACCAGGATACTCATATTTATGCTCATGTTGAGTATAAGTATTAATTTAAGTACCTAGTAAAGAGCACTAACGTTTAAATTCACATAAAACTTAGAAGGCAATTCTGTTTGAATGCAAGTTCTGTAAAACACTTCTAAATCTTGTCATTCAAACAATTCCTAGTAGGGATGACTGGATCTAGGAATTGTGTGCCAATGGTAACTAACATTATAAAAGAGATAGAATCAGACATTATGCACCTACTGATGGAAGGACACACTATTAAAATGAAATAGGCTTGCCAAAAAAGGCCAAACCTAAATCTGGATTAGCATATGCAATCTAAATATCAAACTTTAGAAAATACACAGAAAAAATGTCAAACCGCAACATGACAACACTATGAGCAAATCTTGACACTGAGAAACACTTTTCTTCAATAAATAAGGTGGGTAAAAAGAGAGAGCTGGGAAGAGGCTGTACGGATTAAAATGGAATTAGGGGTCATAAACACCAACCATAACATACATGTTTTATTGTATTCAGAATCAAAGAAATAAAGTTAGGATACAACTGGAGATTTGATACCAATAGGCCATTTTATGATACAAGTAAATATTCAATTTTAGGTATAATTTATACTGTGGCTATTTTTCCTTAAAAGACCTCTTTTATAAATGCATATCTAGATATCTATTGATGAAATGGTATGGTGTCAGAATTTTGCTTCAAAATAATATAAGAAAGACAGAAATGATTGTGGGACACAGAGGAAAAAAGATTGGCCATCAGTTGAGTATTGTTGCAGCCATGTGATGGGTATATTAGAGTTTACTATTTTTTCCACTTTCATATATGTTTGAACTTTTCCATATTATAAATTTTTAAAGTTGTTTTTCATTATAAAATCATTGTACCAAGGTCTAGAAGTCTATGAATAGTTTCAGTCTGTGCATCTTATGTCTTTAAAGGGAGCATCTTTTGCTTTCTTTGCCTTCACCTACCTTTTTCCATGTGAAGTCATAACCATCCACATTAACTATTGGCATAACATAGAAATCCATGTGCTTCAGGAGATTGGTATATAGCTTATCTTTCCCATAGAACTGAGTTACCTACAAATTAAAACAAGTATGTTTAGTAATATCTTTTTGAAGTCCATACAGCCTCTCATTTTTATTTTTTTAAGATTGACTCTTATTTATTTATGCATATAAAAATTGGGGTAAATGCCAGAAGTGTGGGGGTGGGGATTGGGTAAGAGGATTCACCAGAGACAGAGTGGGGAGAAGAACAGGCCTACTGACCAAATACACTACTGAGGGGAGCAGTGGGCGAGACAGGAGAGACAGGAGAGACAGGAGAGGTCTGCCTCGCCATGTGCGCACCTCCAGGGCGGGATCCAACTAGCACTGAAGTGGCTGCAGCTCACTTGCAGTGCTGCGCTTTAACTGGCTGCACTTTAACCCGCTGGCCCATAGAGCCAGAAATTTTCTAAAATTTCTTTAAGGAACAAAAAGAACTTATTAAAGTCATAAAACCCAATGTAAAGATTTAAGGAAACAAAAATCCTAGCTACAGTCCACATGCTTGTTCAAATATCTATACCAGTTTTAAGAAAGTGAGTAGTGAAAAAAGTTTTCAAACACTACAAGCGTTTACTTACAAAAACTGAAAATAAGAGGTACCCACTCCACCCTGGTCTTTGATATAATGATATCTGCTTATTAAAGTAGGGAATGTAGTAGTTAGTTTTTTGTCACAATTAAGTATGTTTCCTGTTCATTAGGCACAGGACTAAGTGGCAGCTTTCCCTGGGCATTAGCTCTGTGCTTCCCAACAGACAGCATCAGATGCTGCCCTCTGCTGTAGACTCCTCCAGCTTAAAGGTCACACATTTCCACACAATCCAAAAGCACTTAATTCTGATGACCAAGTTCTCCCCAACAAGAAACAATTATAAAGAAAAAGAACCACAAAGATAAAGTTCAATTGTTAAGTCATTAACTTCAACCAAGCTTTGATATAACATTTCCACTTGGGGCAACATTGCTGTATTTCAGTTTGTAGATAGCTTATAGTTATTTGTTTCTTTATTCAAAAGATCTCATTATTGACAAAGTTTTAATTCTATGTTAGCAATAGCTAAAACTACCATTTACTCTTTAAATATTTACTCATATTATCCTAGAACAATCATAAGTCACAACAAAATTATTTGCGATGAATACCACTTACGAAATATGAGAGAAAGGAAAGCAAGGGAGAAGTTATTTATAAATCTATTACAGGACAGAAATGAAAGCTTAATAAAGAGGAAGCACATTTTATAGACTGAGAGAACAATATTTTAAATAATTGAAAAACTAATTAGATACATTTTATGCTACAAATTTATGTTGGAGTTATTTTTCAGTATTAATATTCATAATCAGAAAAATACTAGGAGATCATATTTCATTCAAAAATAATAAAGCACTCATCATTTTCATTTCTACAATGTTTGCTGAATTTTAATCAACGAGGAAAGGTAGTTTTGTAACAGGGTGGTCCCTAGGAAAAAGGGAAGTTCCAGGTTCCCTGCCCCACCCAGAAGGAGGGTAGAGCTGAGCAGAGAAAAAGGAGAGAAGAGAAGGGAATGAAGCTGGATGGAGAACAGGACAGAGACCTAAGGAAGCCACATGGAGCAGCAAGCATGTGATGAAGAAACCAGGCTTGTTTCCTGACACTGGACTGGCTAAGGCTGATGTGGGTGAGACACCTGTAGGGAGGTGACTATGTCAGTGTTTATATTGATTTTGATTTTGCTCTTTTGCTCCCAGATTTGTCTGGCCATGTCTGACCCTTTTCCATGGGTCCCTGCCAGAAGGTGCTTTAGTCTTGTGGCAGCTTTCAGGCCTTGCTTTGGGCCAATCCTTTTGGGTTGACTTTTGCCCAAGAGGGGAAGGGTAACTTCAGGTGTTCGATTTAGAAGTTATATTCTTTGTGTTCCGTATTGTATATTCACTGTTAAAGTCCCTTTTATATGTTTTGTCTTGTTGCAGCAGATGGCAGAACCCACTTAGAGCAGGCAGGATTTGGGGGCTTCAGGGGTACCCCTTTCCCCCTATCCTCTAACAGAATTGAGGTGCCCTGTAACAGTTTCTTTTAATTTTTATGCTTTTTAGTAAAGAACTATTTATATACCTTTTTCTGTTGTGATTGTACTTTTGGTGTCATATCATAAATCACTGCCTAATCTGAAGTCACAAAGATGTACTACACCTATGGTTTTTTTCTCAGAATTTTATGATTTTATATTGATATCAGTGTAACAATTCTGACTTAATCCCATTGATCTGTTGAAAGAAATGAAAAATTTAAGATAACATTTTGGCCAAGTTGAACATGTGCATGAATCTAGTAATTCTTTACTATTACGTTTTCATCTGTGTGTTCTGGCGCTCTCCAAGCATGCATTATTTAGTGAATTTTCACAATAATATTCTGTAAATGTGTTTACTGTTAGGGTTTTATAGCTAATGAGTGAATCACTCCTAATGAGTTAGTTGACTGCAGAAATTATGCCTGACCCACAAAAGACAATAAATATTTTTCAGGAAATGATTTGCCAACAAGAAAAGTAACATAGTGGAAATCACTTTCCTATTATAAAAATAAGAAAGATGAGGCTCGTGCCAGAGCAGAGCGCCACAGTAAGTGAATGATTACGGGATGGGAGAAAGAGACTGGACTGATTCCTATCAGCAGGGCCTGTGACAGATGATTTCTCAGCTCTGCACCTCGCTATGCCTATGGCCTTTACTATGGTCCTAAACAACAATACCTACCAACAAGTTAACTTGAAACCATTATACAGAGAATGAATTAGTACATTAGGAATATAAGACACTACAAATGGAAGATCTGAAAATAAAATGTTATTCTTACTACCCTTAGAAATATAACAAAGAGGCCCTCCCTGGTGGTGCAATCAGTTAAAAAGCAGCACTGCAAGCTAGTTGCAGCAGCTTCAGTGTGCGATCGATCCCCACCCCCAGCCCGGAAGGTGACCCACATGGCGTGGCAGACCTCTCCTGACCCACCCGCTGCTCCCCTCAGCAGTGTACTTCCTCGATCTGCCTGTTCTGCTCCCCACTGTCTCTGGTGAAGCCTCTCACAGCCCCTGCACCTCTGGCCTGTACCCCAGTTGTGTATGCACAAATAAATAAATCTTTAAAAAAAAAAAAAGAAATATAACAAAGAGCTGGAATTTCCAGTTTTATTCCAATTTATGTGTGATGTACAATTCAGAACTTTAATGGCAATAAAATACTTAGCTAGCCAATAGGTAGTGTTCAGGTATTTTCTGGCTCATAGTTGTTTTTCAGTCTAAACCTGCTCATTCATTTAAACGTCATATTAAACAAGAAGATATTGATCACTGAATGTATGGATCAACCAATATACTAGGTTATGGGAACATAAAATTACTTTAGAGATGATCTTCAATATTAAACAACTAAGAAAAATGTTATGTTGGGAAGGAAGATAAAACAACTCAATATGTTAAGTATGATAACAAAATCAGGACATGTGAGGCAGTTCAAAAGAGGGTGGAGAATTCTATGGAGTGTTTCAGACTGGAACATTTGAAGGAAGGCTAACAGGTGACAGATTCAGGATATGTACAAATAGGCAGTTTGTGATTTGACTCGGGCTAGTTAGTGAAAGAAGAGACTCCAAGAAAGGAGGTGATAATTTAGAAGGGTGAGATATATCCAGGGACTTGAAATTTACTGAAATTATGCCACAGCAGTTGTGAAGAGTAAGGAAAGTGGAAGGAAAGAAAATTCAGAAGGCAGATTGTTAAGTGGTTCTGTCCTTCCTAGTCTCATCTGCGGCCATATTCTGGGTTGAAGTAAAGGTCAGGGAAAATTATTTCTGAGATCCAGAGGAAGGCCATGGAAGAAATTCACTAAAATAGACTTGAGGTTAGGCTTAGCAGAACAGAGTTTAAGAGCTGAGAAGATGATTTGTTAGATGGTCTCACATAAGGATTTTGGATTCACTCACCACGATGACAAGAGTTGGAGGAGGGGAAACAGCCATGTGCTAGATTCCAGGGAATTTTCTAGAGGTCAAAATAAGACAGAATAAGAAAGTACCAAGATGCTACAACCAGATTAGATCATGGGTTTCAGGGGAGAGGGAGAGCACTGGCTATATTAGGGCAGGAGAATGTCCCTTGGCACAGTGGATAATACAAGTATGAAGCAATATCTTTCACAAGTCACATGCCAACTAAGATGAGGAACAAAAGAGAATTCTGTGAGGTCCTGAGGTGGTCGAGTGCCAGCTTTGTGTGCAGTTAGGAGAGTTTTCCAGGGCAGAGGTTTAGACGACGGTTATCAGTAAGAAAAGCCAGTTGGCCAACAAAGTACTGAGTGAAGTCCTGGTCAGTATGTCTTAACTGGTTGCCGATGATGTTTCAAACCCTATCTGGGTTTGGCTTTGGTGACACAGTCATGCACAAGTCCGTCTCACCCTTGCCTTTGAAGAACTAGAAGGCATTTAAATTTGGCCTCCCAAGGATGAGTAAGAGGCATAGAGAGAAAGGATTGCCCTCAAGCTCCCAAGAGTATTGTATACTGAGTTTCCGTTCACTGAGCTGGAACTAAGGGCTTTAAAAATCCTAACTAAGCTTGAAAAGTGAACAAGAGATTGTGAATAAATAGAAAACTTGCCTATTGGTCTCTATCTCCTGTGCCTGATGTAAAGTTCAGAAATGCCTTGGAATGTTCTGGCTGAAACAGTGTCTTTTGTTCAAATGAGGAGAGTCATGGTGGACACCTGGTTTGGTATTGGTCAACAGAAAAAATAAGCCATGATTAGAACTTTGGAACTTTCACCTCTGCCCCTATTCTCCAGGAAGAAGAGAGGGGCTGGAAGTTGAGTTAATGATCTATTATCAACACATAATGAAGCCCTATAGGAATCACACACACACACAAAAAAATATATATATATAGGATTTGGGAAGATTCTAGTTGCTAAACACATGAAGGAAAGGGGAGAGTGCTGCACCCAGAAAGAACATGGAGGGACCCCCATTCCTAAAACTTATCCTGTGTTTCCCTTCAACCTGGTTGTTCATCTATACCCATTACCTTAGCCTTTCATAATAAACTGGTAAATAATAAGTAAGCTGTTGCTGAATTCAGTGAGCCATTCTAGGAGACTAATCAAAACTGAGGAAGGGGTCTTGGGAAGCTCTGATTTATAGCAAAATACCTTTAGGGTTGGAAACCTCATTGGCAATTAATAAGTATTTGTGGGAAAAAAGTGACTCCAGCAAGTGGCTGGGGTCAAAGGCAGCATGTACGGTAGGAGAGAAGAGGCATGTTGAGAATGACAGAAATAGGGGACAAGCTGTTGTCCTGACTCTCTCCTAACAATGTGAAATGGAGTTGTCAATCTGTCTATCTGGCCCTTTTCAAGTTTAGTGATGAAATGAAAAATTAATGTTCTGTCTCTCTTGGTTTTCACTTTTCTCTCTCCATTAACTGCTGCTCCATGCTAAAAAGAATAAAGCTAATCAACTTGGGAAGATTCCAGGTCCTCACATGACTGGGTTGCGTTAAGGGTCTGTTGGAACCAAATTTGCCTGGTCAGGGCAGTAGCCATGGTGGCTGGGAATGACTGAACAGGCTCAGGGATGAGGCAGCAACCCTGGGTGGGTAGAGAAAATCTTAGGCAAATAACTTGTCTGTCAGAACCAGCAGGGGGAGAAACATTCTTTACAGTTGATGTACCTCATTTGTAAAGTCAAATCAGTCTAACCAGCAATCTGTTAATTTCCTAACTCCTCTATTTTGTGTAATCATGTATCTGTGAATACAGAGACAATAACCATTATCAGAAGAACACATATTTTAAGCTGTTTTTCCAGTGGCAATGGCTGTTTGTAAAAATCAGTAGAGGATATATATATGCCCATTTTATAAAACTTGAAGCACAATTCTTACTTTTCACTTATTATAAAGGATCACAGTCATTAAGAATATTTACTTTGATGACATACTCTTTGTCTTTTTATGACTTCCTCTTTGTCTTAAATATAGATTTTTTTTAACAGCATGGCCTTCTTCAAGGACAAAACCCTTTATTATGACACATGCAAAAATATGATATGTCAGGAGTGTTGTGCCTTCTGTTCATTTTCCAAAAGGATATGGCGAAAAATGTTTAGATAATTCAAAAGAAGAAGAAATTAATTGGAGCCTAATTTAGAACATTACTTCAGCTCTTTCTTCTACTTAGCAGACATATTGCAACCACACACTGTTTCTTAATTCCTTCCCAGTATTTAGTTCCAGCCAGAAATATAGGAAGAGAAAGGTCAACAATATTCAAGGTGCCTCAAATGCTCACAGTCATGATTCTCAAACTTAATGTGCACAAATGTCACCTGGAAAGTCTATGAACATAAACTAGATTCCCAAGCCTCACCTCCAAAGATTTTTTTTAAGACAAAAATTTTAGGCTGTGACTTGAGAAAATGCATTTTAATAAACAGCCCTTTTGATTTTGACATGGGCAGTCTTAGAACACATATTTAGAAGTTGGTTTAAAGAATGAAGACTTACATAACCGACAAACCATAAGCAGAAAGCAGGAGAGATCCATTCTCTGCCATGGAGTCCACAGTCAATCCACATGGCACTTTTGGCTCTTTGTTCTTTTCCAGAAATCTGCCCAAAGGGGAGGAAAAATATCAAGAGGCCTCAGAATGATAACTTTCATTTATATATTGCTTACATTTTTTTCTTCCTAATCTTTGAATATGGATTATTCTCTGCATTTTTTTTTGAGAATTCTCAAAGCAAATTATAATTGGTAAGATTAAAAGTCACATAGTTGGTGAGGCTTGAAGCCAGTACTATTGATTTAAAGCATTTTTTATTTCTCCACAATTACCTAGTTATATCAGAGCTGCCTGTAGAAGGGGAGAAGTAGAAATCAGAGAACTACTGCTTCCGGGTTATCTTCACACTTCATTAGTGGTGAATGGGTGCCTGAGTGGGAAGCTTTTCATTGCAGGTGTGAACAGAGACAGGTTTGGGTAAAAAGTCAGTGGTGGCAATGACAGACTGGGCTCCCCTGCCCTCAGGCACAGGGCACATGCTATTCATGTGGGCTGATGGACCACCTGAGCTGCAAAGAGGACCCAATACTTCATGTTTCCTGTATTCTTGTTAGAACAGATTAAAACCCAGAAATCCAGACTCAACATTCTATCTCAGGATGACCAATGGGTCTCAATGGATTAGGAAGATATGGTATACACACTTCATGGAATACTATTCAGTTATTTTTTTAAATTTTTTATTTATTTGTGTATTTTTTAAAAATTTATTTATTTATGCATACAGAACTGGGGTACAAGCCAGAGGGGCAGGGGCAGTGAGAGGGTTCACCCAAGACAGAATGGAGCAGAAAAGGCAGAAAGGCAAGTAAACTGCTGAGGGGAGCAGAGGGCAGGTCAGAAGAGGTCTGCTATGCCATGTGGGTCACTTCTGGGTCAGGGGATCGAACTTGCACTGAAGCAGCTATGGCTCACCTGTAGTGCTGAGTCATAACCTATTGTGCCACCAGGGAGGACCCAGTTTTTTTTTTTAAAGATGAACTCTTGTCATTAGCGACAACATGGCTGGAACTGAAGGGGACTATACTAAGTGAAATAAGTATAAGGCAGAAGGGGAAAGACAAACACTGGATGATTTCACTCATGTGAAAAATAGAGAAAACAAACAAAGAAATTGACAAAACTAGACCAAAATAAACCCAGAAATATGACCATAGAATTGAGGCTGCTAGAGGGGTGGAGAAATGGGGACAAGAGCAAAGGTGGGTAGAGGCATAAGGTCCCATGATAAGGGACTGTGGAGGCTGGAATGGTGGAGGTGGGGTGGTAATATACACCTGAGACGGTGTGAACCTATTCCCCTAAATCACATACAGGTTGCACATCAGTTCCTCTAATGAAGGGGAAAACAAGAACAACAAAGAGGCTCATTATCACAATTTAATTAAGTTGGGGGAAAATGCATTACTTAAATGTTATTAAATTAAGTGTATTTTCCCAACGATTGGCTCTTACCCAATACTTCTTTCTGGGGGGTTGGTTGGGAGGGAAGAGAGTGGTAAAAACAAACTGCAGAATGAGAAATCAAAGGCAGGAATGATTGTGGCTTCAACTCCTGAAATTTCTTCCTGTGTTGCTTATTACTGACTTTTACTAAGGCCAGTTTAGTCCACTGAAAATAACTAGATGGATGAAGACTGGAGTAGAAGTCATCAATGAGCCCTCCTGCCTCCCCTACCCCAGGTACCTGTCCGTCTCTGGCTTAGGTAGTTCAGCTCTTACTTTGGTTCCAGAGATGGCATCAGTGGCGGTGTTTGTTCAGCAATACATTCTGTTCCTGTTTGTTTTTTTTTCTTTTTGTCTTAAGTATGCTGATCAGAGGTGGTGGTGGTGGTGGTGTAAATCAAACTGGGACTTGAAAAAGTAACCCAGACTAGTCCCCTCACTTTAAGAAGATAGGCACTTATGTTCAGGAAGGGTACATGGCTCATATAATGTTGATTCTGAAACAGGATTCTACTCTTGGACCAACACCACACATCTAAATGTTAATAACCAATCCCTAAAGAGCATAATATTAAAGATGTGGAATAGAACTATTTCCAGGCATCAAAAGAAAAAAAAAATCTAAGCTCTAATAAGAACCACTGGAGAACCCCACAACTCACCTTTAAGACATAAAGTGGATGTTTCTCAAATGAAGATCCAATGTGGATTTTTTCAACCATGTTAGGATAGTTCTCAGTTATAACTTCCATCCAAGAATAGATCTGTCAAAGTAGAAATTAGTGGTGAGAGAGCAGGTTCAAAGCAGGTCCTTGATCAAAGGAAGCACACAACTTCTTCATCAGATCCCTCTAAAACTTTTTACATAATAAATATGGAGAACTAAACACTCAGGGCACTGTTTTCTTCTGCTGATTAAATCAACAAAATTGAAAATCAGTAAAAGTTTTTAGAAGTACCAAGGAGTAGAGAAAGAGTGGAAACGTCCTAAGTGACTTATGACAATATAGGAAAAGTGAACCTTTAAAGTATAACTCCTGAGAATTATTTTAAAGGCTCGTGCCACTGAATCCCTGCTGCAAATGAAATCTTCATCATTCAAGAGTTCACTTTTGTTTGTGGCAATTTTTAAAATATTCAAGTTTCTACAGGTAATCAAAGGAAACCCTGACTCTTTGCATAGAGTAAATGGAAATGGCATTATTTCCCAGTGTCCCCAACAATGAGAACCATGTAATAGTGAGAGGCAAAGGGGAGGATACCCAGGAACTTTCTTCTCAATCATGAGCAAGGAGTTTAAATCTGGACCTATTTTTTTGGGAGAAGTCATAGTATTTGTGATTCTGTAGTGGCAGGAAAACAAAACAAAATAATTCTAGGAATGACTTTAGGATAGCATCCATTTCAAAGCTGGTGATGACTCATTACCTGTTTAAGATAAGTGCTACTCAGTCATGTTTTAATGTAAACCACATGTCCTGAGGTCATGCTTATACTTTTATGCTTTCTAAAATGAGAATGACCAATCCTTGACCCTATTTTTGAAATCTTTTTGAAAGATGATCTCCAATAGCAACCCTAGTTGATGGAAAAACTGGAGCACCTTTTAGATTCTCCCAGAGCAATGTAACTATTGTCAGCTGGGAATTAAGAAGCTCAGGAAGGTCTGATGATTGCTAAATAGTTATGTTATCTGTGTCTTGGGTGCTGGAAATTTAACTATCAAAGATTTTCTCACTGTGGCTATCTGTACTGTGCCACACTTTTTTTTTTTAAGATTTATTTATTTATTCATACAGAACTGAGGCACAGACTAGAGATGCGGAGGATGAGAGTATTCACCAGAGACAGTGGGGAGCAGAACAGGCAGACCGACGAAGTATACCGCTGAGGGGAGTAGCAGGCGGGCCAGGAGGGGTCTGCCGCGCCATGTGGATCTCCTCCGGGGCAGGCGGGGATCGAACTCATGTGGAAGTAGCTTAAGATTCTTAGTGCAGTGCTCCATCCCGCTATGCCACCAGGGAAGGCCCTGTGCCACACTTTTAATAGAAGTACAACTAAGGATGCGACAGTGTTAAGCTATGTTATGTCACTATGTTAATGATTCAGATTTTCCTAAAGCTGGGCAGGCTGCTGTTTGAATTCAGCTTCACAGACTTTCTTTAGCCATTTTGTTATCTAATCAGGGGTGATGGTGACATCCTTTGATGTCTCTCTTCTTTTACTATCTGCTTTGAGAAGTATGTTTTGGTGATTTGTTTCTCTCCCTACTGTGAATTATTTAAGATTTCCTAGTGATAGTGGGTAACAAAGGTGATAGAGAATCACTGTTGAGGGAGGAAGGATATGGCAGAATTCCTGAGAGCAGGACTGTCATGGTTCCTTTGACTCTTAGAAAAGACCAGGGGTGGCAGGGGGAGGAAAGGTCCACAGTATTTTCTGGAATTTCTTCATCGTGAACTAGGCTGTGCGTCCTGACCTCAATTCCTACATTGAAGTCCTCATCCTAGTACCTCAGGAGGTGATTCTATTTGAGAGAGTGTAAAGGGGTGAGTAAGTTAAAGTGAGGACATGGGTAAAACCTAACCCAGCTGGACTGGTGTTTGTATATGAAGGGGTGATTAGGACATTGCAGAGATACAGCTGGGGTGTGCACACAGAGAAAAGGCCACGTGGGGTCACAAAATTACTGATAAAGACGAGGAGTGATGCCTCAAGAGAAACAAACCCTGTGGACAACTTGGCAGTGGATTGCCAGCACTCCAAACTGTGTGACAAAATACATTTCTGTTGTCTAAATCCCAGCCTATGATACTTTGTTGAGAGTGTGTCCTAAACTAATATAATTATGTACTTATTTTCCTCCCATGTCTTTCCAATTCTTTCCTGGGGATACCTTTTTTGAACAAAATAATTACATTTTTTTTTAATATTTAAAAATACTTGTTTAAGGTATGCCCCTTCTTACTGAGCTTCAACACAGTGGTGATTTATTTATATTGCCATCTCCAGTTTGCAAATCATATGCCATCTAATCTGTTGACTCTGGCTACAGGGTGCCTATGTAGATCTGATGATGGACACAAGAGGACAGAAGGGGAAGAGAAGGATAGGAGAGGGATAGAGCTTTAAAATCCTCATCAATCAGCCAGACACATCAATTCTAGAAGCAGACGGAGTTCTCGTTTAACTAACTGGAAAGAAACAGATGCTTTTGAAGATTAAATAGAAAATTGATTTTTATTACTTGAGTCTAGATGTATTAAAATATAGATAGATATGGTCCTTAACAGTTTCTGGGCACCTAGTCAAAGATGATAAAAATGTTTATATTAAGCAATACCACAGCAAAGTCCTATGAAAGAATAAAAGGTATCTAGGGATTTTTATTACTTGGCATTTACTATAAAAAAGAAAGCCCTTTAAGGGGCTTACCTTTTCAACAAATAGATATGTGGAAATGATTTAGTGTATTATATGAAAGCTTACCGAGGTCAACTGAACATCAACATCTTACTCGGATTCCCTCTAGAGAAACTGAATACGGTAAGTACTGATAGGACTAAACATTCAATTTCTTAATGATATAAACAAAGAAGACACTGACATTCCTTCTTCTATTATTACTACTTTTACGATTATTACTGCTACTACTACCACCAGTTTAAATAGGTTCTTTTTCAGAAGAATAAAATGTACTTGATAATGTACTAAATATCACTGATTACATTCTTTGAATTTAGTGAGACAATCTGGCAATTGTTTAGTTGGTTATAATCTGAGTAATGTTCTAAAGAAACATGATTAACTGGACAGTTTCAACAAAAAGGTTCTATTTTTAGTTCTTTTTGTTCCTTAACATGCACTGTTACTCCTAAGTGCTAGGGAACTTCTAAACCATCAGCCTGTTTAGAGGCCGTAATACAATTTTCCCAGGGAAGATACCGACAGAAGGATGAATTACCACCATGAAATCAACCCAAGTCTGAGGTTTTTTTTTACCCTCTTCCAGCAGTTATGATTCTTTAATAATTTCCCTTGGTTAAGACGGAAATGCTTATCAAATGAAAACAGTAATTCAAGTGTGCTGACTTACTTCATTGAGGGAGTGATATTGTTCATAGTATGATGAGGCTCCCCGGGGGCTGACCGTGTCGTTCAAAGTTTGCTGTCGAATAAGTTCTTCCACATCTTCTATGGAGACACTAGGTGATGAAACAGAGGGTAAGCTGGTATCTAAACAGGGATCTGATCTTCCCACATGGCCCATTGCAGGTACATCATGGGGAAATAGTCACTAAGAAATTTAACAAGTAAAAGTTCAACAGAGTGAAAACACCAATATCAAGTTGTGATAAGCTGCAATTCGCAAATTCATTCAGCAGGGCTTAATGGACACTAGAGAGGAAAGAGCTTCTATGGGGTATGTTTTTAGGATCTCCCATTTTCACTCTTTTTCACATTATAACAAACACCACTACCAAACTGTGATAAGCTGAAATTTGCAAACCTATTCAGCAGGGCTTAATGGACACTGGAGAGGAAGTAGCTTCTATGGGGTGAGTTTTAAGGATCTTCCATTTTCACTCTTTTTCACATCATCAACATTGCTCAATTATGTTTCTTCAGTGTTTTTATGTAAGCTTATAGGTTAACAGACAACTTTCTTCAATCTGGAGTAATAGTGTTGTAGTCTGTTTTCAGTTAGGGCCAAGGAGAAACATCAACCTTTTCTTTTTTACTGTGACAAACTATGAATAACCTATCCCAGATGTTTTGCATAGTCATAGATTATCAAATCTCTAGAGAAATAGAAGCAATGGTAAAGAGAAAGTATGAAAGGCACCCTATTCTGTGTCTCTTGAGAATGTCCACATTCACACTAGGTTCAAACATCTGAACATGTCAAGTCATTCTCTCACCGGGGCTGAACAATTTGAGAATTAGTTGTCGTCTTAATAAAGATTTCTCTTCTTTTATTTAGGCCAATGAACAAAAGTCAAGGCTTTGATATCAGAAAAGGTCTACTCTGTTCTAGCTGGCTGAGACTGAGAAATTCCTTCATAAGTATGACTGCACACAATTAGGATACTGTCTAGCTTGCAGGGTTAAATAAGGATGAAACAAAATAGTGCAGCTTTCCCTCACTATCTCAAAGTGAAACATTCCACCTCAGTTTCTCCTTGAGATGATAGGCTATTTGGGGGGTTTGAGACTGCTCCAGATATTTTTCACATAAATCAGTGATAATAGCATAGCCATCTCCAAAAATAACTTCCAGAACATACCAAATCAGAATGTTCTACTTTTAGATGGTGGCAGCAATCTGTAAATTGAAATAGACTCAACACAGTTCCTGGAAGGCATTAAACACCTATACTGGATTAATTATTGTCATAGTGGATTTTCCAGAAGTTTCCCACTGAGTCACAGAAGAGAGCATGGACTCCAGGGAGTGTTCGGGCAGCTGCTGGACACCAGCACTTGGCCAAAGGAAGAGCTATTTGGAGGGAAAACATCAAAAAGAAGATGGTATGGACTGACTCTAAACATAAATCATACCAGGTACAATTTTAATTTAGGGCCAGATATTCAGGGCTGTTCAAAGATTTTGTGAAGGAAGTACAGTTGCCTTCAAGTAGCTGCTTGAGACATTCTACAAAGCTTACTAAAGTGAATGACAACTTTTCTTGCAGAGTCTGGGTACAGAATAGAGGAACTATAAGACGGAAGGAATTAGAGGAAACTATAAGAAGCTGCACCAATCACTGTATCTAGCACTCATTTTCAAGTAAGGGTCTAAGGTCACAAGACATGGAGCCACTTTCCACGGCCACAGAGCTAGCTACTTGGGTTTCATCACTGATGCGTTTTAGATGTTTCCTTGTTGCCATGTTTAATGTATTTATTTTTCCAGAAAGAAATTATACCATCCCCTAGTGAAATGTATGATAAGTCCTTAAAATAGCTACTCAATAAATTATGAATGATGCCTACCTGAATGGAATTCTACTCTCATTTAAAAGGGATTTCACATTGCTTACATCAGATGCATTCACAAAAAAATGGACTTCGTTTTGCTTTGCAATTAACTCAGCTGTTACTGGCTGCCAAAGAACAACCTGCAGTTTCAAGGGGGAAAATTGATAAAACAAAAAATGATTGTTCACATTAATCTCATATATAGCTAAAGCCATAAAAATGTACCTATAGGCCCTCCCTGGTGGCGCAGCGGGTTAAAGCACAGCACTGAGAATCTAAAGCCACTTCCACATGAGTTCGATTCTCGCCTGCCCAGGAGGTGACCACATGGTGTGGCAGACCTCTCCTGACCCGCCCGCTGCTCCCCTCAGCAGTGTACTTCGTCAATCTGCCTGTTCTGTTTCCCACTCTGTCTCTGGTGAAGCCTCTCACTGCCCCTGAGCCTCTGGCCTGTACCCCAGTTCTGTATTCACAACTAAATAAATCTTAAAAAAAAAAATGTACCTATAAGGGAAATGAAAGTTTCCTAGTTACTGGTCCCCACCCACATGCTAGGTAATATATGTGTTTATTTTTCAGGGAACTTTCTTTGTTCTTCTCTGTAACCCTCGTTGCTAAAGAGGACTTAGAATACACTAGGCACTTTACAAGTGCTTGGTGTAAGCAAGAATGAAGGGGTGGATATGTATTTGTATGATCCAACTATAAAATTGGATGTTCTTGATAGATGTTTAAAAGGGAAATGAATTTCATCTAGAAAGAAAGTTTATGACATACTGATTTTTCTTTAATAAAAAATTCTATATCCTTGACGTAGAATTTTTCAAAAGTTTTACCTTGTCTGTGTTTTTTTTCTCTAATTATTATGTTTGAGCAAAGCCTTCCAGTAATATTTGCATTATTTTCTATTTTAGCATTCTCTTTACCTCATGGTCATACTCATTTCTTTTGACCATTATGACAACAATGAACTGACGTACAGTAAGTCAATACACAAATTAAAAGGAACCAACAAAATCACATGGTTTGCAGAAGGGAGAGAAGACTAAAAAGGGGGCTTATACCCAGTTATATCTCAGTCAGATGCCATGTGAATGGGAAAGTGGCATGCAATACTTGTACAAAAATAAAACAAACATAAAGAGAAATGAGGAAGAAATTACCTTGTATGTTGTTGTCAGATTCTGCAGAATTTGAACTTGCCTAGAAGTTCTAGGAAGAACAGCTAAAACCTGGCCACTGGGAAACAATAAACAGAATTTTGGTATTAGATTTTAAAGAGTGAAAACGAGATAAATTGTAGTCAGAGAGGATCTGATCATTGTAAAAAGAAAAATGTAAAAGGATAAAAGCAAGCCCCACTACAGATTAAGTATTAAAACAAACAAACAAAAGAACACAGGGCCCTCTCTGGTGGCTCAGTGGCTTAAGGCGCAGCACTGCGAGCTAGCCGCAGCCGCTTCCTTGAGAGTTCCATCCCTGGCCACAGAGGTGACCCACATGGCGTGGCAGACCTCTCTTGACCTTCCCGCTGTTCCCCTCAGCAGTGTATTTCATCAGTCGGCCTGTTCTGCTCCCCACTCTGTCTCTGGTGAATCTTCTCACCGCCCCTGTACCTATGGCCTGTACTCCAATTCTGTATGCAAAATGTTTAAAAACAACAACAACACAGGGCCTTCCTCGTGGCACAAGGGGTTAAGTATCAGCACTATGAAGTAGTCAGCAGCCACTGCATTAAAAAAAAAATGTATCAGGAACTGTGGGCCAAAGAGATGATGACAACTTCTGCTTACGTTATTAGTGAAGGTTTCATGGAAGAGATAACTAGATGAATTAAGTGTATAAAGTTATGATGGGAGGAGACAAAAGGACACCTTGGAGAAAACTGAAAGCTGTTTATTGTTGTCCAATGTAGGACATAGGTGTTTAGGGCAAGAGAAGAATGGTAGATAAACAGAACTGAATCTGGAAATTTAAGTTCCAACTCTCCTAGTGAAGGATTTGAATGCAAGCTGAGAAACTTGGACTTTATGTTGTAGGCAAGTTAGAGAGAAGAAAGTGGTATCACTTGACTTATGATTTATAAGAACAGCTTTGATAGCAGAGTAGAAAATTGTTTTACTTTGGAAAACCTGACTAAAAAATTTTAAATTCTGGAAATAAGCCTGTGGAGACCTGATTTTCATAACAAGAAGGAGGGGCCCACAGAAACAAGAGGCTGGGAAATTGTAAGTCAACCTCTGGAACAATTTCAGCATAACCTATTCAACCATTTCTTCAAGTGTTCAAGGATATATATGGTAGGATTATTCATTGTAGCAATAACTCGAAATCACATGAATCCTATTACTAACAGAATTGTTGAACGTCGGTTGTTGCTTCACATTCTAGAATTCTTTGTAGCCATTACGAAGAATGAGTTATATTTATAATAGTTGACTAGGGGAGATTTACTTGATATAATTAGAAACAGAAAAATCATGTGTTAAAAGCAGAAGAAAGTTATGTATAAATAAACAGCACATTATTAACATTGATTTGGAGGGTGAGGAATGGCAGATGAAGGACTGGGGAGGTGAGAGCAGATAAGACTTTTAAAAAGAAAGGGCTCTGTAGTATTGATAGAAGATGTGATATGTAACAATTATAAAATTTGCATGTACATATATAAATGTATTGAGAAATACATGAAATAATGATCATCAAAATGTTAATGCTTTCTCAGTGATGAAATTTTAGTGTTTTTCTAAATTTTATGCTTTCCACATTATTTATCCTTCTACTAGAACTCATTCAATCAGAAATATATATATATATATAAAGCCTTTCTAAGTGTGAAAAAGTCACTAGCTTCTGGTGATCCTCTTATCAGAACATCCCTTGCTGTTTTCAGCTGTCCTGTGAACACATCAATGAGCACAATCACACTGTGGTTTTTCTAGCCTTGCACAATACTTTCATATCTTGTTCTTGAATATTCTGATTCCTTTTTTCACCATCTGCCACAGTACTTCTGGTTCACTTAGGATAGCCCATTGTTTTCTCTGAGCTAAAATATATCATCTTAGCAGCAATTAGCACCAACTCCCAAGGATCTAACTACAATGTCAAATACTGTACCAAGGATAAGTACACTTCCTTGGCAATATGGTCCTTTCCTTCAGTAACACACTGAGCAACACATTGCTACAGCCAGAGGATGTCTTAACACTAGTAACTGACCTGGAAGCAGGAGGGAAGATGGGACTAGAGCCTGAGGACTGGCCGTGGAAGATGACATTGCAGGTCTAGCTCCCTAAAGGCAACAGGAGTGCTGAGGTCACTGTAGAATAGAAGCCAGATGGCAGTGCTTACCCACCAGTAACACACTGATCACAATCACTGTAATGAACAGCGGTCAGAGCAGCAGCCAGAGGGCAATGACCCTTCGAAAGCTACAGAGTTAGTTAAGAGAACACAGAGTTCTCAGGGGCTGGAGGGGCAGACAACAGACGTATTGCTCAATCTTTACAATCAAAATAAATCACGGTAGATAGTGACAGAGGCTAAGGACAGCTATTCCCATCAAGTCACCATCCATTGCCTGGTGTCCAAACATGAGCTGATTCTCTGACCTGGAAGTTCTTGCCTGACAGAGGAGTCAGGTCCTCACAAGGAAAGACCCTGCAGTAGTATATAAAGGGCATGTGGTCATCACTTCCCCTTTCCAAAAGGGACCTATGACAACTGATTCAGGTAACTGTATATGAGGGAGAGGATATTTTGAGCCTTTTGCACTCCAGGTGTAAGTGACATTGAAACTTGGAGGTTGGAATCCTAACTTAAGCTCAGTCTGCTGTGGGCCCATGGGGCCCATGGATTCCCCCATGATCATTTTCCAGGTCCCAAAATGTATAATTGAATTGGACATACTTGACAGCTGGCAGAACCCCCACTGATTTCTTGCCTGTGAAGTAGTAACAAGACAGGAAAAGTTTTCAAACTGTGAACTTGTCTACCCCCAGCCAAGACAGTAACATTAAAGGGAAAAAAGCACCCTAGAAGGGAAATGGCAGGTACTGGGAATACACTTTAAATACCAAAGATTCAAGTTGGTGGTTCCCATGGAATTCACTTTTCATTTACCAGCCTGCCTCCCACAAGAGCCAAATGGATTCCAGAGAATGCAGTGGACAATCAAATACACCAAATAAGAGTCTGAATAGTGGCCACTGCCCTCGGTGTGGTTTTCTGCTGGGCAGAGCCTTGGGTATATGGTACAACAAGCCCTCACTTAATATTGTCAATGATGTTTTTAAGTTAAAATGTTGTAAAAAAAAATTTACTGTATGCTAGTTGATATGAACCAGAATTAAGTTCTTACAGCATATTTCTGGTCACAAAAACATCACCAAAATTCTAAATATAGATCCAACACTTATACTATTTAATAGTAATTTGTCATCATGTAACAGGTACAGGTTTCATGGACTCCGCCCCTACTCCAGATGCTGGAACTCCAAATCCCATCAGTACCAAGAAGAAGCACGCCAGGACGTGAGGGCGGAGCTGAGCAGCCAGGTTGGGATAAAACTGGACATGTGGGCTCTGGGGGGCTCTTGGCCTGGTGGTTCGCAGCTGATCGTTTTGGCCCTTATCGGTTTTCAGCGTGCCGGTGGAGTCCAAGTCAGCAGAACTGGTAGGACATCCTAGTTAACCTGTGTTTCTCTCCCTCTTTCCCTGGTTATTCCTTTACCTTTCTCCTTATAAATAAATCCATTATTTAACCTTTTGAGTGTGTCTATAATACGATTGAATCGTAAGCGCACTGGTGAAGACCCACAGACAGGCAACCCAATTCACATTGGGGTGCCCTGTAACAATCACTGGTTGCCTTTCCAAATCGCTTGTACCAGTTCAGGGGTGTGGTGGCCAGAGCCTGTCCCTGCAGCTCCCAGGCAAAGCAGGAATCCACATGGGACAGGAGAGAGGACATTTGCATACCACTCCTGCTCACGAATACTGGAATGGCTTAGATGTGCCATGAACCTGACGTTCACGCCACTGGGATGTGGGAGAAAACTGGAATACAGGCAGAAACCCCCTGTAGACATGGAGGGAACATGAAGACTGTACAGCCAGTGGCCCAGGCAGGTCCCAGGAGGTCCTGCCAACTACCAACTACATTTTATAATTCTCAAATCTCAGAAGGGAGCTCTGTACATGTAAAAGCTCTGGTTACCAGAGGAACAATGTTTCTACAGCCACATAAATGTGTGGGTGCATATATGTGTGTACATACAAACACCACAAAAGCGGGGGAGGAATCTCAGCCACAGGAAGCCAGAGGTCACTGCAGGTTTCCTAGGAGGGAAGGATGGAGTCACAAGAGACCACCTAGGAAGAACTGCAGCTATGCTGATCAAGAGAATACCCAGCAAAGGAATCTTAAAAATCTTGGAGAAGTTAAAATTCAAGAAAAGGACTGTAACAGTTGAATAACAGCACCGCTGGATCTGACCTTCTACTTTTTTCTGTATTATAGTCATTTACATTTCTATATATAACTCAAGGACTGTCAATTACTTGACTGGGTTTAAAAGTCCCGGAATTTTCTAACTTCCATGTCAGGGCAGGAGTCCATGTACAATATAATGGGGTAATAAGAAATGGAAAATAAAAACCCATTTTGATGATCTCTGAAATGACAGATACAGTATTTTAGAAATAACCGTTCAAAAGCAAAAAACAGAACAGGTTCATGCAAAAACTAGACTGAAAGGACAAGCACAGCGAAATAACAAGTCATTTTAAACAAAAATTGAGGTCTAGAGAGGGGCACCAAGAGTCCAAGACTGTAGGACTAATCAGGTGATCTGTGGTTTCAACTCCTCTCCAGGTCCTGTGCTGTTAAAACCTAAGCAACATTTCCTTTGATGCTTTTCTAAGAATGCAATTATGCTCATCAAGTTTTGTCACAATTCTGAAAGATTTTTTTTTTTTAATTTGAAAGGCAGGTGGGATGTTTCTGAATAACAGAACATGGCCCAAGGCAGGAATTTTGTTTATGCATTACAGCATTTTAAGGCCACTGGTGTGCTGTTCTTTAAGATGAAAATAATGGATCAGTGGCAGCTCAGTGAAAGAGAGTAAGCTGGTCTCCTGGGTGGCAGGTAGTAAATGAAGTCAACAGGAGAATGCTTCCTGTGGTCTGCTGATAATTCCGGAGCCCTCTATCTGCAAATTTCCTCCACTCTCTAATTCCTTTTCCTTCTTTTCTTTCTCTTCCTCATTCCCAATAAACAGCCTAGGCAGCCAAGCTGTGCTTAGGTAATGCAATTAATGACAGTTGTCATGATTCCTACTAGTATTTTACTTTCACACTTTTTAGTGTTTGCCTTTTAAAAGGAAGTTAATATAGAGACTTTTGGGGGGCTGCCTTTCTCTTTGGCAAATGATATTTCTGCCTTTAAAATTTTTTTGTTCTTGTTCCATGGCATCTCATTGAGGAGATTTATCAAAATGTACCTACAAATCAGTCACTAGGAGATGGCCTGAATACAGTGTGTTATTAGGAAAATGATCATGACAAGAAAACAATAACAAAGAGCAGCTTTAGGGAAAAAACCAGAGCAATTAGCTCTTTTTAGAAGGGATTGTATTATGGCCCCCAGAAATAATTCATCAAAGTTTGACATCCCGAATGAAATTAGATTTCCCTTTTAGCTTCGGTAAGAGACCTTTCCTGGAAAGGAACATTTGGTTAAAAAAAATAATAACTTCTACTTACAGAAAGAGGAGACTGTAATGTTATTTCTAGGGGAGGATTAGCCTCAAGAAATCAAATCTATATTTTACAACAAAGTTGCAGTTTTCTCAGCTCCCCACCTCTCCAAATACACAGTCTCCAATATTTCTAATATGGTGTTATCTGGTTAAAATACAGTTCTTTTCTCATTCCTCTCATCCAGCAGAGGGACCAGACTCCAAAGTATAAGCTGAAGCAAAAAAAAAAAAAAAAAGGAAAGCCCTTTCTGGGGTATGCATTCATTTCTTTTTTTTTTTCTTGTCTATTTCCTTTACTTGCATATTTTGTGCCGTTGAACTGTTATATGCTTGCTCATTTTGAAGTGACATGGGAAAGCTTTTGGTATATTCCGCTAATGATTACTTAATCAAGGAGTTTAGTTCACAGTGTGATCCAGAGGGCTGGCCCAGGCTGCAGGGGGCCTCCCAAAGCCCAGGAGCAGCTGTGAGGAGTCAGGGTCTGGGCTGGTGCCAAGGTCACATTTTAGTTAGATGCCACATTTTAGTTAGATGCCACAGGTGAGGACTGTAAAGATGATCTCTGGTCTTTCTTCCATGTAGATCTTGGATCAACTGTCTTCTCGAACTCACTGTTGTGAAATCTAACCTCCTTTCAAATTGGCTCTCTTTCCAATTTCTAGAATTTTTAGAGGCAGTGTTGTACAGTGAAAAAAAAAATTAAAATGAGGGGGAAAGTGGGGTTGAATTCAAACCCTATACTTATTCTTGGATTTGTGAGCATGTGGTTTATTCTTGAGGCTCAAGTCCCTCCCTCTAAAATGCTGAGAAGATTTCAAGACTGTGGGACTGTCAGTACCTAACAATATAGCATTTCTAAGCGTTTATTCCAGTGCATGGAATGAAACAGATACTAAATAACCTGTTTTCTCCCTGGCCCCCTCAGCCAATGGCACAGCCGTAGCCGTATCGGTGCTACCATGTTCAAGTTGGACACGCCAGTGTCAGTTTTCCTTTTCACTCCCCTTACCTGAAAGCCTATCACCAAGTTATAACTAGCAACAACCTCAGAAATCATCGTCCTGATTTACTGATCAAATACAGAGACATGTCACTGATTATTCGAGCTTTTTTCTCCTGTGTCAACTCAGTAATTATTATTTAGTGATGGAATTTGTTGCTTGAAACTTGGCAGTCATATTGAATAAAAACCAATTAACCAACTAATTAATTCCATGATGATGTGCAAACACAACTTCAGCATCACAAATCAGTTTCCATTTTCTAAAATATTGTCCTATAACTTTTAATGACTCAGAGAGTTTTATTTGGCAGAATTTCCCCCATTCTGGGTGTGTCCCTTCCCTATTTGCCGTTCATGGGAGAGAAATCTGTCTGGGAGATAAGTGGAGAAGAAAAGGATCATGGAAACAAAACAAAACAAACAAACAAAAGGAGATAATTCCAAAGGAAGCTTCCAATTTTAAAAAGCTTAATAACTGACTAGTTAAATGCCCACACTATACATAGCTTGGAACTATTCACATCATGTGCTATATTGCTACAGCATGGTTTGTATACTTCTAAATGGGTTGTAGTAGAAGATCCTACCGGAATCACTCTACTAAACAAAATAATTGGGTAAGTTTATGATGTGATCTTTAAAACACAACTATTCTTCCTGTCATAGTCTGAGTACTCAAGCACAACCCAAATACCCTGATACTTTTAGTCTCTTATCCCTTTTATGTTCCATGTACAAGAGGAAAATAAATTACACTAAGTTAATATATTTCATATGTTAGAATATAAATACTTTCATAAAAGACTCCTTAATCTCCACAGCCACTAAATACACATTCTTCTAGCAATACAATTAGATCCGGACATTAAATACACGTTCTCCTAAAACTAGGTCCGGATAAGAAAAATGACAGACCCTGGGCTTAGCAAGAAACTGGCTATATTGAAACCTCTTGTTTCTTAGGGCCACAGGGCAAGTTTCTGAAAGGGCTGAACTTCAGACCTGACCATTTGCTCACCACCCCAGTGCACTGGTTTGACTCCACAAGGCCTGGCCAGCAAACAAGTCTGGGGAACAACCCACCACCCTCCAGGCTCCTCTGGTGTTACCTCTGAAATGCAGAGACCTGCTGCTTCCAAACAAGGACAATGGCAATAAGGACTCCAAAGCTGTAAAGCTTCATCCCCACCGGTGATTTGCTCTAAAACCAAGTTCTCCAAAGGAGGTTCTATGTAATCAGCTATCAAGGATGATTGCACAGAACCTTCTTTACACACTGGTTAAAATATAATGGCCTGTTCCTTCTCATTTCTGTGGATCAATTAGCTTCACTTCCTTTCCCACTTTCAAAAAAGAAAGTTTGACAAAGGTTGTTTTTAATTTTGACTAGAAAATATTTAACTCCTCAGGGAAGATGAGGCCTACAATAAAAAGCCAGTCATGTAACAGGAGCGTGTCTGTTCTTTGTAGCACATGGAAGGATGCAAAAATCTGCCACCCCCATATTGATCTTTTTGGGGGAAGTTTGGTTTTATGGGAGAGGGTAGGGTAGAGTTTGCTTTTGGTATTTCTGTGTAAGCCTCTCTACCAGGGTCATTTTAAATTTGAATGATAGGCAAAAGTTCAAAAGAGAAGGTATGTAAAAAGACATAAAAAAAAAA
>NW_004567111.1:38196443-38391867 GCF_000260355.1 Condylura cristata
CCTCCGGGGCAGGCGGCAGGCGGGAATCGAACTCATGCGGAAGCGGCTTCAGATTCTCAGTGCTGTGCTTTAACCCGCTGCGCCACCAGGGAGGGCCTGACCTTTGATTATTGTTCTTACTCCATTCTTTAATAACTTGGTAAAGGGAAAATGTCAGTTATATTCCAGGAAACATTGCTTATGGTAGAAATAACTCCTGCTGGGTAAACTGTATTTCAAACAGGAGGAGCCATTTCTATGCTGACTGGGACCTGACCAGTTTTAGGCTTCTCTGCATGTGGTGACTTTTGTAACTGGGAATGTCTCACAGGTTCCCTGGAAGTTATGCCGATGGAGTCATTACAAAAGATTGTGCTGTGAGGCACAGGGTTTCTAAGCCAGATTGATTCCTTGGGTATAAATCTTATTGCCCCACACCTAAAATGTCATTTGGGGATCCCTGGGAAGCTGTTCTTCTTCACTAATGGCTCCAACAACTACCCAATGGAAGAGGAACTCCTCAGGTTACTGTGCAGCCAGGCTTAGCTCTGAGGAAATGGATTGAGTCTGATGAGTCAAAATGTTTAGTTGAAACTAAGAAATTTTCCTAGTCTTGTTCAAGATGTTATACTCAACTTGATTATTTGTGAGGTTTTTTTTTTTAAGATTTATTTATTTATACATACAAGAACTGGGGTATATGCCAGAATGTTGGGAGGGGTGAAAGGGTTTACCAGACAGAGTGGGGAGCAGAACAGGCAGATTAACTGAAGTCCACTGTTGAGGGGAGCAATAGGCAAGACAGGAGAGGTCTACTGAGCCATGTGGGTCCCCTCCCTGGTCAGGGATCGAACTTTTGCTGCAGTGGCTGCAGACAGCTTCACAGTGCTGTGCTTTAAACCGCTGCACCACCAGGGAGGGCCCTATTTGTGAGGAGTTTAATAAAAGTATTATTTACACTGATCTGGGCAGAGAATAGGGTGAAAACAGGTGCTCTCACTATTTCTCATTCATATTAAAAATATAAAGCAGGGCCCTCCCTGGTGGCACAGCCGGTTAAAGCACAGCATTAAGAAGCTAAAGCCACTTCAGCATGAATTGGATCCCGCCCCACATGGCACAGCAGACCTCTCCTGATCCGTCTGCTGGTCCCCTCAGCACTGTACTTCGTCAGTTTGCCACTCTGTCTCTGGTAAATCCTCTCACTGCCCCAGCTCCTCTAGCCTGTACCCCACCTCTGTATCAAGGACTTATGTGCACCATGACCTTGGGGACAGTGTTATTCTTCCTCAGCTATACCCAGAGAAATAGGTGATGAGCCAGCCTGGGCAAGGAGTCTGGTCTTGAAGGATTGGACTGGTTGAAGCATACTCCCAGAGATTCCATTAATTTGTAATTTGGGGCCTCCCTGGTGGGAAAGGGGTTAAAGGGACAGTGCTATCAAGCTATTGCCAGCCACTGCAGCAGGAGCTCCATCCCCAGCCAGGGAGTAACCCACATGGTGAGCAAAACACTCCTGTCTCACTTGCTGCTCCGCTCAGTAGTGTATTTCAATCCGCCTGTTCTGCTCCCCACTGTCTCTGGTGAATCCTCTCATCCCCTTGCACCTCTGGCTTATACTCCAGTTCTTATATGCATAAAAAATAACTATTTAAAAAATTATAATTTTTTTCTCCAGTCAATTTGGAACTTTAGGTGGCAAAAATAATATGGCAAGTGTTGTTTTCAGGAGCTCTGCTAAAAGAATGCCTTGGTAACCTCCACTGGGAAGAGAGATCGGCAGTGTCTTTGTTTAATTGGAGTAGCCCGAGCAATAAGAATCACTGTGATTTCCACCAGTTTGGACTTGGAAATGCAGCTCAGGCTTATTGTTAGGTAAGTGCTGAGAGTCAATTAATTTAATGGCTTTTTATTAGGAGTTCAGGTGCAGTTCAATTTACAAGTTTTCCTTTCAAAATCACTCAACCATTAAAGCTGCATAGTCTTGGGAGGCTTCGAAGGCTCATCATTGATAAATGTTTTTTTTCTCTCCACACATTTTCTCTCATGTTTATTCATGGAGAATGAAACAGCTTTTAATAAGCGCCCCGGTTTGGTGTATCTGGCCCGTGTTTCTAAGGTCGAGGAATAATGGGGATTTGAGACTTGAGGGCAGAGAGCTCCACTGGCCTAGGTTCCGGTTTCCTTGCTGTGGCTAGCAAGCCCGAGCCTGAAATTTGCTACCCCAAGGACACTACGTGGCACCCAGGCAGACAAGTTCTGTTGACCTGTTAAATTATATGAATTATATAAGAAGTTTGTCCTCAGAGCATGTCTTTTTATTCTCTTTCTAAAGTCCCCTCTGCTCTTTAAGATTCTCCAACTAGGCCTGCTCTGTGCGGAGAACCACAGGGTAGATACCTTTTGATTCTCAAATTTGAGTATCAACTAGAGTCATCTCGGGATAGTTTAGTGTTTCTGACTGGGTTCCAATGTGAGTGGAGGCTTCCACACCCCGAATAGTTCTCAGACACTAGCAGGGTGTCCTAGACCACCCTGTTACAAACTCAGTTCATCTCAGCTTCTAAGACTTCCCACTTCAGAGGCCAGCAACAAGCCCAATTATTACCTATGTTTCTGAAGTTCCCTTGACTCCCTCTTCAGTTTCAATTTTTTTTTACTAGGATGGATCACAGAGCTCAGGAAACCAAACAGGTTTCCAAACTCACTAGATTGCCAATTTATTACAAACGATATTGTGAGAACAGCCAGTTGGCACAGACACATCGGCGAGCTGGGGGAAGAGTGCAGAGCTCTCCAGCTCCTCCAGGCACAGGATTCTCCCTCAACCTCCAGGTTAACCAATATGGAAGCTCCCAAACCTCTCCTTTTGGCTTTTCTGGAGGCTTCAGGACATAGGCAGTGTGTATTAAATCACCAACTCCTGGTGCCTGAACTCTGATCTATTCTTTCTCAGCCAAAAATAGGGGGGTAAGAGGGGTCGGGGGTGGGAGGAAGGAAACAGGGCTGAAAGTTCTTCCCTCTATTCAAGCTGGTTTCCCAACCAATTAACCTCCATAGTCAGGTGTTTTCCAAGTTGCTCATTAGCATAACAAGACACAGCTTTAACACTCTTAACACTCCCAAAGGCCCTGGGGAAACTGAGACAGGAACTGTGAAGACCAAATATGGATGAGAAATACATACTTGGCCATCTGAATAACCAAATATATATTTCCCATAAATCGTAATGTTGCTGGGATCCTTTAATACTCCTAGGCTGCACAAAGAGAGGGGTATAGGCAATAGTGCGCTGTAAAGCTCCTAAGAGGAGGCCAAGGAGCAGCCCACATTGAGAACAGCTGGTCTGGACCAGGGCCGCACAGTCTGTGATGTGCAGAACCTCTGAGGGTATTTTTGTAAAATGCAGATTCCTACAGCCAGCAGCTTTATACTTTTTCAACACAAATTCTCAAGGTAGAATCTGGGACGTGTATAACTTAACAAGTTTCCCCAGGTGACTTTTGAGCATTAAAGTCTGAGTGTCTCCTGAACCTTTCACAAGGTTGCTGATGTCCTCCTCAGTTTTGAGCTTCAAGGCCAAGGGAAATTGCTTCCTCACATCCCTTGTTCTTTCTTCCCCAAGGCACCTGGGATGGGTTGGCAACATTTCCAGGATAGCATTTAATAAGGTTAAAAACTAAACTTTCATTCTCTGCCCAGCAGGCAGAGAATAGATAAGGGAATTGATAAGATTGCCTTGGGGACAGGCCACAAGAGGACCACCTGACCAGAGACACCTGCCAGCTCCAGGTATGCAGAGGCTCGGGCCAGAGCATGTCTGTACACCAACGCCAGCACCAGACACCAGCCCTCCCAAGCAGGTATCTGGTGTATACTGGAGCCCTAAGTTAGAAAGGCCACAAAAACACAGCATACCTGAAGTCTTTCTTTGCATGCTCATCTCTCCCATCTCATCTCCTGCTCTCTTGCAGGATATTTCAATAAATCTACCTTTTCTGTTCTCTACTCTATGGTGAATTTTCTCATTCCCATGCCTCCAGTCGCACCCCCTTATTTCTCCCCACTATAATCTGTGTTTCCCCGTCCCTTGGCCTCACAGCCACCCCCAGGCTTCTGTCTACCCACCGTCTGTCACAATGTTGTCTCTCCAATGCAGTCTGAGCTGGTCTCTGAGATGCAGGGGGTGCTTCAGCCTCATCACCATGCTGTGGGCTTCTCTCAGGGGTGCCCTATTCCTGGTTTGTTTGTACATCTGATGTCAAAGCAAGGAAAAGTCCTCTGTCACCATCTTGGATCTCCCTCCCCATCTGTTTCTCATGATACGCAATTAATTCTCACTCTGCATCAGTTCCTCAAAGGTAACAAGCTCATTCCATCATCAGGGCCTTGGTACACTTTTTCTGTTCTCTTGGAAGATACTTTTTTTCTCTTGATGCTGTAACGGGGTGGGCCCTAGGAAAAGGGGAAGTTCCAGGTTCCCTGCCCCACCCAGAAGGAGGGTGGAGCTGAGCAGAGAAAAAGAAGAGAAGGAATGAGAAGAGGGAAGAAGGAATAAGAGAATGAAGCTGGGTGGAGAGCCAGGAGACCTGAGGAAGCCACATGGAGCAGCAAGCATGTGATGAAGAAACCGGGCTTGTTTCCTGACACTGGACTGGCTAAGGCAGATGTGGGTGAGAGACCTGTAGGGAGGTGACTATGGCAGTGTTTATATTGATTTTGATTTTGCTCTTTTGCTCCCAGATTTGTCTGGCCATGTCTGACCCTTTTCCATGGGTCCCGGCCAGAAGATGCTTTTTAGTCTTGTGGCAGGCTTTCAGGCCTTGCTTTGGGCCAATCCCTTTTGGGTTGACTTTTGCCCATGAGGGGATGGGTACCTTCAGGTGTTTGATTTAGAAGTTATATTCTTTGTGTTCCCTATTGTATATTCACTGTATTAAAGTCCCTTTTCATTAAAGTTTCATATGTTTTGTCTTGTTGCAGCGGATGACAGAACCCACTTAGAGCAGGTTTTTGGGGCTTTAGGGGTGTCCCTCTCCCCCTGTCCTTAACTGAATTGGGGTGCCCTATAACAATGCCATTCGAGAATTGGCAAAGATGACAATGATTAAGCTATACCCCTCAGAAAGTCAATGCAAAGTGTGTGATTGGGAGAAGAGTAGGTACTGGAGGGTCATGATCTCCAGTTTGACTAAATAACTCAATTAGCTGCAGTCAAAGTCACAGATGTTCTCAAGACAGTGGCAAAAAATGTCAGGAGGTTTGGGAGAATTCAGCAGTGTGGCACCAACAGTGTGAAAGTCAGATAAGTGGCAGCCCTTGATGGTCAGGAAGAGAAGGCTGTGTCCGGAGAGACTTGCAGGACCCAGCAGGACCCAGCAGGACCAGGGTGCCTATTCCACACCTTGGGTCTGTGTATAGGAGTGAGGGCTAAGGGTGAGAAGGACCCTCAAGGTCAAGATTGGGTGGTGATGCACTGCAGTGGAAGGCAGGACCTCTCTGACTACCTCAAACTGTAATAGGGTAATAATTCAAAAGGAACACTGGCGATGGTAAAATGGGGAGGGAGTTAATGTTTCCCCAGCCCAATAAACAAAAAAGATTTAGTTTGTCACATGAAAAAGAAGAAACAGGGAGAAAACATAAGAGAAAACTTACTGGCTGGCACATGGAAGAGATTATTTATCCTACTCAAATAGCATCTGCTCAGTGGGGCCAGGGGGCCAAGCAGAAGCAGGTGGGGACCCAGCTGAGAAAGCCCTGAGCCACTGGCAGGTACCAGCTAGAAAGGTCCCGAGCTCCGCCCACCTCTCTTCCAAAGTCCACTGTCCAGCCCTGCCCCGCTCCTGGGTCCCAGCAACCCACTCAGAAAGTCAGGACATGTGGCTGTGAGGAATGGACTGATACTTTCATCTCTAATTCAAGTATAATTAAAATGTGTAATTTTTAAATTAAAAGCTGGTTATTTCAGGCCTTCCCTGGTGGTGCAACGGGTTAGGACACAGCACTGCAAGCCAGCCAAAGCCACTTCAGTGCGAGTTCCATCCCCCGGCACCAGAAGTGATCCACATGGTGTGGCAGACCTCTCCTGACCTGCCCACTGCTCCCCTCAGCAGTGTACTTCGTCGGTCTGCCTCTTCTGCTCCCCACTCTGTCTCTGGTGAATCCTCTCACCGCCCCTGCACTTCTGGCTTATACCCCAGTTCTGTATGAATAAATTAATCTTAAAAAAAAAAAACAGCTAGTTATTTCAACCTATTGATTATAGATATTTTAAAGGAAGACTTCAATTCTTTTGGACAAAGTTTCTCCAACTTTAATGTGCACACAGATTAACATATTAAATGCACCATCTGATTTCTGTGGTGTGTCTTGAGATTCTGTATTTCTATCGAGCTTCTGGGTGTCCCTGGTTTGAACACAGCGCTTAGAGCAAGGAGGTCTGAACATTTGTGACCCACAACAGTGTCCTCTGGATATACCTATGCAATTATCAACTTCCATGTTAGATTACACATAGCTTTTGGATTAAATATTTGCAATTAAATGTTCTAATCTTTTAAAGTTCTGATTTCTTTTTTAAAAAGAAATTTTATTTATGCATATAGAACTAGAGTATAGGCTGATGGTGCTGGGGCAGTGAGAGGCTTCACCAGAGATGGAGTGGGGAGTAGAACAGGCTAATCAACTAAGTACACTGCTGAGGGGAGCAGCGGGTGGGTCAGGAGAGGTCTGCCACGCCATGTGGGTCACCTCTGGGGCAGGGATCAAACTCGAGCTGAAGAGGCTGTGGCTGGCTTCACAGTGCTGTGCACCACCACCCATTGCACCACCAGGGAGGGCCCTAAAGTTGTGATTTCATAGCTTCCTATTAACCCAAAATACTAGTTGAAATGGAGCTCCCTGCTTTTGATAAGGCAGATACAAGTTAATGTCACTTTACACACCTGTTCCTCTATTGTTAGCAGTGAGACAGGGGTGTTGAAAAGATTAGATATCTATCTGTGCCTGACATAAAATGGGTTATTAAATCTAGGTAGATTTTAGGCATGAGAAAACATTTATCTAATTTTATTTTGGAAGGTAGACTTTAGAAGATAGACAGTTGGGCCAAGTTTGGGCCTTTTTCAGCTGCTCTGGGCCTGTGGCTGGTTCTCAGCGGGCTCACACCCTTTATTTGGTGACCCAGGCACAGACTTAAATTGGTACATTTTCAGAAATAGGGAGTGGGGACACCAGTAAAAGGCAGTTTGGCAGCTCAGAGTTAACTTACCAGAATTTTATTAGGCAAGGGTCAAAGTGCTTCCATTGCACAAGAGCATCTGTCAAGGCTGCTAACGTGTTCTGAGCATCAGCTCCAGTTTCTGAATCATGAGGCTGGTGCTGTGCTGGGCACAACTGAGTCAGGTTCACAAAGAGAAAAGCGCTGGCATTTGATCCAGGGGTTTTTGTATGCTGGAGCGGACCGAGAACAAAAGCCGGTGTCTCAGAAGTTGCCGGATTACACAGGGACAGTGATTGCAAGGAAGGTGGGACTCGGAGCCCTTCACAGGCCCTGGGAGCACAGGGAAATGTCCCACATTCAGCAGCAGTCTGAGGTGGGCTGCATTTATGTTATTTTTAGAAGTGAGACCACACATTGGACTTCCAGGTGAAAATATGATGTACGTGTGTGTGTGAATCCAGTTGGAGACAATCACTAGATGTCCGACCCAGCGTACAAAAACCCCTGGATCAAATGCCAGTTTAACCTCATCTGACCCATTGAATAAGATGGATTATAACAATCACAGCTTCCAGATGAGCAGAAATCTACTCCATTCTAACATCTCTGCAAGCAGTTCTACTGCACAACTGTTTCCACAATGACTTTCGATTCTCCCACCATCAGGAAAGATTTATGTCTAACATAAATCCACTTTTATTTATGTAGCTCTTAAGGAGAGCTAGAAAAGTGCTTGGCTTGGGCCCTCCCTGGTGGCACAGTGGGTTAGGACTGCAAGAGAGCCACAGCCGCCTCAATGTGAGTTCGATCCCCGCCCCGGGGGTGATCCACAAGGTGTGGCAGACCTCTCCTGTCTGGCCGGCTGCTCCCTCAGCAGCGTACTTCATCAGTCTGCCTGTTCTGTTCCCCACTCTGTCTCTGGTGAATCCTTTCACTGCCCCTGTACCTCTGGCCGTACCCCAGTTCTGTATGCATAAATAAATAAATCTTTAAAAAAAAAAAGAACACTTAAAAAGAAAAAAGTGCTTGGCTCTCTGGAGGCAGTCACATGTGTAAGGTATGCTTCCTGCCCCTTCTCCTTCCTCAGAGCTCAGCTCTCCCCAAATTTTTGTTATCCATGTGGAATCAATTTGTTTCCTGAGTTCCTATACTATATATATTTAGAAATTTGTTATAGCATTTATCACACTGTGTGTGGGTGTGCGTGTTCCTGCATCATTATTTTCTTGCTGGAATCATATGGTTCTTTAGACAAAAAAATGGATAAAGTGGGATCATTCTAGGGTCCAGCTCAGAGTTCTCTGTCAAATATTTTGAGGAAACTTGAGAGGAGGATCTGTTTTACTATTCAATATCTTAGCTAGTGCAGAAACTTGTAAGTACACATCAAATTAAAGCTAGTATTTGTGTGTAAGTAATGGGTAAAAAGTTATTGTAGCTTTGATTGTTGTGGCAATGAATTAAAACAACATAAATATTCATTATAGGCCACTGGTTAAATATAGTCTGGCACATCTTCACATTATAATATTATGCACACAATCTTTGTCGATATGTATTAATAGGTAACCATACCCAAGATACGGTATTAAAAGATTAGGATCAGAATGAAGAGTATGATTATTAATATTTATAATAGGGGTGTGTGTGTGAATGCGGGAGAGAGAATTTCTAGAAGGACACAAAGAAATTGGTAACAGTGGTGGCTAACCAGGATGAGAACTGGGGTATCGCGACAGAGGTGGTGTTAGGGGTTAAACTCGTTGTCTGGGAATACAAAGTTCTAGTTATGCCTTGATCATTGCTGTGGTATAAATATTGATTCTGGACCATTTCAAGGTAACAGTGTTTTAACAATGGGCTCACAAAATTGGTTCCAGTACTTGCTATGAACTGATCTCAAAACTTACTGCTAGACACAAGTAGACCCTTTGGTTCAATTTTAATTCCTAACGCTATTTTTGGATTGGCAATTTTAAATGGAAGAACTTTTAAATTCAGAAAAATTATACTTAGCCTGTATTCTTTTAGCCTTCTCTTCTTAGTAGTATTTATTCTGCTGTGCTGTATCTGCTCAGTCTTTCTGTTCCGCAGACCTGTGAGTGTAATCATGTGCAAAACACAACATTTAATATTTGTAGCCTCTTGATACACAGGGAAGACTGCAAAGTACAGAAGCTGCAGGAACGTTCAGGACAGAAAAGATCTACTTCCCAATGAGCTGGGACACACTGCTCAGACAAGAAACCCAGCTTTCTAGCAGCTGTGTGTGTGGTGGCCTCTCATGGGTCAGGAATCAGCCGGGCCAAACGGAAGCTTCTCTGAAACAGCAACCCACCTAGAAAAGAGCTGGCTGCAGAATTCCTCCTTCTCTGTGAGGCCAAAGTGAGGGGCCCCAGACAACACCAGTCCAACAGATTCCCTCTCACAACACCCCAGAGGTTGTTTTGCACAAGTTTCCAGTCTGGCGTTTCTTCATGTTTCTCAGAATTTATGCCTCTACTTTATCTGTTTCTCTAAATCCAGTTTATTCTCCAGCTGTCAGTTAAAACATTTCTCCTCAGATTGTTTCCTCTGGTTTAAGTGCCAATCTCGCCCTGACCTTACTGATCACTTCTATCTGTCAGTTTATCTAAATGTCTTTCCTGGCCAGCTGAACACACTGCCTATCTCATGTATAGGAGCATTCCCCAAACCTTGCACAGTGCCTAGAGCACATATTATTCACTCAATGCATGCTGGGCAAGTGAATAAATTAATAAGCTACAGTACACTCTTACGAAATCTTCAAAAGGAAACAGCCAGAGACATCCAGTATAGGGAATATTTTATTTGGGGAAACCTTGAACACCTTTTATGTTCTCTTTTTTTTAAGGCAATAATCCTTCCTGGAGGCAGAGAGGGGAGAATCATCTGAAAATATATTTCATTGAGACAAGCCAAAGCCAACCAACTTACATTCTCATGCAGCAGAAATCCAGGTTATGGGTCATATACCGGCTCTCTGAGCCTACTGCCAAGGAATATATTCAGGAAGAGGCATTTTAATGGCTTCAAAAAACCCGGCAAATTCCCATTAAATACTTCTCCTACAGAAGATTCCTTACTGATGTACTACCATGTGAAGAGTTTCACACTGTTTCATTGGATTTGTTTGAATTCTTTAACTATCCAATAAATTAAATATTTGTAATGTAACTCAACCAACTCTTAGCCAGTTTGATGCCTGGCCCATTTCTCTGCACGCGAGAGAATGTAGCGAGGACAGAAAGGGTAGAGGGTACTCTTCATTGGCACAGATTGCCCCCTGACAGGTTGGGGGTGACAAAAAGCTTCTACAGTACCAAAAAAAAGTGATCATTGGTAACGTGGTCTCGTAGCAATCAGATGACTATGTAAGAACAAATAAAAAGGAGCAAGATTGCTTAGCCGCACCATCACTAGATCTAACAGCACTAAAACATGGAAAGGCAGTGCGCCACCGGAAAGACGCTTCTTTGCGGTTCCAAGCCGCCCCCTAGTGGCTCACTGCTACCTAAGGCACAATATTCAAAGATGCTCATTCTGATCTGAACGCAATTCTAGGGTTGAAAACGGCATGAAACGGGCCAGAAAAAACGCTCAGAAATGGGTATTTGGGGTTCTAGTTCTGAGGAAAGGCTCTGATGGTTGTTTTAGCAAGTTACAGTGTCTCTAGCTTGACAGATCTGTTAGATGCTCCAAATGGCCCAGAGATGAGGAGGGGCCAGCAAAGGTGGTCTAAGGCAGTTCTGATCAGATCAAGAACAAAGTCACAGGGAGACAGGGTATAAGAGGAAAGGGGTTAGGAAGTCTAGTAAACAACAAATATTGGCTTCTAGAGACAGGCTTTCGGACTAGTGGACGAGTGTGATGATTCTCGTAGCTGGTGCTTGCCTTGGACAAAAAGGCAGCCAAATCAAGTTAAACTGGTTTTAAAGGTTATGGTAAAATTAATTAACACGGTAGCTTCTATGGCAAAAGCAAGAAAGGGCACCTGGAAAACAAATTCTAAGAAGCAGTAAATTCAACAATAAAAAAATTGTAAGAAACTGCATATTTTGCAAAGATTGAAGCACTTTTTGTTACGAACAAGAGAGGCCACCTGACTGAACAAATATACCCTTTTTGGAATTTTATATAATGCCATCAAGTTAGAAGTTTGGAACTGCTGGCATCTTCTCGTGTCTCCTGTTGGTATCCTGTGCTGAGCAGAGGAAGGACAGTGCCATCTATAGCCTACCCACTGGCCTTACACCCTCTTCATCCCTTTCCCCATCAGGCAGGCAAACACAGTCATGACCATTTTGGGGTTCACTTCAACCAGGTCTTCTGGAAGGGCATAAACTCTTGCTCCAATTTTTCGGGCCATAGAGATGGCATACCTAAAAGGAGAAAATAGGAACAATGAGGGGAACCCAGCAACCAAGTAGGAAGGGAACCCTCAGGGCCACTGTCGCAGGGTCCTACACAATATATACTACACACTGTCCCCTCCACGCACACTAGACCCTCCACGCTACATACCACACCACATGCTAGAGTCAAACCACACATGAGGACTGCATGCAATAGTACATGCTGCATACACACAATACACATCCCACACTAAATACTACACAGAGCCCACTCGCGGGATAGCTGGAGCCAGTCAGGGGCATCCTTCCATTCTTAGCAGTGAATGGTGGTTCTACTAGACTTACCATCAAATCTCATGACAATCACCAATTTATTATTTGTGCTCAGAGACCTTTCTTGCTCCTGCCACTTTTGACCCATGACTGTTTTTCCTTAGCTATAGCTACATAGAAAGAGCCACAGAACTGAATGAAAATTTGTGCTGGGAAAGGCTGCAGACTGTATAGAAACATTTTTGTGAGGGAGAGAAAAAGGTGAAATGCATCTGACTACCTTGGCCTTATACATTAGTTCTTTTATGCCTTGCCCCATTCCAATCCTTGTGCACATAAATGTGTATTTATGTTACTACAGTATTAGAATAGCCAGAGTTTTATATTATACATTTGTCATATAAAGTTACCATAGTTGCATCAGAACATTTTTGCTCTATTTATAGTTCCAGGTCTGTAATTTTATTAGCTGTTATCTATTTTCAAATAAACCCACAGTATCACCTGGCAGATCTTTTATTGACCTCATCTGTTTTCTAGTAACCTCTGATAGTGACTAGTTCAGGGATTCCCCCTGTCACCAGAGCTCCCATTACTCCTTCTGATCTCCTAAAATAATCTTGCTCTTACTTTACTGATCAAATTAAAGTCCACACCCCAGGCAGGAACAGTCCATATTCTTTCTCCTTGTCTATGTTTCAGTCGCTTCCTTTGTGTACTTACTAAGGAAATAAACTTAACTCTTCTGTTGTAAAAAATGAGAAAAAAAATTGCTACAAAATGAGCAGAGAGAGCTTAAAAAGTCATGTACAACCTTGCCACCATGACATAACTATTTTTAGCATTTAATAGAATTTCTTTCAACCATTTTTCTAAGGAATTTTCTATCTTTCCCTTACAAGATAGTGCTTATAGGCCTGGGCTCTGAGGTCAGGCTTTGATTCTTAGCTCAATCACTAGGACCTTGGGCAGTCTGCTTCAACCTAATCACATCCCTCTTAACCATCTACCCTCAAGGCCTTTTCAAGGTCTTTTTTCTTTTCTTTTTAATTTAATTTGCTGGTCTCTTTACCACTCTTCCTTCTGCCTAGAGCACGCTTCCGCCTCCTCCTCCTGCCTACCTCCTTTGTACTTGGTCTTGCATCTCTCTCTGCTTAGAGGTCGCTTGCTCTGGAGGGCTTCAGTTCCTTTCCAATCCTCTCCACAGCACCCTGTATCCCCCTTTCCATGTCACCCCCATCGTACTCTATTAAAATCGCCATTTAATTGCCTATCTTTTCTTCAAGAGGTTGAGCTAAGCATCTGAAAACCAGGAACACAGGTGTTCACTCCCCCAAACTGGGAACAGAGAGAACACTGCTGCTATTACCTAGAGAGCAGGGCACCAGTCACCTGCCAATTGTGTGTGACGGGTTGAAGTGTGTCACTTTAAAAAGATATTTGGAAGTCTGACTCCCTCAGATAGAAAATATATTTACAAACAAGGTTATTTCAGAAGCCACCAGTTATGATGAGGTCATGCAGGAGTAGTGTGTCTGGCATCCTTATAAGAATAGAAGAAACAAACATGTGAATAGGAAAGCCAGTCACGTGACATCACAGACACACAGGGAGAAGCTGCATGAACAGGGATAGAGACTGGGTGATGCATCCATAAGTGAGGACTGCCGGCCTTGCCAGGAGGTAGGGGAGAGATGTGGGATAGATTCTCTCTCGTAGCCCTTAAAGGGACCAACCTTGATTTCAGGCATGCAGCCTTCATAACCACGAGAGGATAAAATCCTGTGGCTTTAAGCTGCTCTGCTCCTAGTATTTTTTTATGGCAGCCTTAGGAAGCCAATGTGTCCCACTCTGAGAAAGTCACCTCTCTGGGGTAGAGGTTGGCAAACTTTCTGTAAGGGACCAGAGAGTAGTATTTCAGATTTTTGTGGGTATTGTCACAACTCTGCTCTTGTAGCAGGGAAACAATTACAGAAGCTATATTCTAATAGGAATATTTATGTAGAAAGGATATACACATGAACCGAGAAAATGTTTTAATGAATGGGCATAACTGTGTTCCAATAAAAATTTATAAAAGCACACAAAAGGTCAACGTGGCTCACATCTTGTCTACAGTCCGCTGACCCTCATGCTATATAGTCAAGCAAATGTCAGCTGCCGTCAGGCAAGGGCAGACTGTGGTCTGGAACCCCACCTCTGCCCACTCATATTCATGAATATTCAAATGGCGTGTTTGTATATGGCGTGTTTGTATTTAGACAGGAATAAAGTCTTTTCGATATTATGTTAATAAACTGCAAGTATACTCTTGTTTTTTGCCCTGTTCTCATTCTAACACTAGGAGACTTAAACAGCTATTGTGTGATATCTAAATGAGAAAAAGCCACAGTGAGAAGAGAAAGCATTAATAGTAAGAGGAAACTCTTTGCACAAAGGTATGAAGGGTAGCCTGTACAGTCCTGAAGCTGCCAGTTGGGTCCCTCCCTCCCTGACCTCATGCTCAGTTGCATACTTTGCATTGTTGAGTTTCTCTTCATCATTCAGGCTTTCTGTCTTCAAAAGGTCATAGTTAATGGAACCTGGCTGAATGGCATCAATGAGATCCAGGACTGGCAGACTTGTGCTAATCTTTGGATCCTGTGGAGAGAGAAAGGGAGGGTTTGTCAACAGGCCCCAAGTTATTTCTGTTCAACTCAAGGTCATTTTATCTTAAAAATGAACAGCTAGAGCCTGGCTTGAGAGGTGCCACCATGTCCCACATCCTCTGTAGTTTCTACAGGAGCATCACTAACTTCCTGGTGACTCACTGGACACAGAAGATCCACTGTCTACCAACAGGCAGGGGTCACCCTCAAATAGGGAATGGAAGGAAGTTAATGCCGCTAGAGGAAAGCAGAGAATTGAAATATAATGTGCCTAACTTACCTGCTCATAACATAGTAGAGAAGGGTGATTTGAAAGGAAACAATCAGCAAAGTCTGTTTAGCAGAGACTAAAACTGGCAAGAAACCTTGCTTTGTGTGGCTGTGGGGGGGTCCTCCAAGGGATAGGCAAGCTTAGTAGTGAGGGCTCAGCTGGACAGATGCTTTGACTGAGGAGCTCCTATCTTAGAAACTTCAGGTAAAGAAAAGAACCCACAAGCTCACAGAGATGGTGAAGCCAATTATGTGGCTAAGTGCAGTGTCAGCAACGAGGCCCTGTCGGGCCTCCCACTTTGCCTGGCACTTTCTCCTAGGTTGTCTCACTTGTCACCACTCCTCAGATGCAGGCATCTTACTTATATTGGGTCAGAATTTCTGAGGTTAAGGGACTTGCTGGTAAAGTGATGGAGTGGGGATTTGAACCCTCGTACTCTTAAAACTCTAGGCTCTTTCTTTGGCATTGGTAAACATTTTGATGTTCATACCGAGAGCTACGAATGCTCCTGCGGTGTGACAGCACTGAGCTCTGTGCCTGCTGTTCTCCTCTCCTGGGACTTGTGACTGTGGAAATGGAGAGGCAACTGTCGGCCACCAGCCTACACCCTGTACTTTAAGGGTTCAAATAAGATTCAATATTAAGCAAGAAATGCAAAATGCTAGGTCTCTAACATTGGTACTCTGGGTCGGAAGAATAATATTTAAGATTATATAACGAGTGGATTTTTATTTACTTCTGCGTCATGTTAAGAACTACAGTATTAAAATCCACTTTATAATTAAAATCTAATTTTTACCACAATCCTGAGCTTCTATCTTCACAAAACTTTTGGTGAAGCACAGAAAAACAAAATGCGGAGATTAGATTTCTGTCTCCTTTCCCTGTTTCTGCCACAGTTTTATGAAGGTACCAACAAGCAGGGAAAATGACTGGCAAGTGGTGCCTGACCACAGATGAGTAAGGAACAGATTATTTTCAAAGTGGTAACCAACAGTGAATTAAGATTTCATTCTAAATGAAGGTCAGGCTAAATCTGACATTTTATTTTTGTGATTATTTTTCTTTAATGGAGTCCATGATATCCATTATGAGAAGGAGAAAATTGGCCCAGAATATCACAGTAGGTAAAAGAATTGTCAAACATTCTCACGAACTAGTCCCCATGAAAAGAGTCCAGAAGATGAGGGGTGACAATATGGACCACAGTGGCTGCTATTTTAGAGATAAACCCTGGGCTTGGGCTAGCTGACCTGTCACCGTAGTCATGGTTACGCTTTGAATGGATACACTGCCTACAGCCTCACCCTGCAGATAAAAGGCGCTCTCCCTTCACTGATGGACCATCACCTGCAGTTGTAACGGCAGGAGTTACTTGAGCTCCAGCTGCCTCACCTATAAAAGGAGGAAAACAGCAAAACCGACTTCACAATGTCTGTGAAGGTAAAATCAGACATTACAAATAAGATGGTACTCAGAGAGTGTTCAATACTGAGAACCCTTCACAGCTTTTCCTAATATTTCTGAAAGTAGTTGCTCAGAGCTTTCACCAGCCCCCTCTCCTCCCCTGCTTAGCTACTCCTCACCATTCAGACTGCAAGATAAGCTGGAGGGGACAGACGAGGCTGTGATCAATGATGAGCTCCCAAGGGCCTGAACTTCCAGGCAGATGACCCCAAGATGCCTTGTGCACTTTCTGGCTGAGGAGGGCTTTTAGTTTCCTCCCCTGATTTTGAGGCAATGAATTGATTTCATGCAGAACTGCTTCACTGAGCCTGCTAATACAGTTTTAACGGTGTCTCTCCCACCCACACAGTGTTGAACTTTAAACCAGAAAAATGTAGTTAAGTAAGCACAGATATTACACTATGGACAAGTGCACTGCTACCTTGAGGAAAGAGCCATACAATGTTTGAAACATGTGTTAAGAAATTTAATAAAATCAAATGCTGCTATTCACAAAAACTGTATTTGTTTATAAGTACTCAACTGCTTTTTCTCAATAAACACTAGAGATCTTTTAGCATTTTACATTTCACTATTTTCCATTAAGAATCTGAATCCCAGGGTCTGCATATTTAAAAATATTACAATTCATGTTATTTTGAAAAAACAATACCTAAAATGATGTGTGAAAAGTGATGGGTGTTTTAAATTATTTCAAGAGATAGTGAAGAAATTTGTCAATGAAATGACCTGTAAACATCAAAGCAATAATGGGTCACTTAGACAAAATCAAGGTGGGTGGGAAATCTCAGTATATCACATGAAAGGTCACTTAAAAATAGAGTGAAAATGTAAAGATAAGAATAAAATTCTGGTGGGGACAAGCAGTTTAAGAATTTTACCTTGAAACTTGAGATGGATGAACTTTTTCCAGCTTCTTTCAATGTTTCATTTACCCAGTTGACAATAATGTCATCATTGACCTTTTGTCCACCTCCAATTTCTTCAAGAATATTCAGCGTGTACCTGAAAAAAAATCAAGAATAGTATCTAGAGAAAAAGTTGCTAAAGAATTCAAGAGAGTAATTGAATTCAATTCACTTCAGAAAGTAACCATGTTAGAAATGTTTTCTTTCTAGGTATATCACAGAAGACAGTTTGGACAGCATTATGCTTGAGGAAAAGAGAATACATAACACCAATTAGTTTTGTCTGGAATAACTTAATATGTAACTTTTTAAAAAAAAGATTTATTCATTCATGAATACAGAACTGGAGTACAGGTCAGAGGTGCAAGGTGGTGAGAGGATTCACCAGAGACAGAGTGGGGAATAGAATAGGCAGATCGATGAAGGACACTGCTGAGGGGAGCAGCGGGCGAGACAGGACAAGTCTGCTGTACCATGTGGGTCAGCTCCCTGGTGGGGAATGAACTTGTGCTGAAGTGGCTGTGGCCAGCTGCTAGCCTCGTAGTGCTGTGTTTTAACCCACTGTGCCACCAGGGAGGGCCCTTAAAATGTAATGTTAAGGTTATTAGAGTGAAATGCATAACTAACACCTTCTTCTAAGTATTGCTATTGGTCTCAGTAGGAAGAAAAAGCAAAAGAGAAGAAAAGGAAGCAAAGGATTCCAATGAGAGATGCTTTTTCTTAAAGGAACCATAAACGTTAAGGCACAATACAAAGAAATGTCCCAGTAGTCAACATAATACAGGACAAATGGAAGAATTTCCTTTGTATATAAGTAGAAATGTTAGGTACATTAACCAAAGTTAAGCTCTAGTATGAGTGTAAATCGTCTTAGCTACACACTGTTAGGAATATTGGGCTTGCTAGGGAAACGTTTATTAAGTTGAAGGAGACTTTAAGCTCTTTAAAGTCCAGAGAGCAGAGAATACACTCCCACTCCCTAGAGCTACTTCCTTCAAATATACAGACAAGAAAGCCACGGGTCTGGGCATGTTTGCTGGCCTTGGGCCCTGGGCTTGCAGGGCAGGGTCAGGTTACCCAAGAGCAACTCAGAGGGTTTGGGTTACAGTGTCCACTGTTCACACACTACTACCCAAGTATCCCCCAGCAAATCCCTCTCCCAGGACCTACCTAGGATTTTGCTTACATAACCCTTTGGTGACTTCCTCTAGTTACTTCTCTGGAAAAAACAATTGAGACACAACTTCCCACACAGTTTTCAAGTTTAATCCCCAAAATAGGAGGGAGAGAGCTGCCTTTCTCTCACTAGGTTAAAGCACTTCTGTATCAGTGCAGATGAGAAAAATGACTTCTGCAACTTTTCTTTATCAAAATAATGAGGATGATCGATATTTATCAATCTGGCATCAAAATTCTCCCAACTACACCCCTCCAAATATCCTATTAATAAGGGTCTTCTACATTGTGCCTCTCATCTTCACAGAATTTACCTCCTTGAATTACAGTCTTGGTTGTGTTGTTTAAAGTGACTCTACTTGGTCCAAAGAATACAGGTCAGGTGACTTAAGATGCTCACAATTTAGTTCTAATGTCCCATTCAGTATACCACTGATTTCCTCCTTCACTCCCTTCTTCTGGGACTTAACCTCATGCCCCTCATGGACACACATGCTCATATCTCAATGGGACAGAACCATCAGCAGCTCTTTGTCCACACTGCACAGCCTCCTCCTCTGTGACTGCTGTGCTCTCTGCCTGGGACACCCGACCTCTGTACTGAATGTCTAAGCCTTTGATAAGCCTTTGAACAATTCCCAGCTCAAGCATCATTTTTCTCATGTTAATCATTATTGTTTACTTGCTTCTAGCCTGTTTCCTTGAATTTTTGATAGAGCTGATGTGCATCTGGCCACGATGTTCCCTCAGTTCAGTCCACACACCCAGTTCATCATGGTGTTTTCTGGGGTTAGCAGGTGCGTAGGCATCTAGCACATGGAAAACTATAGTGGTGGATCAAAGAAATAGAATTTCTCCCAGAAAAAGCAAGGAGAAAGTAGAAGTGAGAGATGCCTTGTCTGGGCTCAGTGGTGGGACTGAAATGTTAAGGAAGAAGGAGCACAAGTGGGATATGTCCCAGGAAGGTTTTTAAAATAGTCCGACTTTGGAAACAGGCCCTAGTCTTGATCTAATCATAATCAGGAGATTTTGTGGCATAACTGGCTTCCTGTTTGCTGGTATTTGCATATGTACTAAGTTATTAGCATTTTTTATAACATTTAAGAATTTCTTACAAGAAACAATACCTAATGACGTTCCAGTGGGTCCTGTCTATATATAACCTGATAAAAACAAACTAAATTCAGTTTAGCAGCTTCACACACCTCAGGACTGAATTGTTACTGCCTTTCGCCATGAATACAAGCCTGTTTTGCTGATAACTCCCAGATGAACAAAAACTGTGCTCTAAATACACTTCTTGAGTTAGGGAAGGGAATGGCACAGAGGAGACACTTCACCTTTACACAAAGTCTAGTGTGAAAATTAAAAAGCCACAAAGGAGCAGGGAGACAAAAATGCAGAAAGTCATGGAGGCAGCTCACTGACCTCCCTGAAGCCTTTATTGTAACAGCATGGCACAGAGTTCTGTGAACACAAAGTTTTCTTTTTGGCATCTCAAGATTGATTCAGAGATTTAAAAGGAATCAGGTACAACAGTAAAAATAAAGAGAAGAAAAGACAGAATTAGCCAGACTCTCAAATCTTGGTAGTCCACTGAGCACTAAATGTAGTTTGAAAAGTTAAAACAGGGCCTTCCCTGGTGGCACAATGGGTTAAAGCACAGCACTATGAAGTTACCACAGCCACTGCAGCATGAGTTCCATCCCCGGCCAGGGAGGTGACCCTGGAGTGGCAGACCTCTCCTGACATACCCGCTGCTCCCCTCAGCAGTGTACTTCAGTACATCTGCCTGTTCTGCTCCCCACTCTGTCTCTAGTGAATCCTCTCACTCACCTCTGGTCTGTACCCCTGCTCTGTATGCATAAATAAACTTTTTTTAAAAAACAAAAAAATTTAAAAACAGGAATATGACTTGTGTCTGTCAAGGACGTCTTTTGAGATAGTGACTCCTACTACTAAACATTTTTCGGGGTGACTTTACTATTATTAAATGAAACCCTCCAGATAAAACCCCAGTATCACTAGTGTTTGAAAAATGCACTGTGCTGAAAAGTCCTCTGTGAAAAGGAGAGGGACTTGAATGCAAGAGCCCCAGCGTAGCCAGTGTCTCAACCAGAGGATGATGATGTGTGTGGTTGTGGTGCTCACAGCCCAGGATTCTTACTTGCTGGCCTTCCTGTCTTCTGACACTGTTTTATTTATTTAACATTTGACCTGGAGGGGCAAACCCAGTGATGTCCACACGCTGTTTGTTTTCAGGAGAATTCCCTTACTTGCCTGCCTCACTCTTTGTTCCTTTCTCAGAGTCTAACTATGGTTGCTATCTGCTGGTGGCCTGTTTGTTTCAGCCCTTTGTCTCCAAGTTCACACATACGCAGTTTGCCAGCTTCCTAATCTGAGAATGAGTTCCAGGCTACTGAAGAAAAAAGGAAGGTTTAAGTACACACATCTCATTTGTTCTGGGGAGAAGAATGACATGCCATTTATTACCCAGATAAAAAACCAAATTAGCACATCTGTGGAATCCAATAAAACAAATTCCTGGTAGAAATGGCTTTAGATTTATAGATTTGTTAATGTGCAGCACACAGAAGGGAAAAAAAGTCCTTCTGGGAGCATTTACAAAACTACCTGTCACCTCATCTCCTTCAACAGTAATGTATTTTGCTGTCCACTTATATGCACAATTCTTGGAGAGTAAAACTGTGGGAAATATGGCTTATAACCAAGTGGAGACAGCAGCAGCAGGTAGACCTTACTGTGTATCTACCTGCCATAAAGCAGGACTATGAGCCACATTTTATAAAATTTCCAGAACAAAGATCATTATAAGGTGATTTTCAGATTTTATGAAATTCAGAACAGAATAGTATTGGCCTGAGTTTTTTGCTTTATTTCATTAAAGCAGAAAATATCAAAGATCATTTCATATTCAAACCTATGATTTCACTTAATCACTACAACTAAAAAGACTTTTGCTTTGGTCTTGAAGCAATGAGCACCCCAAACCAATCTGCGGAGAATTAAAAATACATGGAAGATAATAAAGACTAACTCAGATATTGCTTCTGAAAATACACTGATGAGAATGGCCCATAGGTACTTTCAGGAATGTTCTAGATATTTGCAGTAAAATGTAAGGGAAAGTTGAAGAGTTTTAGCTCTTGAGTTTTCTATGCTAGAGGTACCTAATGCCTGCACTCAGTGAGGAGACACCAGTTTAGAAATGGGTAGTTGGGAGTTATACTGAGGAAAGTGTATGTGAATCAGTAAAGTCTAATGAAATCTGTTATGATCACTTTTGATTAGCCTACACCACCTAGAAATATTGACAATTACTTGGAGCACCATTATGAATATTAGGAGAGTTGCTTGGGAATATGCCCAAGTGCCCAGGGACACCACAAGCCTTGCCTTTGCCAACCCTGTAAGATAATGTAATGTGATATATGATTTCTGGGCTTCTTTCCAGGTCAGAAAGTAAATTAAGTCACACTAACACAGATTCTAATTAAAGGATGTAAGCCTTCTGCCTAGTCAGAACAACCAGTATAGGGGGGAAGAGGGTGTAGTCAGATTTGTGGTCTAAAATTCTTCCCAGGTTCATGCTTTTGTACCAAGAATTATTTACTTTCATACAATTTACCTTCTACTTGTATATTGCTATTTAACTAATTTTGCCACATTTATCTTCATATTAATCAAATGTATGTTCATATTAACTTGTATGTCTAAAAGGTACTTAAGGCTTTTTCCTAAAGAGCTATCAGGAAATTCTGCTTCAGCCATAATGGAGAAAAGGGACCAAGTCTAGCTTCTGCCTTAAACACCTAGAAAATGATGGAAAACACATAAAACAGTGTTCAGACTATAGGTTGTTTAAAACAGTGGTCCCTGAAAGAAGGAAAATGAAAGTGGTAAGCCTTAAGGTGGTCCTAAAACACTGCATGGAGAGTTTCCAGGCTGCAGGGATAGAGAAGCCATGGCGAGCCAGGTAGTTCCCCTGAGTTGAGAGGACAGAGTTGAGAACTCAAGAAAAGAGAAGGTACTCGGAATTTGCAGGGCAGCATGCAAGAGAAAAGGTACCTGCTGGAGAAGACCATCATCTAGAAAAAAGCCTTAGAGAGCTTCAGAGGGCTTGCATCAAGTTTTTAGCTTAGCACTGTTTAGTGCCTGCAGGGAAGCTATTAGGGGCTGGAAGAGGACTATTAAAAATGGACTTGCAGAACTATCTTTGGAGATCACTCAGGAGTGGAAATAATTTGGGTCCCACCAAGTGGAGGGGAAAAGAACCCTTAGAACACATGGAGTATCAAGCAAAGTACTCAAAAGAGATTATCGCAGCATTGAGAAAATTAGCTAGACTTAATTAAGCTTGAAGCAAGTCTCAAAAGGATCAAACTGTGTGAAAAACTAAACTGCACCTCAGGAAAAAAAAAAGAGTATTTAATGAATAAAGATATGTCCAGCACACAGCAAAGTAAAATTTAGTGCCTAATATACAATAAAAAAATTAGTAAGGACATAAAAAAGCAGAAAGTATGATCCAAGATGAGGCTCAAAATCAATTAATGGGAACAGACCTGAAAATTACAGAATTACCTTTATATACCCTATAGCCAGAGAAGAGAGATATGGGGAATGCCAAAAGGTCCAAATCAAGTATGTACATATGAAAACTATAAATTCTGAGTTTAAAAAGTTCATATTATATATAACTAATGTAAACTTAGTCATTGGAGAAGAAGAATTCAGTGAATATAAAGACAAAGCAATGGAAATTATCCAATATAAAAGTGAGAGAGCAAAAAAGGAGACAGAGGAGAAAAAATAATGGAGCATCGATGAACCCTGGAACAACTTCAGATGAGTAAATAAGTGTGCACCTGTGCAGTTCCCCCAAATTGGAGTTGATGGGTACAGGAGACATATTTGAAGAAATAAAGGCCAATCTCTATCCCCAAACTTTCCCTCAAATTCTTGAATGAAGCATACATCCAAGAAGCTCAATAAACCTCAAGAATGAGGAACACCAAAACACATCATAATAGAATTGCATGAAAGTAGTGAGAAGAGAAATTCTTGAAGTCAGGAAAGAGGACACATACAGATGGAAACAGGTAAGAATGGCAATAGCCAATCTGCCCATGTGTCTGAGACTCATCATTAGCCATGACAGATGAGCCATGGAGCTGAGGACTTTCTAATTTCTGAGGACTTTCGAGAGCTGAGTCATCACCCCAGCCCTGGACTTTCATGATGGAGAAACAAATGTCTGTCTTCTTAAAAAAGAAATGACAATAGTTAATTAAAAACAATGTAAACACTACCTTTAAAATATTGAAAGAAAAAAACTACCCACTTAAAATTCTACACTCAGAGAAATTATCTTTCAAAATTTTAAATGAAGTACTTTTTCAGATATAAAGATGCTGAAGTAACTCCTTGCCAGCAGATCTGCATTATTAGAAATTTTTCAAGTAGAAATTTGGATTTCCATCCTGGAAAGATGAGCATTAGAAATGGACACTATCTAGATAAATGATCTTCCACCTTATTTGATAGATCCCTTTAAAAGATAATTGCTATCTACACAAATGAATTAAAAATAAAAGGATGGAAAAATACACATGCTAACACTAATCCAGAGAATCAAGGTGAAATAGCAATATTAATGTCAGAAAATGTAGATTTCAGAGAAAAGAATATTACTAAGCAAGAGGAGCCACTCCATAATGAAAAAGGGGTCATTCATCATAAGGACAAAATGATATTATTTATGAACCTATTAGCATAGCTTCATACCTGAAACAAAGCTTATAAAACTGAAAGGAAAAAAAAAACTATAGGAAAGAAAAGTACTTTGGTTTTAAATTTAGCTTAAATATACTTTTACTTGGTTGAATCACATTCCTGAAAATTTGCTGGCATCTATTCTATTATTAAATGTATTATTTACATTTAATAAGAAGCAATTCCTGATTTGCTTTACCTTCTCATTAACTGCCAAATCAAGGCCAAAGTTAGAGTGCGGTTTCCTTCATTGAGATCTTGTCCACCAATGCCCACCAGAGAAAATTTAGCTTGATTCTTCCCCAATTCCACTGCATAGTTACAATTCTCAAGCTGTTAATAAGCAGAAGGAAAACAATCTTAATTATTATTGTCTCCATGGTGACAAATAACAGCTAAAATAAGACAGTTAAAATAAATACACAAAATATGTAAACATGGTAGGATAGAATGATCTCTCAATTCTCATCTGGTTCTTCGATTATAGGACCAGAAACGGTCAAATAATTTTCTATCTTTTCTTAAAAGGACCTCTCACTTTCACTAAAAAAATATTTATAGAGTATCTGAGTCCAAAACATAAATGAACTTATTATTATGAACATTTTTATGGCTCTATCACACTACGTTAACAGAGAGCCATGCTTTAGACAGGTAGTTTCCTGTCCAAATAGCCCCCAAATTGCTGAATCTGTGGAGATGGACATAGAGAATATGGACTCTCCATCCTGTCTGCAGCTGGTGGACAGACACGTGGGACAGATAATCCTGTGTAGATCATTAAGAGTCACAGGAATTTTTACTTTATTAGAGTTACTTTTTTTTTTTCTGATTCTTTATTTGTTTTTCTCTACATTCCTCCTATAAGTGAGGCCATCCAGTATTTTTCTTTTTCTTTTTGGTTTGTTTTGCTGAGCATAATCCCTTCCAGCCCAGTAAGTAAATAAATAAATAAAAATAGCACCTGATCATAGTTGATCAAAAAAAAAAAAAAAGTCACAGGAATGAGAAATATTTGTACAAATCCCATTGCTGTTTTTTTAAGAACAGCGTGTTCCCCCTGTGTTGAAGAAGACAAATTATTTGTACAAGTCTGACTGTCAGTATAGAGCCCCACGTCTTTAGAAAATTAGAATGAGGATCCTGCTGGGGGAAAGCAATCCTGAAGCTCTGCTTGCTCTAATTATCTTAATTAGAATTTTTACATCATAATGTTTGAAGACACCCAGCATGGAATTATAAATAAGTAATCAACTGAAATAATGAACTCACTTTAATAAAACCATTCCAGTTTCTGACTGCTGTACAATAATTTAATCCCTGGATAAAAATTACTTGTCTAAGTGGCCTCCTGGCAGGTGTTCCCAGGGCCCCCTCACAGCCTTGTGACTTCACCTGCCTAGTAGAACATCAGAAGAGTCACTGTTTTTACCTTCTTCATATTGCCCCCCAATTTGGGGTATGGTGGTTTGTTCACTCTGTTCCAGTCAACAGGGACTTTAATCTTTTCATAGAGCTGGAAGATGACTAGGGCATCTGATAAGTCACTGAACAAAACAAACAAAAAAGGATTCTCAGACATCATTTATTAAGGTCCTAAAGTGGAGTAAGGCCCTCCCTTTCATATTAATTAGCACAAGGGGTGTTCACAACACTGGTATGAGGCATTCCTCTTATACAGAAGCTCTGACTTAAACATTAGGGGAACTTAAGGTGTCCCCCAGGGTGTGACTACCTTGTTTCTGCAACCAACACATAACTGCCTCCAGGAAAGGAGATACAGCTCTTGCCAGTGGTAGAGGAGGCACTTAACCACATTTACTGCTTTGCCTGCTGTGACATCATCACCTCACAAATGTAATGCAGTTGTTCTTTTACTGAAATTAGGATTTGGTGCCAAGCACACAAGGTTAATGTATCAAAGTGGATTTCCCAGCTGAATATCCAGCATCTGCAGTTTCTCATCATGGAACAATTGCACACCACTGTGGTATTTAAAATCTTGAGGAACTTCACAGTGTCAGTGGCTCACCTTCAGGAGTCCCCAGATACTATTACCTGTACAAATGATTGACTCGAGGGTTAATGCCCAAGGAGTTCATCCAGTTCCTAAATGTCCGCTCTTCTCTCGTCTCACCTAAATTAATGAAGACCGGTTACCTTTCAGGCCTTTAGAAAACATGCTTTCCTATGATCAAACTAGAGAGGGTGAATAACAATTGAAGGCAGAATGACAAAATTTAAAAACCATATAATGAATTCAGATGAGAGTTGCTATCCTGTGCTAGTTATTTTTTCCATTTCAAATCAACTATCTGTTAGTAGTATGCAGGATCCTATGCAGGGAAATCTTACAGACCAGAATTGGATCTCAAAGGCTAACATTCCTTCTGGAAAAACAAGACTTCAGTTACTGAAGAGAACTCATGAGGCTTTAGGGCTAACATATGAGGCAGATATATTTGCAATTAGAGTTGAAAAGGGGAAAGGATAGTATGGGCATAAATTTGGAGGGAGTGGAACGTGGACATCACCTTAAGAGCTTCTAAAATCTGATAGTGAAAAGGAAAGAGTAGAAGAGGGCAGGGAGGTGCTTATAAGGAGCTGACGCTAGAGCAAACAAATATGAAACTACAGTGAGGGATAGGCATGGTCTGTTTTAAAACCATTAGGAATGGATTTTCAGGAATCCATGTTGTACAGTCCATAGAGGTAGGCAGTCCGGTGGCTGGAACCAGAATCAGGGTTCTTATAAATGTCAAGTGGCAGATTTTTCTTAATATATTAGACAGTGTCAGTCATTATGGGTTCTTTTTTTTTTTATTGCTATCATAAATTCTTGAGCAAGGCAGAGATCTAATGAAAGCAGTGCTATGATGTATCTGGCAGCAGTGTGTGGAATTACTGGAAGGCAATATGCATTTCAATTGAGCACACGGAGGGGATAGTGTTTGACATAGCATATGGGCACATTCAATGCATGATGAATGGAGGAGTAGGCCCATAAGACCTATTGGAGTAGTTGGTGTGAGACGTAGAGTCCAGAAGAGCAGAAAGGGAAAATAATCTAAAAGTCACTCTGTAGGAAAAAATATTAGCAATCGATGATGCAATAGATTTAGGAGTGAAGAAGAGGAAGATATTAAAGTAGACTCCAGGGTTTTCAGTTTTGGAGACAGAAGCATAAAAGAGGCAAGGCAAATGGGTAATGGAGAATTTCTAAGGGACAGCTAATGGTATGGGGGTAGGGTAGAAAGACAATGGGAGGAAGAGAAATTATGATTAATTTTGTTTTATATGTGCTGAATTTCAAGTAACAGTGAAGGATCCAAGAAGGGATACTCTAGAGGCAGCTGGAAATGAGTGATTAGAGGATAGATAGTAAACAAAGCCCACGAATCCCTAACCATGATTTATCAAATGATACAAATGTTGCAGTGCTGGATAATGGATTGATCCTGCATTTCCAGTTAGAGAAAACATTGCAGTAAAGGATCAACCAATACTTTAAATCTGTATTTACTTGTTTTGTTGATATTAATTTAATATTGATTTTCTCTTGACTTTTCTATTCCAATATTGAGAGTAGTTGATGATGGAAGGAAAAAAAAGTAAACATCTTTGGTGCTTTTATCAGTTAGGAATTGACTAAAGCTATATGCTTTTTATTCAAACATGGGGTATTAACTCCCAAAATATAACTGTCATGGATTCTGTCTCAAAATATGCTTCCGTGCTTTCCATAATTCAAAGAAATAAAACAAAACAAAAACCTCAGTGAGCTCCTCCTAGCTTAAGTTATACATCTCTTACAGATGATAAGTGGCTGCAATTTTTTGCCTCTAGGAATTAACACTCAGTACATTAAGTACATAAATTAGGTTTTTGGAACTTAGAATTTATTTCATCTGATAATTAAATGCACTGTCTTCCCTAAAACATTTAATTCTGATAATGGATGGAGCTATGTATAATGGAGGGGATAGAATGGTATTTGATTATTCCTGCTTGGCTGTAATTGACTTGATTAATCTACTTATTCTCTTTGTTAGGTATCAGAGAATTGATGACCTGCTTGCATATCTTTCCCCCGGTGCGGGGGTTTGCATTTGCCTGGGAGGTGATTCTGACTTTCCTTCCATCTAGTCTTGACAATATTTCCCCAAACTCTAAAGCAACTGTTTTCCAATACCTTCAAGTGCCCCCCAGTCGATGTCCTGGTTCTCTGGTTTGTGCAGGGCAGGGTATCTGTTAAAGAGGTTGGCAATGAAAGCCAAGTTCAACTTGGGGTTCCCTCGAACAACATCTGTGGCTGTGACAAATTGCCGGCAACCTAGCCTCTCCGCCTGTTGCAACATACATTCTGCCCTCTGGATGTCATCCTTCTCCTGCAATGAGAAAGGACAGGCTGGTCAGGGCTCTCCCCTGACATAAGCAGGCACATACAACATGAAAAGAACTGTGACTCTTACTAAAATCCTTAGTGCTTGACAGGCACTTAAGATATTTAACAGCAACAAATTATTACTTATCTTCACCTGAACCAAAATCAAACATCACAGTAAAAAGAATCTTAGAAGTTAATTGAGTCCTTTGGTTTCCATACAGGACCGTTTCAAATGTTCTCGTTTTTAAAGAGATTCAGTAGGTTCTATAATGTTATTGTTTGTACTGATATTAATTCTTTTCAATGATTAAACTTATATTGTAATTTTTTTGTGGTACAGACTTCATGAGATTTTGTTTACCAAAAAATGTTTATTTAATAAGTTATAAATTTATATTCCTTTACAACTATCTTTGCCATAGTGAGTTTTTACTGAAACTCAAATAAAATAAATATGACTAGTAACACAAGCTATACATACTGTTGTTGGTAAATATATATCAGTTTGGTTTTGTAGACTTCAGCCTAAAGATATTAAAGGCCTACTAAAATAGTTCTAGACAATTTCCTGTCATATATAAGCAGATTCTTAAATTTTTTTTAAAGATTTATTTATTTGTGCATACAGAACTGGGGTACAGCCCAGAGGCACAGGGTGGGTGAGAGGATTCACCAGAGACAGAGTGGGTTGCAGAACAGGCAGATGGACGAAATACACTGCTGAGGGGAGCAGCGGGCAGGTCAGGAAAGGTCTGCCATGCCATGTGGGTCACCTCTGGGGCAGGCAGGAATAGATCTCATGCGGAAGTGGCTTTAGATTCTTAGTGCTGCACTTTAACTCTCTGCGCCACCAGGCAGGACCCATAAGCAGATTCTTATTAGAAGACTATAGTTTTATTAAAATATGGTTCACTGTCCATAAAGCTCTTTAAAAGAATTTTCAGAAAATCAAACTTCAAACTGGAAGTACTTCTTAATATGATGCTTTATTAGATAACACTATACAGTGTTTCACGTGTTTTGCTTCTTATTGAGATTTAGTTAGCTTTTACAATGACTCACTGTACTTAATGTTAATGAAATTAAATGAGGCAAATTCACACAATCAATATTGAAGTGCCAGGAGTCTAGGCAAAATGATCTTCTAACATTCAAATGTATGTTGTGCCGCTGTTTTAAGAAATCCTCCAGACACTTTTGAGAACTCTGGATCTTTCTCAGTTTTTCTTCCCATTACCCTCTCAAAAGTGTAGTAAGGCAGGGTTGTGAATTTTGGAGCCATTCTTGAATCTAAAACTGCCATCAATCTATCATATGATCATCCCTTAGAAATCGTAGGGGTTTTGTTGCTAAAGTGAGAATTTACTTGTGCAAACATCCCATCCATTTCCAGAAATAATATTCAGATACTTGGAAATGGAAATACTAACACTACTTGGTGTTGTAGAGCCTATTAAATGACTGACAGACTTGAGTATCTAGTATGGTGTGTGGTAATTAATATTAGTTTCTTTTTACTTAATGTTTATTTCCAGATTCAATTTCCCACTATTATTACTCAAAACTGCTAACAGCTTTTCACAGTTTTAACAGGGCCTTCCGCCATGATGCCACTGATGTGGCCCCAGAATCAGGGCCATTGCAAGAAACAGAGCTGCCAAGGGGAAGGGAACATTGCAAGCTTGAAAAACAACTAGGGACATAGTCTTACCCTTAGGCCAGACATGTCAATAACAACGGCAGGAATACCTTCTTCATCTCCTTTTGGAGCCACCTGTTCAAGCAGGTGGTAATATGCTTTTGAATCCTGTGATAAATTAAAGAATTATAATTAAAAAATGGCACACTTAATCACACATCTAGCACAGTTTCTCAAAAGCAAACTTTTATTTCTTATTTGACTATCATTCAAGAGTGCAACCGAATTAACAAAGCTGGAAACATTCATTTATTTGAATTTTCTACTTGTCTGTTTACAAATTATATTTGCCTTTCTTTTCAAAAGGAGTACAGTATAACAAAAGCATAAACATACACAAAAGGCAACTCAAAGAAGCAAATGCTATTCGGTTGTCCTTAGGGGAGAAAATTTATTTACATGTATTAAATTGTATACAGGAAAATATATATATACCTTTATATTGCTGTAGAAGTCAGTCAGCTAAGGTTTAATTAAAAAAAAAAGTGACAGAAAAACGAAGCAGAAGTTTAAAGCAGAGTTTAAAAATACATTCAAACAAACGGACAATCAGTAAAGGAAAAAGATTCCAAAGACAGAAAGTGTAAGCATTAACAAGCAGCCTCCATGTAAAAGGAGAGATATTACAATGACAAGTGCATTTAATGTTCACCTACAAGCCAGGACAAATGCTTAAATTTATTTATAGCAGATTGGACACAGACAATTAATTTTGGACACATGCTTAATGACAAAAAGAATTCTCAGAATTATAGTCCTAAAATTATAAATTTATTCCCATTCAATGAAAGCATATAGATTTTTCAGTTAATTTATTTAAGTCACTAAACACATTTTATCTTAAAGACTGAAAAATAACTATTTCTATGCTTTCCAACTGGGTAGCACCTGGCGAGAGCAAAGGTAAGCTCCCTGCTAGTGATGTTAAGACAGATGAGAGAGAGGATCCCAGTCACTGATGTTACACCCGGGGAAAATGATTTTCATCTCCTTTCTGTCTACTATTCCCTCTTCAAACTTTTCACTGTAGCTATTTTTAAATCAGTGCAAGTTCCATGCAGGTGTTAGACACCAATACCATCTGCCTACCGTAATGTGCCAAGAGTCATTTATTACATCTTTCTCACTCTAGTATGGGTATCCTCCCACCTTTGCCCACAGTGTGTGATGTAAAGACCTTTCCCAAAATTGCTGGATGTTCAGACACCCCTCTGCCATCTCTGGCCCTGTCTGGGGGACAGATGCTCTCTGGGAACAGTGCTCAGCTGGGCGTGCTGATCACATACAGATACTGCCTGAGCCAAATGGTTGTTATCCTGCAGAACACTGCCATTTAGTGAAGGAAAATTAAGTAAAGTGGTTCAGGTCAAGCAGCCTAACTGTAGCTGAAAAGTTTGAAAATTTTGACTGAGATAATTACAGAGAAATTGTTCTGCACAGAGGCACATAATGCCACCCTGTCCTATTAAACCCTGGTTTGGCCAGTGGTGATGGAAGAATGTTTCAAACAAAAGAAAGCTTTGTAGTTAGAAAAGGAATCTGACATTATTATGTAGGTCCTAAAAACAGAGGGACTTTCCATCTAGACGCTTCATTCATTTTAGTTGGCCCTGGGTCTAAAGGCCATTGAGTTCCAATCAGGGGAAGCTGTCACTCTAAGAAATATAGAAGCCTTGGTTGGCTATTGGTGTCATGTAACCTTTTCCTCTGATTTCCTCTTTGCAGAAAATTTCATTAACTTGAGAAAGGGAGACCAAAATGTTGCCTCCCAGCACCCCACATCATCTGCTAGGGACTGCTTTCCGACATCCCTTCCTGCTCCTTAAACTTCCACCTGTCATCAACATCAGTAGCTGTTCCTCAACTTGAAAACCAGATTACCTGCTTCCCTCAGCCTTTTCCTTTCTGGATCTTTGTAATAGGGCTGAAAGCATCTTCTACATACTCTGGGGTAAAGTCTCTTTGCAGGGGCTTTCTAGAACCATTATCTTTGTAAACATTACTCTGGTTTCTACAAATGGAAAACTTTCAAGTAGCAACTTTCCTGAGTTGTTTGAGAGAGGCAGTACAGTTACGGGATAAAGTATGTGGGCCACAGAGACTGACTGCTGGGTTTATAACTTGATCCCACTCCCCAGTTATATGAACTTGAACAAGTTATTTAATTTTCTTTCTTCGGTTTTCTTATCTGTAAAATGAGAAAATAATTTGTATCTCATCGATTTGTTGCGTGATTATTAAAGGAGTCAAAAACTTGTACAGAGCAGTCAGAACAGTGTCTAGCATGCAGTAGACATCTTGTTTGTTAGTTACTAGTATAATTAGAAGAGTCCTCATTTGATTTTTTCAAGAGAATTCTCAATATTCCCTTTATAAAATCAGAAACGCAATATAATCTCTCTCTACTTGCCTTTCTTTGTCTCACCCTCATCTTTCCTCTGAATACTGAAACTCCAAGGGAGACTCACCTCCCTTGGAAGCTGCACAGTTGCCAGGATCTTGGACAGATCTGTGAGAGGCCAGCTTCGGCATTGCAAAGGACTCCCGAGCAGGGAGCTACTGGAAAACAGCCACAGTGGTGCTCAAACTACTCAGAGAACTTCAGCTGTGCCCTGGTCAGGATTTGTGTTTTCTTCATTCCTGCCCCAATTCCTGTCCTTGTTGCAATTACTTAAACAACATTCTTCCTACCTTGATGTCAGTACTGAAGTTGCTGATTTTGCCACAGCCGGCATTTTCCAGGTGATAATTAGCCCATCTCAGCAAGAGTTCTTCAGGAGAGAGTTTCATCAGATCCTCCAGGCTCTCCCCTTCTCTCAAAAGAGCAACCAGAACTGAAGAATGAAAATAAAAGAAAAATAAATATAGAGGTTATTTGGGAGAATTAATTACAATTTTAAGTGAACTCTGCTGAAAAGCCATGATATGCTCTCTCTGAGGTAAAGGTATGTTTGACTAGTCCCATTTCTAAAAGAGGCGTAAGTTATTATGAGCTTATTTGCCTTTCCCATTAATTCAGATGGGGAAGACAAGGCACCAGTATATCTCAATGTTATATATATGCTTCCAAATACTGTGGGTGAGCATCAAAAATAGCAAATATTATGGGCTCTGAAAACTCCACTAGGGCTGCCAAAGCACATTTCCTGCTGTGATAACATTTTTGTTCTAAGAGATCAATTTTTGTAATAATGACAATGGCTTCTTGTCTAATCCCATGGTGCTTTATATTTCAAATGATTACCTACATATTTATAGCATCTCCAAAAGTGTAAACAACTCTGTTTCCCCAGATGAATAATTTTTTTTTTTTTTGCTCAGCGAGAGGTGTAGCTAAGGTCATTATTTGCAAATAAATATTATTTCTTGTGAGTTCTAAGTTCCCTATTTGCTTTTTATCCTTCTTTATATTATGTTTAATATATTGGCTTTAAAGTGGTACCTCAGGATTCCTCAATGGTAACTGTGATTTGGACATATGCATGAAAGTGTCTACCTATTTATCTACATGTCTGTCTGTCTATCTATCTAACTATCTACCTATCTGTCTACCTACCTTTCTAATTAGAGTATAGCCACAGAGTTCATATTGGTAAAATCTGTACCTGAAAATTTAAGGTAACATTGTTGTTCTTTTTTTTTTTTTAATGATGTTTATCATCATCTGACTCTTCTGTCTAAAAAATAGGGCTGTAATTGTTTAAATGCAGCAAGGCTGATGAGAGATGATAAAGACTGACAGCTACATGCTCAGTGGAGAACACTGAAACCCCAATCATTTTCTAGAGTTTCAGTAAGAAATAAACCAAGTTTCTCCTAGTCTGGAGCAATCATTGCAGTGATATGAATCACTTCAAAAAATACAATTTGAAAAAGTCTAATATTCAACATAAAATATCTATATACAGAGTGAATTTATAAAAGCTCTTAAGCTTAGAGTTCCGGACAGTTAGACTGAGCTGTAAGTTCTAAACAAGCATTATTATTAGACTGTGGTCTTAAAAAGCTTTTGTTCAGTCCTCTACAAAAGTCAGTGTGAAAACAATCTGTTATATTAACACAATAGCCTCAAAATCACTGGTAGTTTTCAGAAACAGAGGATTCTGACCTTAACTATTCCTGACATCTTCCAGCAACAGCCCACAAAATATGCATTAGCAAAAAGTCCAGCCATTCATGTTTGAGGTTTTACGTCTACCTTCATTTCTGCTGAGTTCGATGTCGGCAAACAACCCAATCTTGATGACCTGCCACAAAAGTCCCAGCACCAGGTAAGGCTTTCCCTCTTTTAAGTCCTCAGCCCCTATATTCACCACGTGACACCCAATGGCTGAAGCAGAGTTCAGAGCCAGGTTCAAATTCTCCTAAAAGACAAAACACATGCAAGTTTTTTCCTTGATGCAGATGCTAAGAGATGATTTCTGATGGGCAGAAGCGACACTGTTTTCCCTACTGGAAGGTCCACAGGTCTAGATGTACGAAGCGATTTGCATTTTAGTCAATGAGTATTTACGGGAAACCCACACAGTGGACTTTTGCAATGAACCTAGAGTTGAAGGCCTGCTGTGGTCAGGATGAAGTTCATTAGATTTTTCCATCTTGTTCTCTGATGCTGCTTACATAGTCAGTATCTCCATCAACCAGAATATAGGCAGCACTTTTCAGTTTAGTCATTTTCTTGTCACAATTATCATTAGTAACACATTTGTTGATGTAAATCAAGGTCAATATAGAGTAACAGAAAAACTGTTGTCTTTCAGGTTAGGTCTCAAAGAATGAAAAAGTTGCAAATCAAATTCCTGGGAAAGAGTAGTTTTTACTAGGACAATTTATTGTTTGAATAGCTAGGGAGTTTGAATACAAACACCACAAACAGGTTTGTGCATACACACATATATAGATTATATGTTGTTATAACTAGCCACAGTGTGCATAATATAATTCACATACATTGTAACAGGTCACTGAAATTTCTAGTCTAGAATCTAAATCTAGACTCCTTTCAGGTCCTCAAAGGAGAACATGCCAAAAACAGAGATATATAGAAGGTTTTTTAATGACAAATTAAAAACAAAGTACAATTGGAAAGAGATCAAAAGAAGTGGGTTTTGTCCAAGAGTAGAGCTCAAATGGTGAGTAAGAAATACTGTTTCTACTTGTGACCAAAATAGTAAGTAAACGTGATGTTAAATGCATTCATAAATGTTTAATCCTTTTCCCACTTTAGTTACCACATCCCTTTGTAAAAGTACATAGGGTGGCTTAGATCTAAAGAGGACATAATATATTGTTCTTGATTCAGAGGTGAGGCATGTTTTCTGAGCAAGAGAATTATGTTAAATACTGAAACATAACAGAAATACAGTTTACTTACTACTAGTTACTGTTTTAGTTAATCAACAATGCCGCGGACCAGCGCAGCAGGAGCAGGAGACAAGTTTCAGGGATTGCAGTTCTGCCGCAGGGTAGACAAGGATGAGGTTGAGTGATAGATACGACTTCTAGGAGTGCATATCTGAATGTGATTTATTTTTAAGAGTGCAGAGCATTTACACAGTTTTTCTTGGCAAGCAAATATAGGGGTACAATGATTTTTTCAATAGAGGCATGACAGGTAATACATTAATTTCTTTTTGTTTTTGTGATGTTGCCAGGAGCCCGAAACCAACTTGGAGCCCTAGGAAACCACCGTGTATTCAAGGTTCAGTGCTGCTAAACAAATACCCTATTACCTATGCTTTTTTAATCCTTTTAATTATTCTCTCCATTCATTTCACAAACCACCTGGTATATAATATTAATATATAATATTAAAGATTGTAAGGGAGTTTCTCAGAAGTAAATCAGTATCGAGAATAGAGGAAGTTACATTCCTATCAAGAGTATCATTAGAAACGAAGCACAATATCCATAGCATTTCTTTGTTGTGCATCAACAGAATCAGATAACAAATCAAAAAGTTACAGTGACCATTCGAGAATCAGCCACGTATTCCTCCCGTGTGCCCGGTACCTTGACTGTGCCAAGCTCTAAGGATTTCTCACTTAGGCGCCAAGGGAGGGGACGTGGCACAACAAGTTCAAGGACTCAAAGCAAGTGGCTGTGACATCACCGTGAAAGCCACCAGAGCACTTCCTGTTTCCATTCTTTCTCTTCTTAGAAAGGCTTGCTTATCTTTTCAGCTAAAAGCTGGTAGTTGTCATCAGTTCAGAGATAAATTGCTAGGGAAATTCTGAGTTAAAACTTAGCCAGTTGGAATTGTTATTCAATGTAGCCAGAAGAAAAAATGTCCCAACTACTCACACTGCATCAGCATGCCACCCTGCTATACTAATAAAGACACAAAAGATACGTGTCCCTATAGGCACACCAAGTCATGAAATAACCATCCCATAACCTGGGGCTTGACTGGTGTCTGAGAAAGGTTGACTCAGCACTCATGATGTGAACTCATTCTCAGCACAATCCTGTGTTAGAGTAACAGAAGGAAGACATACCTGAATAGTGAAAGGGGTGAGTTTCTTTTTGTTGATGGTTCTTTCATCAATAGTGTCGGGCACTGAAAGGTTGATCATTTTACTGAAAAAGAAATAATTTAATTAAAAAAAGCAAACTTTTGGATATAGTACCAATTTAGCATTGGTTTAAACTGTAGTGGAGCAAAAAAGTAAGTATCTGTAGGTCATTTCCATTTTATTTAAAGAAATAAAGTTAAAAAAAATCCTAAAGAGGCCCTCCCTGGTGGCGCAGCGGGTTAAAGCACAGCACTGAGAATCTGAAGCCACTTCCGTATGAGTTCGATTCCCGCCTGCAGCCTGCCCCGGAGGAGACCACATGGCGAGCCAGACCTCTCCTGACCCGCCCGCTGCTTCCCTCAGCAGTGTACTTCGTCGATCTGCCTGTTCTGCTCCCCACTCTGTCTCTGGTGAAGCCTCTCACCGCCCCTGAGCCTCTGGCCTGTACCCCAGTTCTGTATGAATAAATAAATAAATCTTAAAAAAAAAAAAAATCCTAAAGAACAAAAAAGATCAAAGGCTAGTAAATATGTGACAGTAAATATGTGACTATTTCTTTTTCTTAATGAGAAATCAATGCTAACACATTTTCCTAGCAATTTTAAGCAACTCCTCGCTGTTTTTCTTTTTAAATGGATTTCCTTAAGTTTGTCTTGTATGTGTGTGTACATATATTTAATAAAAGGCACTTTCCTGCCATTTAGACAAAACAACTTCAAAGTTATCATTTGGAAAATATTAAACTAGTATTAGTTAGTGAATTCTATTATGTAAAATATCAAAACCAGGATTGCTCTGGTTAGTGGTGGAGTGGGGGTGGGGCTCCAAGTCTCACCCAACATCCTTCCTTTCAAATCCTAAGCCTACCTGGCATCGGGCATTTCAAATCTCCTCACTAATAACATGTCTTACAGAGGCAGAGAAGCTGCTATAGCAAAAGCTACAGAGGCATTTCCAAAGAAGCATTCCTGAACTGAACTGTGACCTACTGGAGGGAACACATTCATCCTTTCCCAGGTGTCCCGGGACAGCTGTGTATCTGTGTTTACCACTCAGAAGTCCCTCTGCTTAAGAACTTTCACTGGCTTGTTTCACTTACCATGCTGCTATGTACTCTCATGATAGGCCATGTTCAGATTAAGCAAGTTGGCATGTATTCCCCCCAAACTGTTATTGGCTTTGTATTATTATATCTCCAGCTATATTTATGTTTGTCTCGATTGTGCATCCCTTCTTCCAACCAAGCAACAGTAATTTTACATTTCTCATAAGCTGCTTTTGAAATTAGTTTGTTCTCTGAGACTTTCTAAGTGAAAGTCCAGACAAATATTTCAGGTCTAGCTGAGCATTGAAGGAAGTTGGACTGGGATAAATGTGATGAATTGTCAGTATTCCAGAAAATTCCAGAGACAGCTTTGGAAACCAATAAAAGAAATGTTATTTACCAAAGGACAATGCCATCTCCAACAGCATTAAAGAGATCATCCGTGTTTGGATTCATTGGGATTACATGCTGACAATCGGGGTCATTTTCCAGGGCTTTATTTATCCAGTTGACAAAGGCATACTTTTCTTCCTCTGCAAGTAGGCAGTTAAAATGATTTATTTGCAAAGTGAAAATAAGGTACAAGCGAAATTATACACCTGGTTCTTATATATTCTCATGCCCAGAAAAAACAACACAAGGTTATTTGGTCTATTATCCTATCACCCCACATTTATTGAAGTGTGATATTCTTACTTCAACTAAAGAATAAATTAAAAAAGAAAAACTTCAGCTGACTTCACGCTAGGTTGTAAAATATACAAGTAGGCCTATCTAGAGGACATATATTTGCAAGTGTGTTATATTTAGAATAAATGTATGCACATATATTTTATATAGATAAAAATATATATAATAAAATGTATTTTTTGTAAATATGAAAGTTATGTATGAATGTGACTAATTCTTGCAGAATAAAACTCAGTACCTTGCCTTTACCCCTGGAATGATTCACAGGCAATCCTTGCAATATTGCTCTGCTTCTTTATGTAATCATGATATAATCATAATTTATGCATTCATTATATACTCTTTCTTATCAGTAAAGCTGCAAAATGTTGATTTTAAAAATTTTATAATATCTCAAGTTATGCCTTGTATACAGTGCTTCCCAAACCCATGTCACAGAAAACAATAGTGTCCCTCAGAAGAATCCTGAGTCACAACAGTTTGTGAAACACCAAGCAACATATCACCGTCTTTAAGACTGATTATAAACATTTATATGGCAAAAGGCTCTGGAAATTTCTGTTTTAAAAATAAAAGTCTAAACTTTGTCTTAGCAATTATAGGTTGCACTTGACCATGAATTTATCTTTAAGATTAACTAATGTTTTGAAGAACTCAGTTTGGGAATTGTTGAATTACAGTAGTGTTTGGGCTATTAGAAGTTTCCATGAAGGCTGTTGGATGGCAGTCTTTACAACAGACACACACTCTGTAGAACAAACACACTCTTCAGAATAAATACACTCGTTTGAAATCAATGAAAACCATTTCTTTTGGCCATTCAGCAGACATTAAGAATAATCATTAAGTCTGGATATAGAAGTTTGAGTAGCTAATTTTGTCTGTAAAATTTACAAAGGAATTTTGGCAACCTTTGATAAATTTTGTAAATTCAGGTAAGACTATTTTATATATGCCCTACTTAGAGCTAGAACTCTTGATACAAAATGCTTTTCCCAATTTGTGTATTTAGAGCTAAACTGCTTTTCCCATTTTGTAGACTGGCCCACTTATGCCTAAGAAAACAGTGTTGGTTTCTGTCTTTCTTTACATTCCTTAAGTTTTAATAATGACTTTAGAATACAACCCCAGAAAGCATATGTATTTCCTTTCTGTGAGGAATACACTCATTTCGGCACTCATTTCTCTCATCCTAACACCTCTCCACCTGCACTTCCAACCATTAGTCTAACTTACCCGAATAGGAGTGCTGGGTGCCAACACTAGACTGCTCAGAAGTACCTCCGATCGCACAAATGCCTTCCTTCTTATTAATGGCTTTTCTAAAGGTCTTGGCAACCTCTGAGCTTTTTAGGCCATGAAAAACCTGAAAAATTATAATATATCTTTAGAGACTCAATCTGTGATCAAGAAAAGCACAAAGGAAAGGACATGTAATGTTGAAGCCAAGAGGGCGAAAATGTATTGTAGGTATTTTTTAAAACAGACTCAAAGTTCAAGTTTCAAATGCTTCTCTGTATTTTGTATGATGCCCACCTTCATAAACTCATCAAAGCTGATCTTCCCATCTTGGTCCAGATCACCGGTAGCCATCAGGTTTTCGGTAATTTCTCTCACTCTATAACCAGGCAGAGGCAAGCAAGCAGCCTTGAACAAGTCGTTCAACTCATTGCAGCTGATGTACCCATTGCCATCCGTATCTGTAAGGCAAATGGCAGAGCAACTCAGGGAATAGCAGGAAAATAGGTGAGAAAAGGAGACTGGAGGCGAGGGGTTAAGGAGGAAATCACTCAGGTGTCTCAGCCTGACTTGATGCAAGAGTGGGAATCTCACCAGCAGTTACTGGATGTGAATTTTCCAAGGTGGAAGAATCGTTAACTCGAAAACAAAGGCTCTGGCAACAGATTTTGGAGGGACTCTTATAGAAAAATATGGGAAAATGAATCACAGGCTTATAGACGAACAGTAAGAAAAAGTATAGCATAATAACAAAGGAAACCAAAGAAAGCAGACCAGGTATAAAAGGTGAGACTTAGGGACCACTTCCAGGAAAAAAGCTACAGTTGAGAAAAGTAATTTTACTGTACAGAAGAAGTAATTTTCTTGAAGCATGTCTTTCTTTTATTTTTATTGCAGTAAAAGTATATCTTTCAAAAATAAGTTCCCTCCAGCTCCTTTACTCACTCAATACTACTTTATTCCCATCACTCTTTTGCTCAAATTAGCACTGCATTGAACCTGTCCTGAAACTATTCAATAAAGTAGGGCATTGTGCCATTTGAGATCTACTTACCAACTTTGGCAAATGCTTCTCTGAGCTCCATCATTTCTTCATCGGACACTGATCCTCTGGCCATTTTTTTTTTTTTTTTAATTATTGCTTTAGACCACAGTCCTACACAGGAGTAGAGGAGAGAACACAAGAATGATTTTTGAACATTTAAATCTTATTAGCACCACATTAAGAAACATGAACTAGTCATGCGACAGTCCTTTTCTCTTAACCCATTAAACGTGGTAGTCTCCAAATGGTCCTCACCGATCTCACCCTCTGCATTACACAGACTGTTTCTCACATTAGGAGGGAAGCTTATTTCCTTTTCCTTCAGTCTGCACTGATACTGTAACTGCTTTGAACATTTAGAAGGATGGAGAATCATGTCTGGAAATCTCTTCCTCCTTCATTTTGGAATGCTCACTCTTGGGATACTCACTCTCTGTTGGAAACTGACTGCTATGCTGTGAGGCACTTCAGCCACATGAAAAAGCCACAGGCGGAGAACTGGATGCTCTGGTAACAGTCTCTGCTGTGTTTCCAGCCAACAGCCAGCACCAACTGCCAGCCACCCAAGTAGGCTACTTGGGACACGCCAGCCCTTGTGAGCCCTCAGGTGTCCAAAATCCCAGTCATAGCACATGCAGCAGAAGGTCCCTGGCTGTGTCCAACCAACCAACCAGCTCAAGAGAGATGTTGTTTTAAGTCACTATATTTTGAAATAGCTTGTTACACAATATACAACAACAAAAGCTTTTACATAAATGTCTTTTTAGAGATATTTTTCTGCTCATGTTTAAATAAGTATGTTTGCCTAAGTCAACATATAAATTTTATGACTTCAAACAGAGTTATTAAACTCTAAATGTGTGGGAAGGAGGAAAGGAATCTGACCCCCTAATAATTCCTATGTGAGAATCTGAGGGACTTTTTGGGAGCTCTCTTCTCAGAAAAGCCAGCCGGGTTCAACACCTAACACTGGAGGAGTTCCCTTCTTCCCGTGTATTACTGCTGCACCCTAGTGGGTAGAAAGAGAAAGAAACTGCAATGCATTCTATTCTCCATGCTCCTAGCTAATCCATAATACCATGTTGGAAATAAGAGCTTCATTAAAGTTCATTAGATTTCCAGGCAGGATGGAGCTGGAGTGGGATGAGCTGGAGTGGGAGTGTGGAGAATTTGATGTATTTCCGCCCCCCTTGGGTCACCCCAGAGCTGGGGATTGAACTCGCACGGAAGTGGCTGTGGCCAGCTTGCAGTGCTGCATCCTAACACACTGTGCCATCAGGGAGGGCCCAGAATGTGATATTCTAACATATAATTGTATTTGGGATATTTTAATGAAGATACTAGTTAAAAATATTTAAAATTTGTTCTTAGACATTGTTAAATGGATTTCCTTTTCTATATGTTCATATACATACTCTTAGAGTGAACTTGTTCTCAGTGACATCCAACAGCCACACAGAACAGTGAATAGTTTTACTACTTAAACTTATAGCCCCCAAAATTCATACATTCAAAATTTCAAATCCATAGCCGTTATCTACCCATTTACCATGCTGTCACATCAATGTTTCAAACTTTTGTTCCCTAAGCAATCCTTTATTAATAGAAACCTCACACATAAATAAACGTGAACAAATAACAATAACAAACCTAAGAAACTCTAGTTGGTAAAGCCCAAATGTTCCCATTCTTTCTCTATCCCAACTCCTTCTTACCCTATTTATTCACTGGTAGGAACTCCCTAAATACTCTTTAAAAGTTATAGATTTACATATATAACACCATGTATATATATACACTAGTATATTACATATTATGCTATGTATAATACCACAGTACTATATATTATACCATATATGATATACTATATAATACAATATATAATATACAAAATTATACACACATATAGTGTGTATAGTAGTATTACGTATCATAATTATATACATTATGTCCATAATTATATGTGAATAGGATTATCTACTATATATAATTATTTAGACATATATCATAGTATTATTTCAATTCTGTTAACACACAATTATTGTCAACAGAACTATTATTTGCCTTATATGTCTAAAGTGGTATCAGTCCATGTGGTTCTTGAAGGAAAGCAAAAACTGTTGTGAAGTTGACTGTACAATACACACAATCTCATTACACATCACAAAAACCCCTTCTTCACTTCCCTTCCTTTTTTGTGTGTGTCTGTCTCTTTTTCTCATTTTATCTCCCTCCTCCACTTCTTTCTTCCTTTTTAAATTTTATCATGTCTTGCTCTAAAACCAACTTGAGCTAGGTTACAAAGATACACCCAAACTTAAGGGCTAGACCAGTAAAGTGATGGGTGAGATGGAGAAATAAGCACTGTTGAAGTAAGATGAAGATAGGGAAGCTCTGATACTGTCCTAAGACCACGCATCTGCCTAGGACTGTTCCAGAATGTATCTCTTGAAAGGAGGAGGGGCATACGCACAGCCAACAGGCACCATTTCTCTGCACCCACTTATACGCAACTGCTGTGGGCTCCAATACCCTGCATGCCATGAGCTGAACTTTTTGAAAAGGGGGTCAGTGGGGAAGGAGTGAGATGACTTAATACATTGAAGTTTACAAGAGAGGCGACATGTGGAGAAGAGACACGTAGGTGAGACATGAGAAGCCTGTTCCTTGGACGTTCAGACACAATGGCAGCTGCTCTATTGACCTGGTCGATTACAGGGCACATTTTAAATTTTGGCTCTCTCCTTCTGTCTCAGCTCTCTGAGACAAGCATAACGGTTACACTTTCTTGTGGTTCCTGCTGTGGTTACTCCTTGGAATTGTTCTGGTCCTTTCTGGCCTCAGCTGCCCTGTTTTGGCCTAAGCCATATTTTTTTTAGTTTGATTGGGAACCTGTTATTTGAAATGCTTTCTTTTCTCTCTCTGCTCTTTGAAATTTCATACTGTTAAAGATCTTTCACATGGGGGATTCCCCTGGTGGTGCAGGGGTTAAAGTCTCAGCATAGAAGTTATCTCCAGCCACTGTGGCTAGAGCTGCCCACCCCCTCTCCCCAGGAAGCTGACCCAGTGATGTAACAGATCCATCCTGTCCCCCTGCTGCTCCCCTTAGCAGTATTATTTCATCTATCTACCTATTCTACTCTGCCTCTGGTGAATCTTCTCACCCCTCCAACACCCCAGTTCTCATAGGCATAAATAAATAAAAAATAAACCTCAAAAAAAAAAAAGAGATCTTTTACATACTTTTTCTAAGTCAGACACCTACAACAGGCATAATCAGTAAGTAACAGGTTAGAGTCCCTGGATAACCTTCATTTTACAGTTAGCGAAGTAGGCTGACTACTTAGTTCCAAATGCTCTAACAGCTAATGCAAAAAGATAAATATAAGCTGCACAATTCATTCGAAATGATAAATCAATTTTCTAAGAAAACTGAGGTCTGAAAACAATGATCTTATCAAGAAAAGATGGTTATAGAACATAGCAAAAACAAATTTTGTGTTTCATGTAATGTCCTTCAACTGAGTGGGAAGTAGGGTATATATCTCTACCACACAGCTAGGTAGAGGAACAACCAGGATTCCAGCTCTCAAGTCTTTCCTTTCTCCCATGCTGTCTATTCAGGTCTAATACCTTCATATTCTATTAGAGACTCATTTCATCCACTTAGCAATTATCCCTTAAATACCTTTAAAATGCATAGCCCATGAGAGATATTAAAACCCTAGTAGGAGTCAATCCAGTTATTCCAGCTTAGGAAGCTTCTGCCTTGACATAAGAAGTTGGGTTTTCTGTTGTACTCTAAGCATCACTAAATCCTCATGACCAATTTTCTGGGCCCTTCTTTTTACACTCCCTAGTATTTCATATATGTATTAGTAAAAGATACTACTCATCATATTTCAACCAGGTCTGCTTATAAAATCTGGCTGAAAGCTCTAAAGTGGGCTGGTTCTTTTTATTCTAAGGTTTCTTAATACTTCTTGGTTCACAGATGTGCATGGGGTTCTGAAATAAATACATTCATTCAACAATGTTTTATGAATGTCTACAACAAGCCGAGCAAGCTCTTTATGCCCATACTGACATGTATACTGAGCCAGTTACCCTGAAAGCACGAAACAATGTTAAAGGTAAGGAGAGTGAGCGGGGTCTCTAACCTACATTGGTCCTATCCTTCGACATAATAGATTCAGATTGAACCCAAATACAAACAGAAATCTGGAGAGAGGCTCTTCTTCCATCAGAATGAGTACTAAGTCCAGGAAACACAATTCAGCTTTCCCAAAACAGAGGAGTCTAAGAAATAACTTCTTAACATCCCCCACCTTTTAAAGATAAGGGGGATGACAATCCAATGAGATGAAATGTTTTGTCTACGTCTAAGTTCTAGACATGATGCCAGGCTAGAGTTTGTAAATGCAGCTGCTGGACAGAGGTGGAGGTACCATTACAGCCCATATTGAGAAGAGAGCCTCTACTAATTGAACTGAATCTGCAAATGGTAGCATTTTCACAAAGCAGAGAAGCAGGTAATTAATGTAAAAACATGCAGATCAGACTATCTCAGCATGACATTGCTGGAATCAGAGTCAAACATTAGGTAATTTAGTCTACGAATATATTCGCCTGGAAAAAATTAGCCATTTTAGTTTGTGCACATTTAAAGGTATGAGTTATAATAATGTTGGCAAGATTCAGAGGGTGACTGGCGAGCGTTTCAGTTTGCAAATTACTGGCACCATATCAGCAGCTCAGTCTACAGAGGTCTCTGCAGTAATGGGAGGTGCTGAGATGGAGCCTGAAAGCAGCTGAGGGAGTCTGTCCCTCCCAGGGCACCAAAGAGCAGTTTCTGTGGCTCTGCTCTTCTCTTTCTGGATTGTGCAAGGTCTTTTTTAATGACTATGCCATCTAATGATGCCCTGCCGGTAACTATTTTAAAGTCTCTTCACATTCGAAATGAGTTTTGGAACACCATTTCTGAATCACTGCCCAAATCATAAATCTAAGACGATAAACCTCAAACCATTCATCTAAATCACGTCTGCCTGCTGAGTTTTCTGTGAGCACTTAAGTTTATTAAATCAATAGTTATAGCATCCCAGGATATTTAGCCAAAGAAAGTACCAGTTGTTCATTTCCATAAAATTTTCAAAGTCATAAAATAATCAAATACCCCTCCTCCAGACTGCAAAAGCCACTAACCTGTTCTTTCTTTTAAAGTCAAGTAAGTTTCAGTCTCTGCTTAAAGGAGGCTAGTATTTCCCACATCAGTAATGCAAGGAAATTTCTGAGAAAGACTTCTTATAATAAAAGTACCTGACTCAAGTTCCCTGAAGTCAGAATATAGATACTGTAGGTGCTTCCGATATAGTACCCAGTACTATAGTATTTATAGAAGGAAACAGGCTCTCTAGAATAAGTATAAAACAATATGCTGAATTTTCTCTGAAAAGTTTCGTAACTGTAAATGAAAAGCAGCAAGAAAGGATGGAAAAAGATGGTTCAACCAGAGGGAGATGACAGGGCTGGGCCATTCTAGAAGGTGGTTGTGCTATGCTGAGCAGTCTTTTGAGTCAACTTATTCATGCCCAATTATGTAACTGTAGGATCAAGGAGGTATCTGTAACCCACGGCATCACATTGACAAGGGACTCTTTTGAACGTGCCCTACTTTTCCTGCAACTTGACACAGCAGATAAAGTAAAACTGGAAACTCAGGACCCAAATTCCTAGTTTTATCTCAGTCATTTCACTATGTATTAATGGGGAAATTGTGTAAGTTCCAGACACCTCAAGAAGCAATGAGTAATCCAAAACAACATGTAATCTAAAACATCATTAATGCTGCCACCTTTAACACTGACAGCGATGCCTAAAAGATTGAAATATACAATGCACAGGACACCAAAACAAAACAAAATACCTGTGAGTTATTTAAAAATCCAGCTTGGTAATGTTACAGCACATAAGCCAGGAGCATTGTTCTCATTTAATCTTGCTCCCTTCATTACAAAGTAGACCACTGCAGAGGACCTAACTATGAGTGATTTCCTATGCTTTCTTGGCATACCATTTCTCTATGGATGTGGATAATCTGAATTTTCACGTAAAAAGAGGAGTCGAGAAATGGACTTTAAAAATGACTTTGTTGTTGGGCCCTCCCTGGTGGCGCAGCAGGTTAAAACACAACACTAAGAAGCTAAAGCCACTTTCGCATGAGCTTGATCCCCGCCTGCTCTGGAGGTGACCCACATGGCGTGGCAGACCTCTCATGACCCGCTTGCTGCTCCTTTCAGCAGTGTACTCCATCAGTCAGCCTGTTCTGCTCCCGACTCTGTCTCTGGTGAATCCTCTCACGGGCCCTGTACCTCTGGCCTATACCCCATTTGTGTATGAATAAATAAAATCTTAAAAAAAAAAACAAAACAAAGAAAAATGACTTTGTTAAGAAACCAAATATACACTAAATATAAATGGCCTGAGAAACAAGATGGCCACTTAAAAGGAATCTTATGAATGTTTTTGGCAAATTAAAACCTCCTTTACATTGCCTTTTCATTCTCTGTAGCTACACTGATGTTCCTACGGCTGCTTCAGAGTCCAGCATTCTTTATAGTTTCTGATGTAAAGGCCCAGAAGCCAGGAAGGAGAGGATATTCACAGAACAAGCTCATCTGCTTCCTCTCTCACTCAGGCCGAGGAAACATGGGAAGCCAGCAGTTACTCCAAACCTGATGTTGCTTTGAGAAGCCTCTGTACTTTGAGTACTCAGTTGAGGGCTTCCGAAGCAGCACACCCAGCCCAGAAGTCACCCGCTCAGGAGTTTCCAGCTCCTCGCCTCCTCTCCCCAGCACAGCCCTGATGGCGGTCTCTTCACCCAAGTTATCCAATGCCATTAAGCACCTGACACAGAGCAAGCAAAGGGGATACTCTAGGTTGGAGCTTGGGGTATCCTTACTGCCTTAGTTTACCTCTCCTTCCCTGGGTTGTAAATAGTATTCTTGGTATTAACATCTTGAAAATACATAGCTACTTTCCACTTCACATTCTACTATAAGTAGTTTCAGAGCCAGATTCACCCCTGTTCAAAGCATAGGTGGTCCCAGATCAAGGAAGCTGGATATTATCATTGACTTGCTGATGCTCCTCTATTAGACAATTATCTGAACATTAGGTGTCATTCATTCATTTCCTGAATGTGCTCTGGTCGCTGGACTACAAGCATAGACTACAAGCCACAAAGCCTCCATGAAGCTCGCAGTTAAATGCCAAATTTCATGTATGACTCAGAGGTTATACTGGAAAATGGTTATGAGGAGGAAAAGATTTCTGAAGATAAAATACACATCTGTTTTCCACTTCACATTGTACCACAAGTACTTTCCGAGCCAGAATCACCCCAGTTGAAAGCTTAGGGGGTCTAAATAACAGGCTTGCAAAGAACCAAAAAGAATAGAGAGGACTAACACATTAGCACAGAAGTTGATAAAATAAAAATGTCAATACCTATATTAACCTGTGCCATAAAACTATTCAGATAATTAACACATTTGTACCTAGTAGAGATCACTGGCAGGGAGTGGAAGAAGGTGCCAGACTTGGCAAGTAAGAGACCTAGACAGATCTGTTTGTGCAACTCCACTTTCCTTTTCTGGGCCTCAGTCTCCTCATCTATAATCTAGAGATGAAGTTCTATCCATGTTAGAAGTTCCAAAATTCTGTCCTGGTGGACAGAATGCATCAGCACAAATTAGAGCAGAGTCAGAAATATTTGATATGAGCCTAGAATCAGGGGTGTGGCCATCAGCAGCTGTGGCTGTGGCTTTGGCCTTGCAGTGACTTTTCTGAGAGCTGCCTCTTCTGAGATGGATTCTGCCAGGGAGCAGGCATCTCCCAGGCCCATCTGTGTCCTGCTCTTACCTCAGCAGCAGGAGATCTCTGTCCTCATGCCTGCTCCTCACCGACCGAGGCCTGGTCCCCACAGCTTGTCTGCAGCTGCTCAGCCCAAACCGGGGAAGTTACCAGCCCAGCGTATGGGATCAGCTTTCTGGGATGTTGCCACATACAGTCAAGACATTCTGTCTGATCCAGTTCACGCCTAGTTCCAGGCAAAACTGTACGCACACTGTCCCAGAAAGAGAGCCATTTCCTATTTTCTTAAAAATATCCAAATAAGGAAACCCTACAACCTCTCTCGTGTCTTATATCCCTACCCTATAACCTAAATCTTTTCTGATAGGATTAGAGCTTCCTCTCTCTTGGCTATTCTCAGAGGGAATTCCAAAAATTGCTCAATTCATACAAATTCTGTCACAAGCCTTGGTGATTATCACCAAGACTTAAAAATGTTTTTGACCTGTTTTGGGAGCTTTTTTTCCTAAATATGCAATAGTTTTCTTTACTATCATTTGGTTTATGCCTAGTTCCTAAATGACAAGAATAACAGAATGCAGGGATCTTATCTGAGTGCTGTCCTTGGTAGTGAAATGACACCCAATATTACAATGTTCATTGAATATAGCTGGAACTGGAGCCCAGGTCTCTCTGTTTTCCTTTATGACAAGTTTTAAACCTCAGATGATACCCTGCTTTTTGTTTTTTAGCATGCTGTTCTTTAAGACCTAGTGAACATAAAACAAATATGAATCCTCCATGATTTCAAATCTTGTGAATATAATTTCACGTATGCTTCCTATACAAAAGAGAGAATTTAATCTAGGTATTAAATAGGTACAGTATAGGACCAGGCTTCAAAAGCTATCAGCACCTTATAGGTTACAAGGAATAAGACCAGATGAATCCCACCTGTACTCATCTGCAGAGTTGTTCCTGACTTTGCATTAAGGCCCTCTGACTGTCCTTAACAACCAAAAAGTAAAACAATGAAAACATCTCACCCTGAAGCACCTGTTGTTCAAAATACAAAACATCAGCTCCATAGATGAAGATGGAAAAGACACCCTCAGACTTCTAAGAGCACTCAACATGGTTTCAGATGTTTCATCCTGGTGACTGGAGGAACCAGCGGGCCTCTCCCCTCTGAACGCTGATGTGCAGCTTGCAGCATGCCTCCTGGTCCGCACCCATCTCTCCCAGCAGATTATGAGCTCACAAACCATCCCCAGATACTCAGCACTGTCTTGGTGTCTAGCATACACCAGGTACCAGAAAATGAGTTGGGGACATGAGCGAACAAACCCACAAATTAGTGGAGCACAGGGTTTGAGAAGTCTAGCACTTTCTTTGAGGAGTTTAAAATACTATTCTTGAGTGCATACTTAGAATACCTGTTCCACTGAAGTACAAACACTTAGAACAAGGCAAGTGCTGCTTCAAGTTTATATGAAACCACTTTGTTGGAAAAGTGGCTTTGATGAGATGGCTCGGGAACTAAAGAGAAGTGGCCCTAGGCAATCTCCAAAGCAGGACTCCCCCTGCCAGCTGTCAGCAGGTTTCGGTCTGAGGTAGCAGAACCTGGCAGTGGGTTCCTTCACCCAGTTTCTGCAGATCCTCCCAGCTGCCGGCACTGCTTGGCTGTGGTTCTCTAACTATAATAATTATATGATATCAGAAACACATGACAAATAATCAGGAGTAGGTGCTAGAGTTCACCTGAATGTAAATTGCTTATCATTTTATAGACCATGATACATCCTCTGATTATTCTAAATGCCTGCCACTAAACAAACTCATATATTGCATTTCTTCTTTCAGTAAACATCTGCCAAACAGCTCTTATATTCCGGTTCTGGATTAGATGCTGGCAACACAAACATAAGATGGGTATTTAGTAGGGAAAGGACACCAGTCAGTGAAATACAGGAGGACGGTTAAGATCCTTAGGATGGGGGCAAAAAATTTTCTCCTGGAAAGCCAAAAATGCTCCCTATATCACTTGGACTCTCATACATGAGGAGGAGATTGCTTAAAGATCAGCCTTTTCCATGTATCCCCAAAGTTCTATAGATCTGTAAAACAAATTAAAGAATAAAAATTCTCAACACATACAGAACACTATGTTAGCTATTATTTAGGGGCACTTTAATCATCGTGAATTATTTGCCCTAAATTAGTTTTTTATTACTAGTTGATTTTTATAAATACATTAAATGAAACTTAGATAAAAATTATTTTAAAAGATCAGCCTTTTTCCTTATCGTGTAGGATAATAAACCATATTCTTGCCAACAAAGTCTATCCATCGGAGCTTGAAGGGATCATGCTCAGTGAAATTAGTCAGAAAGAAATAGAAAAATACTGGATAGTTTCTCTTATAGGAGGGATGTAGGAGACCCAAATAAGGGATCGAAGGGGAGGGAAGTAATTATAAACAAAGTAAAAACCAAAATCAACAGGCAACTATAAACCAGACATTCTGAGGTGGGGCGGGGGGTGGGGGGGGTTGAAATTAAATCAAAAGGAGTAGGGAGTGCACAAGGAACTACGGTAATGGTGCATAGATGAACTGGGGGTGAGAATTTCTAGGGACCAAGACACGACATGATAAAGCACACACTGTATGAAAAAGAAGGATGATATAAACAATATATAAAATTAAAAAACTAAAAAATATATTTAAAAAAGTACAAGCTCCCTCCCCCAAAATCTGTCCATGTTGAAGTCAGAGAAAACAATAGCTAAAGAACAACTGAGAAAACTGGTCAGGATTTTCTAATTGTTGGTTCCTTAATGCAAAATGTTTCATATGTATGTCTGAATTCTCACAACCCCATAGAGCATTATGATGATTTCCTCTTTATAAAGGAGGAAACTGAGGTTTTAATATGTAGCCCAGGGCTCCACTTCTATGAACTGGGAAATAATCCCCCATTTCACCAGCATCTCGTGCACCAGCCCCCTATGCTGCCTCTGCTATGGGCCAACATGGATGCAAGAGAAGAAACCTTTCCTATCACCCATGGTTATTGGATCTCATATCTCAAGGTGTTCTCTCTTTGGAGTTACTCAGAGCTGGTCTCATGTTAATCAGGGGAACACACACATTATGAGATTTTACTTAGGCCTGGATCTCATTCTGGTATCATTTGAGAAATTCTAACTATCTCTTCTTTTAATTTCTTTAGTATCTTGAGGGAAGCATCAAGAGATGCTTCCAACCAAACCAGCAGGATGGATCCTGCCCAGTGCTGCTCTTTCCCTGTCTCCAGTGGACAAGTAGAGCCTCTCCATCACTAGCCTCCATGGCCCTGCAAGTCACTCACATTTATTACAGCTCTGGCCTTGTCCTAGGTACTACTGAAACAAAGAGGAATAGCGAATGGGTGTTGGCTTTTGGGACACACGGTATTGTGAAAGAAAATGGTCATGCAATCTAAACACCACACTAATCTGACACCTTAAAGCTCTTGTTATCAAGGTGCTACAGGGACACAGAGAAGGAAACACTTTACTCTGCCTGAGTAAAGGAGAAGATTTCTGGAGAAATTGCAATTGACCATCAATATGTGCAATTGAGCCACATATTAAAAGTTTTCCAGATATAGAAAATGGAGAAGGGTGTTCCATTTGGTCACACTCTGCAGTGTGAGAAGATAAGCAGGAGCACATGAGAAAGCTGTCAGGGGTTAGTGTAACTACCCAGGGATGCAGGAGAAAGGCCAGGAAGTAGAAGTGTGGTCCCCTTCTTCTAGATCTTGTTTCAGAAGGAAAATTTTAGGGAACAAGGCTCCCCTTGTTATCTCCAGTCACAATGCTTACTGCACTCACCTCAGGTAATACAATGACTACTCAGCCTCCCCAAACCGATTCTGCCTATAAGTCATTTGAGTTTGCTTGTATGTACATGGCTTCCTCTTTATATCACCAGTTCCTATTTAAAAAACACAACCTTGAAGTGAGGAGGAAACTGGACATGTTAGAGATGGGAAGATGGGGACTGTAAAAGTGAAGTTGTTCCCCAAAGTCTCATTGTGAGTCAGTGATATGTGCTAAAAAGAGAAGCAGTCTTCTAAAATCAGTTTGTTTTAACCAAGCTATTGGGAAAATACAAGTCAACTGTCAGTTAAACAACTTAAAGTTTTTTTTAAACCCTTGAGATGTATAGTCCACTAGCCTACGTTACATCTTAGCTGTGTGAGTTCCAAGTATGGCAGCAGAATCCTTAGCTTATAGCTTTACTTCAACTGTGCTAGAAACAAGTTCACCTTTTTCCCAGTTTAAGTCAGCATTAAAGACATTTTAGGAAATTAGGCTATGCACACATGTATAAAATAATGAACTAGGAAGCAATGGTAAAAAGATGCTGGATTTTGGATACAACTATTGCTTGCTATGTTTTGTACATGTTATTTAAATTTCCTTAGTCTCAGTTTCATAATCTTAGTCTCATACATAAAAGGAAGGCATTAATGTCACCACAGTGCTTACTTCATAGGACCCTATTTGGATTAAGTGAGACAAAGTGTTTAAAGTGCAAAATACAGTGCCAAGTAAAGGAAGGAAGGACACGAAGGAGAGGGAAGACACACAGTAGAAGCTAAAAAATGACTAAAAATTTCAGACAATTGTCTTAGGATACACACCCAATTTTTATTATAAATTGTATGAAATATTATGTGACCACCTAAAGCCCACAATCCATTGTATGTATACTGTGTGGGTGTGGAGGGTGTATGTATACATCTAGATTTACTTTTCTGCTCTATCTTTCTATGCTAACTTGGCTTGTTTTGACTTTTGTGCCACACTCCCCAGCCAGGATACTTCCATGGCTTCAAAGGTGTTTCAGGACTGTTCTAGTTGATGAGATCAACTAGAAGTCAATGGCACGGGTATTGACTGATCTCATATTGAGACATCAAGGGGCTCTCGGTTTAGCCTTGTCTGGAAAGTACCTTCTAACAGTTTGAGGAAGTGACCAAAGTCAGAAAAGACATGGTAATCCTGTGAAAAGCCTGAACACACCCATGAGTCAGGGTAAGGAAAGAGCTCTTGGGGGTCTGCACTGGTGAGCTCCTCACTCATGGCTTCAGCAGAGCCTGGGGACTGTAGCCTATTCTTACTTCTCTCTGCCCTCCCACTCCCTGATTTTCCACTTCCTAATTTTTTTCTACTGTAGTTTGAACTGAGTGATTGTATAGGAGAAATTTGCATATTGTATATTACTAATATCAATTAGTATATACTAATTAGTATATACAATTATACAAATTAGTATATACTAATTGTACATTAGTAATATACAATATGCAAATTTCTGTTTATTCTTAGAATGTGAATTCACTTTCAATAGAGCCCTTGGAGTTGTTCTTGTAGAATCTCTAATGACAAGCTCATTTCCAGAAAAAATAAAGTGAGAAGTTACAGATACACTGAGACGGTAAATTTGCATTAATCTGATGAACTATACTGATTATCATTTTGTTAGAAGTCACAACTTGGCTGGCAACTATTGACCAATGACAATTGATAATGGAATATACTACACCACTTCTTTTGTGAAAATTTTAAATAGCTAAATAGCCTAGCCTAATATCTTCATGACTGATTTTAGAATTTTGTATCATAAAATCCTTAAGCATTTGTCTGTTTGTTTGTTTGTTTGTTGTTTTTAAATGTTTGATATACCAGCTGCCTCATTAAAAATAAGGTTGGATCGCTGATAGAAAATGTACCATAAGGAATAATCACCCAAAACTCAAATTTCAGAAAGGAATATTTAGAAGTACTGTTAGAAAGCAACCAGTGGAAATTAGACTATTCAATGCTCCCTTAAACAATCATTTTGTATCTTTAAGAAACTGTAAATATAAAAGGAAAAAGAAGTAAGGAATAATTCTGGTATTTACTGGCTCTGTGACACTGACCTTCCTTCCCTGAACCTCAGGGTAGTCACCTGTGATAAGAAGCTAATAATATCAGCCTTTTACAGACTTTGTGGAACTACAAGAACAACTATATTTCAAGTGCTTAATGACACCTAGCAAATATAAAGGAGTCACCAAATCAGTAAAGATTGAATATGCATGTAGATGGACAAAATGGGAAAGAAAGGAAGTCTAAGGAGAGACCTAGGATATGCCCTAGGTCTTCCCCTTTATTTTACAGACAAAGGAATGCATTTCAGAAGACCTAGAGACTTGCTCAGACTCCACACTTAGTATCAAGCTCAAATAGGAAACCTAATTTGCCTCCAGATCTGGTTTTTACCAGAACTGCTTGCTTCCTGCACAGGAACAACAGACCTTCAAATTGACGAGTTTAAAAAAAAACAGTTAACAGGGCCCTCCCTCCCTGGTGGCCCAACGGTTTAGGACGCAGCACTGCAAGCTAGCCGCAGCTGCTTCAGTAAGTTCTGTCCCCAGCCCCACATGGCACAGCAGACTTCTCCTGTCTCCCCCACTGCTCCCTTCAGCAGTGTACTTCATTGATCTGCCTGTTCAGCTCCCCACTCTGTCTCTGGTGAAGCCTCTCACTGCCCCTGCACCTCTAGCCTGTACCCCAACTCTGTATGCATAAATAAATAAATATTAAAAAAAAAAAAAACTGTTACCATATGTAATACTGGAGGAAGAATCGAAAACACTGAAAATGCAGTGAGTAGCAAAACAGGTTATGGAGTTTGGGAAAAAAAACTGTGATCATCCTTCAAGAGGTTACCTAAAAGTCTCAACTGTTTTTCTCTACAATCATAGGAAAGAAACAGAACATTAGTGACATTATGGATGAACAATTCTAACTTGAAAGACATTGAGAAAAAGGATAATTTGAAAAGTCCTCAAAGTACCCCATAATATTTAATCTTTTCAATATGTGTGGGGGGAATTAATGTGTGTAAGGATTGGAAATGTCAGGGCAAGTTTTTCACATTTGTGAGAGAAAGGGGGCACGACAATACAAAATGGCCTAGAGTCACCACTTTTCTCATTTTCAATTTGTACCTATTAGTTTTCTCCATATGGAATGGATATTTCACTATTCTTTCCTCAACGGGTCCTCCTGGTGAAGGTAAAGTGAGCCTACCATGTCACAGAGGACCAACAATTTAAAATGTTACCCTTGGGGTTAACAATGATGCAGTCTAATTCCAAATACTGCTAGTGGGACGCCAAAGGGAAGAAGCTGCAGATCGTACACAAGCATATTTATGTGCTTCTCTTCCTTCACACTTTTCGATTCAAAGCTTGGATAAATTTGAGGAATCAAAATTCAGGTATCATTTAAGTAAAAAGTAATTATCCCAAAAATTCATTTCTTTCTTGAGCGTGCAACCAATGAAAAGAAGAAAACAGATGAACTGGGCAATTGCAATTCATTTGCATAATTAATTAATTTGCCTGCCAGTTTTGGTGTCTTGGCTTTTCTTCCAGTGTGTGTATGTGTGTTTGGGATGGAGAGAGGGGGCTGGGGAGGAGGAGAGAGAGAAAGAGGGCACGACTATGTTACAGATCATCCCTCCCTCCATGTAACTGATATAGGATTAAAACAAGAATCAATGCTGCAACCATAGAACTGTGGTTTTACTTGTTTCTCAATTTAACATCTTAGCTTTTCCTTCCGCCAGAAACAACCATATTTGAGAAACTTTTAAGTGGTACTGACACAGTCATAGAGTTGAGCAAACGTTATTTTAACTCAGTTAAGTAGGTCACTTTTTATCTCCTTTCTTCAGCTCACTATGAAAACAATCTCTCTTTCTCTCTCTCTTTTTTTTTAGTGTTTAAGACATCTATATTTGGTTATTACTATATAACTACAGATATGTGTGTCTGAATATAAAAATTATTTGTGTCTATCAGTCACAACATTAGAAGGTGTGAATGCCACTTAAAGTACCCTAACCTTCTAAGACTGAGAATCTTTCAAAGTTTTTGAAAGTAGAGCTCGTGTTTTGGGACACAGGCCAAAGACCTGTCAATTGGTAAAAACAAATACTCAATCAAATGCTGAAAGAAGCTGAGAAAATAGTGATAGAGTCTGTTTACTAAAAACAATTATAATGGAGGTGCATGTATCCACTATAAATTATTATTAGTTACGTACAAGTAAGGATACTGGTACAACTATGCACCACGCTCTGTTGCCTATTTATTCCAGGAGGCTTCCCTGTCATCCAGCAGTTAATGCAGAACAGATTCAGTTGTAGAACTTAAAGCAATAACATATGAAGCTAACACTAGTAACTATCTTAGAGGAGTTTTATGACAATTAGATGCATTTATATGGTTAATGTGCTTAGAAAAATATGTTTTAAAGTGAGTATTATATAAATCTAGGTGTTATAAGGGTAATAATTTAAACTTTCCTCTTCTGCTTGAAGTATCTTACAAGATAGACTGTTAGGAAATTACTGGGAACAATGAAGTAATGCCTGCAATTGACAAACCAAAGCAAAAGGAACAGTGTGTAGTATAGGGAAGTTGAGTCAGGAGGGAACTGAAGAGATGCCATCTGTGGAGTCCAGCTATCAGAAGATGACCCTAGCAGATGAATCGAAGTCATTTCTTAAAACTTCAAAATGAAAGCAACTTGAATCAGGAAGAGTGTAAGAAGTACAATACTATCTACAAATTAGGGACACTTGAACCTCTTGAAATTGGTTGACAATATTTACTTTCGAAGACCTCTAAATCTGATTTTTATTTCTGTGTGGTCCAACATGCACATGGAATTGTTATCATTTTTGATAATAGTTGTGAGATAAGAATACCTTTTATAATTTTACTTTGACTCTCATAAGTATAATCTTATGAGAAATTTTAATGTTGCTTTACTTAAACTGATTTTAAGGTGTGTTTGCCAACTTGCCTGAACACAGAGGAAGTCGTTTATTCTTTAGGTAACAAAAAGCTGACTTGAGAATTTCTTGAGAACAACCCAAAGTGACCAGGTAAAAGTTCGTAACTATTGCCATGTTCTTTATCAACAAAGAAGTGTAATATCAAGTAAGGTTAGCTATATCTTAGCTCAATGCACATTTTTAGATTGAAATAATGAAGTTATAATTTTATTTGTTTGCTCTGATCACTTGGTAAATCCTTCTATTACTTGAAGTCAACATTCATTTACTTTTTTGAAGTTAAAATGAAGACTAGTACATTGGCAAAATGACATGTTCTTTTTTCGTTGAAAATGCAAAATATTATATTTTTTTGTATATCTTCTTTCAAAGCAGTCACTGGAGAAACATAGTAAATATTAAATTGTGAGATCCACAAAGACTTCCGTACATATCTAAAGAACTGAGAAAAAAATACTTTGACAAGTTTTCAATTCAGTAAATGTCAGTAGCACTTACTATATGCCATGAGAGCTAGGGGAGGAGCTCAGGCTGTCAGCAAATAAGGACTTGAAACTAAAGCAATACTACTGCTATTCTTACCCTAAGATCAATGTACTAACACAAATAGAGAAGAAACAGGGCAAGGAAGGTGTGGGTAGGGACGAGTGGAGAAGAATCTCCAACAGAACATGTCTCTAAACGAGCCTTGGAAAAGAACTAGATGTTTTACAAATAAAGAAAAACGCAATTAGAGAGACTGTTGGAGTGAAAAGAAGTGAAAGAGAGTCTAACTTTTCTGTTTGCTTGTGGTCTGGTACTTTCAAAACGCGGTAACTGAGGTGGTGCTGAGGATGGGGGATGGGTAGAGAAGATTTACTTAACATGAAATAAAGTTGGGGAAATGGCTGAGACAAATTTGTGCAGGCACACATTTCTTTGGTGAAATTATGCATTAATTAAAGGAAGATACTGCTGGCAATGAATGGAATTAGACCTTGGATGGAAAACATATATAGATGTTGATTTATAAAGCTATATATCTGAAACCTCGATAATATCATAAACCAGTTTTACTTTAATGGAAAATATGTTTAAAGTAATCCGTCAACTTACATGAAAATGTCAATGGTATTTCATTTATAAAAAATAAAAATGTTTCTGGGTTTATTATAAATGTTTTACTTTGTCTCTTTCTTAAGATTGTAAGTGATAAGATCTCCTTAGTTTCAGAAATGAAAGCCTACATACAATCACCTACATCTGAGAAATTATACTGGTTTGGAAGAGAGGACCTGGAGCAGACAGATACTTCTAGAGAGGCCATATGGCGCCTGAAATCCTGGTTCCCTCTCTATCTCCCCTGAGGTACATTCCAACAACCATCTAGACCCACTACTCAGGAGGCTGAGAGGATGAAATGAGGTGATGCCTGAAGAGTGGTTGTACATAATCAACAGTTGTCAATACTAAGTGCTCTGATTACTTAGTAATCTTCTCTAATTTAAATAGATATATTTAAATGAGACTTGACTGTTGGCTTCCTCTTACCACGTGAGCTCAGAGAAAAACTTGCAGTTAAAGTTAAAACATTGAAATTATTTTCCAAATTACAGATTTTCTGAAAGCATAAATGATATAGGAGACAACATTTTAAATGGACAAAGGAGAGCATCCCCAAAGCCAATGAAATGCTCCCCTTAACGTCTTATACCACAACAGTGCTTGTTGGGAGGAACCCAGAAGATTCTTCCCCTGATGTTACCTGGGGGTGGGTGAGCTAGAATGAAGAGAAATAGATAGTTTACAACTCTTCGGGTTGACATTTGACAATCTAAACTGGATTTCAATCAAGAGACTTTTTTTTCTACTTTGAATTAACCTTTTCATGTTCTTTTTCTTTTCTCTTGATATAAGGAAAATGTATTTTCCTATGCATCTGAATTTGTTTTTATTGAATGTTTTTACTTAAAATAAGACAGAGCATATTTCTAATTTGTCCTTTTCTGAACTTTAAATCTCCCAGTTCTACATTTTTCCTAATTTAAAATTATTCAGGCAACATTTTACAACTTCTAGATACTTACAGTTCAGGTAAACAGTTAATTATGTTCAAATTTGCCTCTGCACAATTCTTTAAAAATTTTATTTGACAGAAACTAATGATGATGTACATAAATTTAAAATCAAAGCATGTATGGATAATACCTTTTATTTAATAATTTTTTTTAAAAAGCTGTCCTGAAGTAGTTCCAGAAAATAAGTTGTTCTTTGATTAAGAAAAAATGGGCTTTGATAAATATGTCACTAATGATGATAATTCATTTTTTTTTATGGTTGTAATTGTCAGTGGTTCTTAATATTGCTGGATGATGGTAAGTAAATAAAGGTTGATACTACAAGATCCAAAGTCTACATTTCAACAAAGTTTCTGCAATAAATGCCCCACATCAACTTTAAAAGAATTTCTATTGCAGACAGAAACCATTCATCCAGAACTTAATGGTCCTTTGTATGGTCATGAGCACAACTGAGAGTTCAGACAATTCTCCAAGAACAGTACAATGAACCAACACAAACTGCTTTTATTTTTAGAGCACAAGTGGAGAAAAGGCACCCTCTGATTCCACGTGGTTATTAAGCACACCCACTAAAGACTGTTGGCACCAAAATCACTTAAATAACTAGTATCACTATCAGTAACATAAGACCTGAGTTGTTAATATATTCACTAAACTACTGTAAAAAATTTTTTTTTAGAAAAACAGAACCACAGGAGCTAAAATTAAACTACTCCCATTAGGCCAATGAACAGAACGGTCTAAATGATCAATATATACTTTCCTGAACATTTGAAAGTAGATAAAATCAAAGTAAATAGCTTCCCTGAAATAGTATGACAGAAATAAATCAGAACAAAGTCTTTTTTTTTTTTTTTTAAGGAAAAACAAGCCTAGCTTTGGGGTGGGATGAGAGCTGTGGATAACTAGAGAAGGATACACCCAGAGAGCCAAGGGTCCCTCTAGTCACCACCAAGGCAGTTGCAGATTTGCTGGGCTCAGCGGTGGCAGAGCTCACATAGGGTTCTCATGACAGGTGCTCAGGTCTCTGTCTTCTGAAGGCAAATAAACAGTCCATACAAACTGACCTGCCTAACCAGCAAAGTTAAGCCTCAAATAACAAAAAAGACATTTACCTTGGAAGAAAGCGTTCTCAGCGGTACTGGTACTGGCGTGTGACCGGAAACCCCCTTCTTTCTGATCTGCAGAACTACTCTGTTACCCACGGGTGTGCGGTCACAAGGCAGGAAGTATCTTAATGGCAAATCACCAGCCAGGAAAGGAATACGATTTTTTTTTTTTTGTCTTTATAAGGGCATTTTACTTCTCCTTCATTCATGAGCTCTCCCTGACAACACCTGACAAATTGAGAAATGTAGCACTTCCTCCTTTTGGGTGTGCATTTTTCTCTCTTGTTTTGGCCTTTACCTTAGGTTCTGGGCTACTTGAACCTGTCTGATTTCAGATAACAAGGTGCATTCAGTCTGCAAGCATGACTGACTCCTTTCTCTGAACCCAGTTGCAAATGAAAATCCAAGGTGCCTTGACAATTCCAGAAAAGATAAACAAATTCTTCATTTTTAGAGAAAGAACAGAGGAAAAGATGGCAGACACCTGAAAGCCCCAACTCCACTGATCCCAAACCTCTCTAAAGAGTCCCCTAACAATGATCTTATTGATCCAGCAAAACAAAATGATCTCTTAAGGGAAACTGCCCAAAAAGGAAGGTCACTATATTATTTACTCACTCTTTTATTTATAGAACACCTATGTGCTAGGGATCTCTTTAACCCAATTAAAGATTTCAATTATTTAGACATTTCCTATATAGAGTACCAGTGGATCACACTGTTGCAGTTAAGTGGAAGACTTACTTCCTTCATACAGTGAAGATTTAATTTTTGAATACACAGTTTATGAAATTAGCAAGAAAAAACAAATGTTCAATCCTAAGCTCAAAGTTCAGCTGCCTGTTATGAAGGCAATTCTCGTCTTCACAGGTAAGCACTGATGGTGTAACAGTGGCTATGAAGGTTGTGTTTCTGAGGTGTGTTCCTGCTTCAGTCCTCAAATGTTGAAGCACATTGTTCTGGCTTATCTACTCCATTTACCAGTGGCATGCATCTGCTTGATTAGAAGCCCATAAAGGATATCTTAGGGAAGTGGGCAGAGGAATGGGAAGCGATGGTGAAGACAGTTCATTTGAGAAGTGGCTCACCTAAAATAAAAAATAGCTATCAGTTCTCTTGATTCCTTAGTGAAGTTTGAGTGAGTAATTGGGCCCCATTTTCTCTATTGCATAAACGACGTCCAAGGTTACAAAGATCTTCCAGAAGCACTTCAGTGCAAACCTATGGAGGAAGCCAGTCCAGTGTCTTCACTTTGCTGCCATCTTGTTGGACTCTTGTTCTCATTAATTTTAAAATAAAAATTTAAATATAAAGATGTATATAAAAAAATTAAAAAGTTTTTAGTTTTAGAAGTAAAATATTAGCTCAAAGCTTCTAATAAAATACCACTCTCCTGACACACTCCTTCTCTACCTCTGATTCTCATTTCCCAGAAACAATTATTTTATTTTATTTTTTAAAGATTTATTTATTTGTTCATACAGAAACTGGGGTACAGACCAGAGGTGCAGGGACAGTGAGAGGATTCACCAGAGACAGAGTGAGGAGCAGAACAGGCAGATCAATGAAGTGCACTGCTGAAGGGAGCAATGGGCAGGCCAGGAAAGGTCTGCCACGCCACATGGATCACCTCCGCTGGGGCAGGCGGGGATCGAACTCATGCTGAAGTGACTTTAGCTTCTTAGTGCTGTGCTTTAACCTGCTGTGCTACCAGGGAGGGCCCAGAAACAAATATTGTAGTTATTTCTTCTCCCTCTTCATATTTCTAGAATCTTATATTATGTCTTGATTGTTAAGGTTCAGGTTTTTTTTACTCTTAATTTTACTTGGGAAATGAACATTTTACCCTCTTTTTCCAACATGCTAAGTCAGCTCCGTACCATTCTCTAATAGGTCATAACATTTTTTAGTTAAATCAACACTGTGTAAATATTCATAGCTGAGTTATGTAGAGAAGTATATTGATATTTCCTTTCTGTATCTTCTTCTTTTTTTTTTTTTTTCATTTGCGAGGTTTCTACGTATCTATTACTAATTTTGTACCAATTTTCCCGTCAGAGGTACAGTATCATTTTAAGTGTCATGAAAAAACTGTTTCTCATTTTGCCTTCTAGAATATGTCATCCTCCTGACTAAGTTATGCTGCCCAGTCGTGAGCTAAAGACATCACTCAGTCTTGAGTGTCCTTGCCTTTATGCAATCTTTGACCCTGTTAAGTCATCCTTTCTTTTTTTCAAACTTACTTCTTTATTAACAATTACATATATTTAATTGAAAAATGAATAATTCTATTTTGAAATACAATTATCTCAAATATCTGAAACTAAACTGATTAATCCTCTGACAAATAAACTATGCACTACTCCAGCCCTAACTTTCTTAATTCAGCGAAGAGTACATCACTGACTCAGGACAGTCTGGGATATTCCTTGACTTCTACTCTTTTCTCAAATTCCCTACATGGTCAAAGTTACATCTATTTTTCCCATGTCTTTCCCAATATTGTATTTTATTTGCCTCTTTCACCTTTTTAAACCCTTATTATTCCCAGAACCTCAGACTTCAGGGAAGTCTGAGGCCCTATTTCCCACTTCACCACTCTTCAATCCAGCCTACATATCACCACCATGTTAACTTTTCATGAAGCTTTATCTTCCCCCCATCACTGTCTTGTACACCAATAATCTGAGATTATCCATCACTCACAGGATAATGTCCAAACTTTCTCTCAATCCATAGGTTGCATACTGGCAGCATAAACTGATGCAACTGAGTAGAACTGTTAATGACCTCTTACACACCCAGCGTAGTCCTCATCCTGCCTATCAGTCTCCTGAGTGCTCCCTTCCTGCCTGCTCTCTACACTTCCCATTGCCATAAGAATTAATCATTCTCCTAAAACCAAACACAACACCTCCAACTGAATTCCTGGGCCCCAGAGCTTTCATTAAAAAATGATTAAGAATTTTTAGACATTGACAAAAGAGCATTAAAGCTAAGTCTGGAGCTCTTCAGAGCACAGAGGTCCTGTGTGGCTTATGTTACATGTCTATGAAATTGACCCTGACCAAGAATTTTTCCTTGACCGCCCATCCATTCTTTCCTTCTATTTCTCAAATCTGTACTACTGAATATAAGCCATTGCTAGTATTTATTATATGCTATCTTTCTTTTCATTTTATCTTCATGAATTTATATCTATGTCTGGATTCATTCATCAAGCTCTTACTAGGAATTGCGATGTGTCAGGGCCTTAGAGAACCAAAGTAAAAGGCTCATTCACTCACAATTTGGAGGTTATGAAACATGCCAGCAATTATAATACTGAGGTAGGGACAGAGAATACCAAAAATATAGATGTGGTGGTGGTGGGTGGGGTAGGTAGGAAGGCATCTTGGGAGAATGTGTGGCTGAGTCTCCAAAAGTACATAGAAACTGACATGGCACAGGAAGGGAAAGATGAGGAACTGGCATCTATTTACACTGTGGGGACATTATGATGCAAACCTCCCACTGAAATGCCAGTATCTGGAGTACAGGAATTGTACTCTCTCCTAGAACACAATTTGTTGCTTATAGTACAAATTTAATAAATATTTGATTAGCTGAGAAGGTAAATTGATTCTATAAATAATATGACATTTAAAAGTTAAACCAAAGAACAAAAGTAATTAGGTATTTTAATATATACATCTAAAATTCATTATCTACCCATGCTAGCACTTCCAGAGAATTTATACAACCAGCTGCATATAAAGACTGATATTACATCTAGTTAATGGTAAGTTTACTATCACTTTCTGATAACAGTGCAATGAAAGCTAATTATAGCTGCTATCATCAGGTAAATGAAGATAAAAGGAAGAGGGGTATTTATAACTATAAATTTCCTTTTCATAAAATGTCAGTACATAAAAATGTTATTTTTGCAATATTTCTAAATATAAAAATGTTGACTTCAGTATACTCTATAGGCTCTGACCATTTCATTTTAGTAGAGAATTTGTGTAGCTTGTAACAACTCCCCAGATATTCACTGACTTTTTATAACCCATTTACACTAACAGTCATTAAAACAGATTGAAGTGAATTTATACTAATTATCTTCACTATCCCTTGCTGAAAATACAAATCTTACTCAACTTTCGTAAACAGATCTACTGCTGTTGCTGCTGAGATCATATTTAAGGTGCTCTCAAACACCAAAAATTCAAATATAAGGACAAGACTTTAAAATAAGTAATAAGGCAAGAAGAGAAAATAATAAATAAAGGTGTGAAATACATACTAAGATGGAAAGGCATGAGTTTTTTAACAATATGACAATATGATATTTAAAAGTTAAATAGCAATATGAAAAATAAAAATGATAGAAAAAATATTTGAGAAGCATGGTACATGGAAAACCAAAAGGACTGAAACTGGAAAGCTTAGAACAAAACCCTTAATTCTAGCAGCTGTACTAGATCTTGTGCAAGGCATTTTTCCATTCCTCAACTGAATTTATATGTAAATTGGGGAAAATAGCTCTATATCACAGGGTTATTTTGAGCAATAAATGAGATAATATATGCAAATATACCTAACATAGTGGTCTGAGTTAGTGCCAAATTCTGGTTGAATATGTAATTTGTGATTCATGTTATTATATTACACATTAAGTATTTCATTATGGCAATTCAAATTCAATCACTCAATCTCACCTTATTAAGATTTGACTGGAATTTATTTTGCATCTACTAGTGCCCTAGACTGGATACTTTACCATATGACATTTAATGCTATTAGAAAACACATAATAATAGGTGGCATATACTCTTTTTAAGATAAAAATGTTCTGTTCTTAACTGTTTATCTGCAGCTGCAATGTGAAAACATTTCTGGTCAAGTTCTCCATTCTTTAAATAGAGAAATGAATCAGTTGCAAATTCTCTGCATACTAGACCAAAGGACAGTCAGCATAACTTAAATGAATTCATATGACACCATTTCCTTATTTCAATCACTCATTTGTTAAGCAAGCCTTCACTGTGTAAGCGCCAAGGAAGACATAAACAGGTAGACTTACATGGTAAACAACAAAATGGGTGATTTTAGAGTAGTCTGGTGGGGGGAGGAATGAAATGGAATGAGAGGTGAGTGACTGGAACTTAAAAGGGTTAAAAAGCCCACGTTTTTGACAAAGTATGAGCCAATAAGTCTAGGAGTGGGATGGTGGCAAGGGGCAATGGAAGCAGAGATGGGCTTGAGATATGTCCAAGTTGACTGACAAGGATAAATAGAAGAGTAAAGCATGAACGAAGATAATCACTTGAGGCATTTAGGAAACAGTGACACCTGGCTAGAAATGGGGCATTTAGTGAAGATAAGGACCTGGCCACAATGAGACAACACTGGATAATCACAGGAGAGCTGGCCTGTGTACAATGCAACTATGCATCTGGAGCTGTGGGGTTGGGTCAGGCCAGAAGATAGAAAATGGACCTCATCAGCACCAGGTAGCTACAACTATGGGATTGAGATTAGTTTCCACAGGAGCTTGTAAAACAAATGAGCAGAAATTCAAGGATTGCCAGCTAACACTGAGAGGGGGAGAAAGAAAAAGGTCAATTTGATAAAATTTTCAGCAGGTGCTAAAATGGAATATATTCCATTTAGGCAATAAATTAGCTTTTAATTATTTTACATTAGATTCAATAATAAAGAACTGTATTATAATCCTGTTTTCCTGCATTCAGTAAAGATTAAGTATCAGCAAAGAAGAAAGCCTGTGTACATTAAATTCTGTTCATTTTGAGAAGAATCCTATTCAGGAAAAGGAATTCATAGCTGAAAGTCAAATTCCTTGAAGTGAACAGGAATGTTAGTAACCCATTTCCTTAAATACCCATAAATAACATTGTGGAAGATCTGTTTCTATCAGTAAGACCAAGGAAATGACCAGCAAATCTGAAAATGTGTTTGTGCCTGCCACAATGTTTACAACATACAATTCATTTACTATATTCATTATTCATCCTACTCTCTGTAAGGCACTTTGCCAGATGTCGAGGCCATAGTAGGGGGATGAGATGGACATGGTCTCTGCTTTGGGAGTTCATGGTCTAAGTTTCATGTTTCTTTGCTTCTAAACGAAAGAGTGTTAAACCACAGTGATATTTAATTGGTTATATTTTCCATTGCACTCTGGCTATGTACATTTATGCTAAGTGTTTGTTAATTAGGAAGAAGAATATTAAAGTAGGAATAGAAATAAAACAGGAATAGAAGTCTGTGTGTAGTAGTAGTAGTGTGCTATGTGTGTGTATTTGAAAGAGGAGGGTAATGTGGAATTGAAAGGCCTTACTGAGAAAGCACATTTGAGAAGTAACTAGAGGGAAGTGGGAGCTTACAGCAGAGGAACAGATGTGGGCTAAGGTAAATGTGGTAACAACACTGTAGACAGAAGGAACAAGCACAAAGGTGCTGAGGGAAAGGTCTAGGTATCATTTTCAAGGCCAGTGTCATGAGGTAAAGAAAGAAAGAGGGTAGAGTAGATTATAAGAGGTCACAAAGTCTTGTTCACAGGGTGTTGGCTGTTTATAAGTGTACAGGAAGTCACGGCAGAAGGGTGTTTTAATAAAAGGGGTCACAGAATCTGACAGATGTTTTAAAGGCTACATCTCACAAGATCAGTTGAGAAGTTGTTGCAATAATGAGACAATGGTGGCTTGGAACAAGGTCTTAGCAGTGGAGGTGGCAAGTCATTAGACTCAAGTGTATTTGGGTAGTAAATCTGAACGGGTTTACTAACAGACTGTGGCATAGGAAAAAATGAATGGTTAAGGACAAATCCAAGACCTCTGGCCTGAGACAATGGAAGGATGGTATTGCCATCAACTGATATGAAAAAGATTAGATGAAGGGCAGATTTGGGAATAGAAAGTAGCGGAAGTTCATTTTTAAGTTTGTTAAGTTTCAGGGCTCCAATTAGGAAATGTTGAATAGGTGGCTGCATATAGTGTCTGGAGGTCCACACACTGCAGGTGTGATGCCATCATCAGCAGATAGATGGTATTTAAGGCTGTGAGATTAGATGAGATCACCTAGAGAATGAACATAGATAATGCTTTGAGCTTTTAGGTCAACACAAAAGATTAGAAAATGAAGAGAACCCAGCAAAGTATAGCAGGAAGGAAATCCCAAAGAGATAGGTGATCAGTCAAGTGATAGTGATAATTTACAGATGTAAAGGTAGTTCTCTAGGGTGGGGGACAAAATCAACCCCTGAAAAACATTAATGGTCACATAAAATAGAGATTTAGTTAATTACTGCATAATGGAGGCCATCTGTAATCATTTAAAAACACTTTGATAGAGTAATAGAGAAAGAGTCCCATTGGTGTGGTTTCCCGAAAGAATGGGAGGAAGAAACTAGTGTAAACACATTTCAAAAGAAGGGAAGAGGTATTGAGGAAGCTGGCTCAAAGGGGGAAGTGAATTCAAGAGGTCTTGTTTTTTTATTTAAGACAGGAGAAATAACAGTATGTTTCTGTAATTCCAGGAATTATCCAGCAGAAAGAAAGAAAAAAAATAATAATGCAAAAGACCAGAGAGAAGGTTTGCTGAAGCAATATTCTTGGATAGTGTTCTTGAATAGTAAACAAGGAGAGGACTTGACCCTGGCTATGCTAATCCACAGTGACAGGGGAGGAGGCACTATAGTGGTCAGAGGTGCTACCAGGTGGACCTGTGGGAATTCTGTTGATTGCTTCTATTTTCAAAATGAACGAGTCTAAGGAAGGAATTATCCAAGAGTTGTAGAGAAAGAACAGTTTATGAAAAAAGTTGTCTAGGAGTTTGGGAGAATAAATGTCTTGGAATATGGCATAATGGCGGAACAATATTCAGGGCTAGTGATTACAACTTTAAGAATATTTTTTTAGTTGTTTAATATTTCACTTTGAAATATTACAGATTATAAAAAGGCAAAACAAATTGTTGAAAGAATTCACATTTGACCTTCATCCAGCTTCCCTGAAAGTTTACGTCTTATATAACCTAGGATAATTACTACTATCAAAAGTATCAATAACCCACCATATTCACTCTTTCAAATATAATATATTGTCCATTAAATGTTATTTTTCTAGGACCAAACCATGATCCCATATTCCATTTAGTTATCTCCTTATTCTCCTTTAATATGGGACAATTTCAGTCAGTCTTTCATCAGCTTGACATTTTGAGAAGACAGAGAATATCTCTGTTTGGGTTCATCTATTTGCTCACAATTCAAGTCAAATGTGCATTTTTGGCAATAATTCTATATAAGTAATGTATCCTTTTTAGAGCTACATGTCACAGAGCAAGGTCCTCCATTATTCCTCTGTAATTGGTAACTGGGTGATCACCACACCATTTACCTCCACCCTATTAATCTCCACTGGTGCAGATAACTGAGAGGTGGCTAGCTGCTTTATCAAGTGAGTACATTAGCTAAGGTATAATTTAAAATAGTTGCAGATATCATCAAAGAGAAGACTTACTCAACTCAATAGACTGAGATAATACATTACATAGAAGTGAGAGATTACATATGAGCGCAAAGGAAAGAAACAGACCTGATTTTAAAGTTTGACAGGACTGGTTTATAACAATCTTTAGTGGAAATACTTCTTGAAAATCAATTTTTGGGGCCCTCCCTGGTGGCACAGTGGGTTAAAGCACAACACTAAGAAGCTAAAGCCACTTCGGCATGATTTCAATCCCCGCCACGGAGGTGATCCAAATGGCGCAGCAGATCTCTCCTGACCAGCCCACTGCTCCCCGCAGCAGTGTACTTTGTTAACTGGCCTGTTCTACTCCCTACTCTGTCTCTGGTGAATCCCTCACCACCCCTGCACCTCTGGCCTGTACCCCGTTGTGTATGCATAAATAAATCTTTAAAGAAAAAAAAATCAATTTTTATTCTTTCACTATCTATAAGTATCCTTGAAAATAGCTTCCTGAAATATAACCTGTTCATAAGTAGAAAAGAGTTTCTAGGTTTTCATTTAGCCACTCAGTAAATACATTATTAGACCAGTATCTGGCCTTAAACCTTAATATCTTGTGCATGGTACAAGTGCTGTATCCAACATAAAGTTAAATGAAATGAAATCTAACTAATCCTTTCTAGGGCTTCCACAAAGTCAAAGGTTTTCCAAATGAAATGGGAAAGATGATTATGATGCAGTAGTTATACCTAAGTAAGCAGTTTTTCCTACAATAGGATATGAAACTATTCTATAGTTTCAGATATAGATTTTCATAGAAATGGAGGCAGAGGGGAGGCAGAAAATATATTTGCTCAAGTCAAGTAATCCTGGATCTAAATTTGACTGGGCATCAACGTGAGTCACCAAATCCAGGTGCTACAGCAAGGTGGTTAAGAGCACATGCTCTGGAATAGCTTTCTCAAACTCTCCAATAAAAGAAGAAGGGACAGTTCCAAATATATTATGAAACCAAGACAACCCTGGTATCAAAAGCAAAGATATCACACACACACACACACACACACACACACACACGCATGTGCTGTTTACCAATCTCATGATGAACAGACACAAAAATGCCCAACAAAATCTAATCAAGCCAATACATTAAAAGGATCATACACTGTGATCCCTATTCCAGCAAAGCATAAAAGGTTCAATATATGCAAATCAGTTTATGTCATTTACCATATTGATAAAAGGAAGAATAAAAATCATATGATCATTTCAAGATATGCACAGAAAGCACCTTACAATGTTCAGCAATGGTTTTTGATAAAAATTCTCAATCAGGGCCCTCGCTGGTGGTGCAACGGTTTAACATTAAAGAACAGCACTACGATGCTAGAAGCAGCCACTTCACTAGTTCGATCCCTGCCCCAAAGTTACCCACATGGTGCGGCAGACCTTTCCTGACCCACCAGCTCCTCCCCTGAGCAGTGTACTTTGTCAGTCTGCTTGTTATGTACTGTACACTCTGTCTCTGGTGAACCCTCTCACTGCCCTGCACCTCTGGCCTGTACCCCAGTTCTGTATGCATAATAAATAAATCTTTAAAGAAAACTCTCAATCAAGTGAGGATAGAAGGAACATGGAAAAGCTATTTGTGATAAGCAAAATCCCTGAGTATAATGGATGATTATCGGTAAATTCTGAGGAGTCAAAAGTTATACTTGGACTTTTAATACAACCCTATTACCAAGTCGTTCATGAGTCAACTTTATTATATAAGCAAATATAAAATCTGTTAATGCAATGTAATCTAATGTAAAATTACCTAAAAAATTTAAATCAAATGAACAATAAAAAAAATCAAGTATTTTAATGAGGACAGTGGTGATTTCTCTAGAATTAAGTCACCATTTGCCCTGTGAATGTGATGTCAATCCTGTGGCGTGGATCCTTTTGTGTTCACCATGTCTACTACATTCTGCAGTAGCTTAATTTTCCCACTCTTCTTTCTTTGAACTGCTGCTGCCTTCAGTGACCTCATTTGGCCTTCACTGCACAAACTCATGATTAATTAGGAGTTGGCTCTTTCTCATCAGCCCTTGAAAATGAAGGGAGCAATTTGGCCTCAATTCCAGATTCATCTCTTAATGTAGGTCTCAGGTCCAAATCTTTCTGCATGTCAAAATCTTGACAACTAAGCACCTCACAGATTTAACATTTGCAGCTTTACCTATCCAACTTCCCTAGTTAAGCTATGGCTTGCTGCCACAGCTGAAAGTCTATGTCTCTCCTAAATTCCTTTGTTGCAATCTAACTCCCAATGTGATGGTTATTTGGAAGTGGGACTTTTGGGGAATGGTAAGGTGCTGAGAATAGGATTAGTGTCCTTATAAACGACGCCCCAGAGAGCTACTTTGTCTGTTTCCTTATGTGAGGACACAGCTAGGTGACAACCATCTGTGAAACAAGAGACAAGTCCTCAGCAAAAACCAAACCTGCCAGCTTCTTGATTTTGGATTTCCCAGCTTCCAGAACCATGAGAATGCTTACTAGGCACCCTGTCTAAGATATTTTTGTTTGAGTAGTATAAGCAGAACATAGTCTTATAAATATCCCTTTGGAATTATTGAGAGCTCCTTTATAGCTAAGTACACATCAATTCTGTTAATTATATGAAAATAATATGTTTTCTAGTGGATACAAGTATCTATTTGTATACTTATTTATTGAGTTATTCAAGTCCTCCACATCCTTAGTGATCTTTTTCTAAACTTCTTAGTTTCTGAGATGTTTTTAAGAATTCCCATTTCAAAGTAGATTTATATTAATATCTTTTAATGATTTTGCAAATTTCTGGTTCATATATGGTTATGCTGCTTCATGCAGTCTCATGTTGTTATATCATCTTAATAAATAATTTCCACGAGACTCCCATATTGACGTATCTCTTGTTCAGCCTCCTGATCAACTGCTTTTGCTGGCCAGTGTGTAGATGCTATAGTCCCTGTCTGTATAATTGATTTTTCTAAATAAACATGTACTAATTTTCTGACTCCTAGTTCCATTTTTTTTTTAAAGATTTATTTATTTATTCATTTGTACAGAACTCGGGTACAGGCCAGAGATGCGGAGGGTGAGAGGATTCACCAGAGACAGAGTGGGGGTGCAGAACAGGCAGATTGACGAAGTACACTGCTGAGGGGAGCAGTAGGCAAGTCAGGAGAGGTCTGCCGCACTATGTGGATCTCCTCCAGGACAGGTGGGGATAAAACTCATGCGGAACTGGCTTAAGCTTCTTTGTACTGTGCTTTAACCCCCTGTGCAACCAGAGAGGGCCCATAGTTTCATATTTTTTAACAAAACTTGGACAGCAGGAAAAAGAAAGGGCCTGAATTTGGAAAATCAAAAAGGCTGAGATTAGAAAGAGGTAGATTGATAAATATTGTCACATGGGATATGTGAGTTAAAACGTTAAAGGAGAAAAATTAAGTCACCAAATAATAGAGTCACTTTGATACAGAATATCAAAATTCCAGAATTCCAAATATGCAGATATATGTGTGCATATAACATTTTGGAATGTTACATTCCAAAATTTTTGGGAAAAGGAGAAGATAGAGAGGAGTTTCTATACTTCTGCATTAGTCTTTCCTAACAAGCATGATTTACTTTGTAACTAAAACACTTAATTAAAAATATAAATTAGATTGATAAAAACCCATAAAGCATAAACTTGGTTTTTATTAATGGCAAATAAAATCGCCCAATATAATATCTGAAAATAAAGTATATTAGTAGATATTTTTACTCCCAGGCTGGTATATGTAGATAATAGCAACATATTCTATACTGAATGAGAGCATAACTATGTAAAGAAGGTTAAAGATGAGGACACTGACTTTCATAGATCAGCCAAAAGATTAAGTCGCCTTTCTTCCAGGTACCTGTGTCTTAGTTCAGTTTTAGAAATGTTTTAGGTGGAGGACCTCCCTGGTGACACAAGGGGTTAAAGCACAGCATTATGAAGCTATCTGCAGACATTGCTTCACAAGTTTGACCCCCGCCAGGGGGCTGACCCACATGGCATGAGGACCTCTCCTGTCTCGCCTGCAATTGCTCTTATTAGTGTATTTCAATAGACCCACCTGTTCTACTCTCCATTCTGTCTCACCCCACCACACCTCTGGCCTGTACCCCAGTTCTTGTATGCATAAATAAGGAAATGTATAAGAAAAAAAAGATATGTTTTAGATTGATAACATAGATGACATCAATCCTAACAATTCCTTTGAATCGGCCTTTGGAGAGTTAGGACAGAGCTATCCTGAAATGACTCAGTAGTAATACTTATGCAAAGTTCATGAACACAAGTGAGAAATTTCCCTACCATTTAAAGCAAATAACATAAAACCACTATGAAGAGCAGTTTACTATTTGCAGGAGCTGGCTCTTTCTTGATCTTATCTCTGAGGAGAGCTGTGTGACCTCCCCAGAGGTACTAAATCCCTGTACTTCACTATGTTCCCATCAACTCTGTCACTTCTACTTCAGAGAGTTACTATAGGTACCTGGAAGAAAGGCGACTTAATCTTTGAGCAGAATGTCTAAAAGGCAGAGGTCATTTGGGGGAGGTATAAAGGACAAGCAGATAAAGTTCTAGCTTTCAATTCAACCTGAGATCTTCCTGCCTATGATTTTTTTCTTCTCTAGCCAGAACATGTCACACACTTTCCGAAAAATTTTGACCTCTAAAAATGCACACCTCTACTACTGCAGAAAGTTCCTGAAGTATCCCATGCTCTACTACTTCTATGCCTTACAGAAAGTACTGCTCATTGAAAACGACTTTACCCTTGGAAATAAGTATAAATAAGTAAACATACACATGGAAAAACATGCTGAGCCACATCTAGTCCTCAGGTGTGAGTTTAAAATTCATAGCTGGTCTAATTCATCAAGGCTCATTTTACAGTTCATTGTACAAGATTAGAAAACTGGCTCTTCTGGTTCCTAACTAAATAATTTGTGTTAATCAAATGGCAGCAAACCAGATTTGTTATACTTGTGTGCCCACTTTAAATCACCATGCTTTAGCTACTCACTGACCCCATTATTGTCATCTCTGGGAACATCAAGTGTCTTACAACTATGTTACTGGGAATAATCACAAAACTGTGCCTGATAAAATAAATAAATAAATAAATAAATAAATAAATATATTAATCCTTTTAAGTAAGATCACCTGGGTAAAGCAATCACCCAAGTTATAAATCCTCTGAAAGAAAATCCTTTTTAATTCCATGAGTCTGGGTTCGGAAGATAGGAATTAGGGAAGATGGGAATGTTCTGGTTTCCTTAGCTTCTGATGAAAGTGATACTAGAATTATATCTGTATGACTCCCATTCTAGATGGGTTAGTAGGAAGTCATGTGGTAGTGGGGTTCCTGAGTACAAGAAAGGTATTCCAATAGCAATGACAAGGTTTCTATTGCTTAGTGCAAGTTACCATCCAATGAGAAGTAGAAGCACAAACTAAATCTCAAGGTCGAAAGCACTAAATACACCGTTTTGTGGCTTACGTGCTAATCTCTTGTAGTTACAGAGTCTTTTCTTTAATCTTTAGCAATTAGTATGTCAAGCATTGCTTAGAACCACAGTAAAGAGCAGTGCAAAGCCCCATAATTTGTTCTTTTCATGGTTATTGAATAGAACTGTACACCATCTCTTCTTCCTCCGAAAGATATTAACTATGTGATACTGAAATGTGAATTATATTTCTAATTGCCCAGCTGTGGTGTCAGATACAAGTTCTTCATCAACAAAGTGAATACAATTATATGTCCAAGAAATCGCTGCCCTTCCATACCCTCACTCCCTACACATATTTTAGCCTCATTACCTGTAAGAATAAAACAATCAGAACAATGAGGATAAAGCAGAATGACAGGTTTGAAGATCAAATCCATTATATTTACTATTTAGTAAATTGCTATAGTAAATAAATTGCTATTTGCCTTACAATGAAGTCAGTCAGAAAACATTTTTGCTTACCTATGGCTCATAATACTACAGGTCTTTTTTGAGGACTGAGTAGAGGGCATGTAGCTCATATATCTTGGCATGGCACATGTTCCTTGTAAGTTTTAGACTAAATACTTACCAGTGCCAAGGACTCAGTAGGTAAATCTCCCCATAAGTGTTGTGTACATGAGAGTACTACTGTGTACAATAGAGTACTACTGAACTATAAAAAGTACATGAGATTTTACCATTTGCAGCAAGTGGAAGGAACTCAAGGGGATTCATAAGGACACAAAACAGATTATGAACAACAATATAAAAATAAGCCAGTGGATGTCAATGGACTGAAGTCATCAGAAGGGAACCCGGTGAGTGCAGGGATAAGTGTGGGGTGTCCACTCAATGATGACTGAGGTTTCAATGTTCCATGATGTTCAGTGATGAACATCAAGGTGCAATGGTTACTCAACTTCACAGAAGCAGGAAATAAAGTGGTGGTTGCCAATTATTGAGAAGGGTCAGTGAAAAGCTGTGAAGTGGGGTCTAGAGCTTCTGCTCTGCGATGAAAAATCCCGAGTTTGTCTGCACCATTAGGTAAAAATACTTAATTTAGAAAAAGCTTGAGAAAGATCATGTGTTTTTGGAGCACACTTTCCTCTTACCATTCAAAGGAGTTGGCGTTGCTAGTCCCTTTGGCTTTTTCTATCTTTGTTAGGTTTACCAGCTGGCCTGAAGAACACTGAGAACAATGCAGCTTTCATACTGGGAACTGGGTGAAATTCATCATGGATTCAGTCCAGCTTAGTCTGTGTTGACAGCAGCTGGGGACTCACCTGGGAGGTGAGTGAAAGTCTCTTTACATTACTGTACTTGAGCTGCCCCCAGTTCCCTGTGCAGACCAGGGCATGTGTAAGAACCAGTGAGAATGTAGGACCTTACGAGAGCAGACCATTTTGGTTGACAGAGACCTGAGACTTAAGTTCTCCAATAATCCAGAGACAAACTAAACATGATCTTTTATGGATAAATGTCCAAGAGTCACCCTTTAGCCCTCCAAATATTTCAGTTAACACCAACTATCACCATATAAGGCGGGGAATGATGCAGACAGGAAACTTTGGTCATTTCTAACAACTCACATCTAATGAGAATTCATGTATGCCAGGCAGAGCTAAGACTTTAACACAAAACATCTCTAATTCTTCACAATACCACTTATACCACAATACCACAGAGTTAAACAGGCACAACAACTATTGGGATTTAGAAAAATTAAGCAGCATATATGATCCAAGAGCAGATAACTATCAAATGGCAGCTGAGAAGTTGAACCCAGGCCAGTAGAGAGCTATGTTGTGCTGTCTTGCATTGAAATTTGAATAAAATCAACACTAAGAACAGTCACTTTGACATAGTAAGTAACCAACTTTGATGTGTCATCACTCACAGCAATAAAAACAATGTTTCTTAATCAACCTAACAGAAAGGCGGCAAATATTAATCTTTTTTTTTTTTTTTTTTTGGTAAGGGACACAATGACATACACAGATACTCAATATCACCTATGTAAAACAACCTAAAGTGATCACTGAAGCAAAAGAAATACAAATATTGTTTCTGAGTATTCAAGTATGATTAAATAACATTCTATCAAAGAAAAATAATAACATTAAAAAAATAAAAATTCAAGTAGTTATTACAGCTAATTAAAGCTTTGAAAATGATTTAAAATTTAATCTCAATTTCTAAAATTATAAAGCCTCAAGCAGATCACTCTTGTCTTAGTAAAGCTTAAATTTAGTACCAACCAACTGCATTAGTCATAGATGGCTTACAGTAGTTCTCTCTGGAATGAGTGAATTCATGGATACACTTTTACAAATACAGCCTTTCATCATGCTTGCAAATTAAAATTAATTGTACATGTTGCATGGCATTTTCTCATTAGTAATGACATTTCTGAAAGGCATTCCAGGTTCAATCTCTAGTTTAAACAGAAGAAAGTAAACTGGCCAAAAAATAATGGAGTAGAAGAGAAATGAAGTTTTTTCTTTGCAGTAAGGTATGAGGTGGCGGGGAGGAGGGATGGGGAGGGGTGAGGGGAGGAGAGAAAAACAGCTTCCTCAAAATATCATTTAAGGAAATGTAAAAATTTTCTCTATGCCACAGCGTAAAATCATATGAAATAAATGTTTATCTTAAAGTCATCAATTGGTGAAGAGTTAAGACAATTCTAAACATATGATTTAAGGTCAGATAAAGTCATATCAAGAAAATACTTTTCTCAAAAGTATGTTAGTGGCCCGGATACTGTGGGGGACCGAACATTTAACCTAATGTGTGCTCAAAAATAACTATGCAAAAGTTCTAAAAACTAATACAAGCGTTATAAAACAAATGACTGCAGTTATTTTCTTAAGTGAAAATGTTAGATTAAATCTACATTTAACAACCTGTTTAGTAAACCTCTGTCCTGTTTAAAAGGAAAACAAATGGATAAAGAAGAGTACAGAGGTATGTCGAAAATAACTAAGATTTCAGTAACTTCTACACCTTTACAACAGATGTTTCCTCTCACACCAGCAAATCTGTGATTCCCAAAGCATTCACCACTCATTAGAAAATCAATAGAATTACCTGCTGTGCCTAAAGATGTTTTTGTGTAAGGCTTTTATCTCATTTTTAGCAACGTTAAAAAAAGAAAAAAAGAAAAAAGCACAGGATATATGTAACTTTGGGGCTCACTATTACCCTGACCTCCTTAAGACAATCCGGTAATACAGCATAAGCATTATGGTTCAGTTTGACAAGCTCCTTTACAGATTTCTGCCAAATCACAAAGTTGATAGGACCAATAAATAGATACCGACTGTACCATACATTAGGGGAAACAGACCTTTAAAGTCAGAGAGGGAACTTTATTATTCAAAGAAACATAATTATTTTTTAAAAAGGAAGCAGCAATATTTTCAGAACTGAGAAAATAATCCACATCAAATGTGATTTGTACTTTTAAAATCCTGCCTACTTTTGTACATCTCCATAGAAGAAGCATGTACAATATGTTAACATAACTGATAAAATATACCAAGTTATGGATTTAGTTTTCAGAACTATCTCATTATAGTAGTACTAGAAGTGTTAGAAGACAAACTATCCATACCTAAAGATGTAACATATTAAACAGTCCTAGGTTTTGCATGATACTTGGCTAGGAGAAATCTGCAGGGAATGAAGACTGATGCCTAATTCCATGAATGACAAAACATTTAAGAAAGAAAGAAAAGATTAAGCACATTATCTCGATTTTGACTATGCAATATTAAGTATAAAATTTAAAAGTCAAGCATTGATTATTAAATTGAATCCCAGCAGTCATAGTTCAAGCTACTTTTAAGAGCACAGGGCTGTGATTTAATTTAAGTATTGGAAACTGAACATATTCTATGATGAAGAATATAATTTTTTACATTTACAAAATATGCACAACAATTAATATTGACATGAAACTTAGCAATCAGATCTGATATTGGTGGTCAGTTTCCTTGTCTTTCTGAGACGCTATTAGACCTATGAAGTAGACATAGGTAAAAGTGTAAAAAAAAAGAGAAAATTCATATTCTTGGGTGGCTATCTAATCAAGACACAGTAATATTACCAGGAGAAGCAACCGCGTGCCAAAACTCTAAAAGAAAACAAGTTTCATAGTATTTTCCACTTTAAACAAATACTTCTTTACTTTTCCACTTTTTCCATGGACTGTTCTAAAATATATGCTAGCCCCTAAAGGAAAACTGCTTGGGAGAAACTCCTGAACAATCTCAAAAACCAAAAATTTTTTACTGAAGTCTTGCATCCTCCAACACCTGTTACTAAAGTTCCAATAGTTGTACTATAAAAACAAACAAAATCCCATAAGACAGTAAGGAATTTTCATCTACTTTGAGTACATCCACCTGAGTTCTCTAACGTGCTCTTTCTCCTGCTAATCTACAGAGAAACATGTAAGCAAAAACAAGTAAAAATGCATCGCCCATCACTGCATTTTCATACAGGCTCATCAAGATCATGAGACAAATTACAACACGATAATAAGCAGAACAAATGGCAGTGAGAAAGGGGTTTATTTGAAGAAAAAAAAAAAAAACCCACTTGGATTCTTAAAATGCCCCTAACCCTACACAGTTTCTTTCCAACCAGGAACTTTAAAACATCAGAAAGTAAAAACAAGCTGTATTAAAGGAAGAGAAAGAAAGCAGAATGTTCCCTTTTACCGGTACTAAAAATTAACCAGGGGACCCGGCTGCGCAAAAGTGCATCATTAAAGAATGCCAGTCCCGACCTTAGGTGTAAGTGAAATCCAGAAAAGTAAATAACAGTGGTCATTGTCTTTAACAACAAAAATAATAATAACAATTGTCACCACCGGGTTCCGTACAGCAGCTGCAGAAGGAGCGGGTTTCTCTTCCAGCCCCCACCGCCCGCAGCCTCTCCCACAGCCCTCAGGGCGGCAGAGAGGCTAGCAGGTGCTGCGCGCGCGCTGCAGGGCGGGGACCCTCCGCACAGATCTGCGGGCACGAGCCCCGCCCTCCCCCAGCCGCAGGCCTCTCACCTGCCCTCCGGCCAGGCTAGCCCCGCCCCTCTGGCGCCGCGCAGCAGCGGACAGGGCGGGGGTTTTTGGCTTCCGGTTGCCAGGGCCAGACTCAGGCCCCCGCCTTACCTTTCCCGGGGTGGGGGAAGGGGTGGAGGGTAAAGGTGCAGGGAGGAGTGGGTGGGTGGGGAGGGGTGGCCTGGAGGCTTTCTTTCTAAACAGCACCCCGCGGGAACACCAGTGACTTCACTTAGCCGTTACCTAGCTGCCTAAATTCCAAGGAAAAGGAGAGAAAAGACGAAAATACGGTAGTTTGGAAATGCAGCTAACCTCCCCCAAAGATAATAGTAGAGGATATTACCCGCATCAAGTGGCACACACTGGGAACAGTACCTTGAGCGCAATTATCTCCTCGGTATACAGTGTTCCCTTTGAACAGCTCCAAAGCATCCCGGTCTGGGCTGTCGATGGGATTGTGAAGTGCCAGCCACTTTGATACTGACCTGCAAACTAAACACACATACTGTTGGTTCTCTCTACCGGCATAATTTCCAAACAGTACAAATTGGGTCAGAAAATTTCATTATACTGAAGTCCATCTTAATTTTGGATTAAATAGTTATGGCCAAATACAGTGCTTGGAATTTAAAATAAGTCATTATTACAGAAGGAACCGTATTTGTGGCAGACTAGATAGTGTGTGATTCAAAGGCTACCAGGAAGGAAGCTTCATTGTTTTGATCAAAATCTCTTTTCATAGTTTTTACTGTTAACATTTTAGAGGAAAAAAAAAAGGTGCGTATCATTTCTTCTGTTCTGGATAATCAGTTTACTAGCTGATTTTTCTATTCCCAGACTTTGCTAACATGGGAAATTTCAGTCAATCTCCACTGCTTATGGTATATTTATTCTAAAAATCTGTATTAGTTATAAAACTTAAATTTTATCTAGATTATTTCTAGTAATCTTAAAGAATTAAGATTACTTGTACAGGCTTTTCGTAGGATTTGTTTGAGCTCAGTATAAGTACTAAAACAATGATTTCCAATACAGTGTAATCTTAGTTTCAATGAGTTGTTTTTCAGCAACAAATCAAACATATTCAAAAACTTTTCAAATCTCATTTAACCAATAGCTGCCAAAACAGTGTTTATAATTAATTAAAATGCAAAGCTACCCACCACTTCTTCGAAGGCCTTTACCTCCAAAACTCCCTAAACTGCGTCTGTACATTCCAAGGCGAGTTTATAAAGGTATGTATAATCAAATCTGTAATTAACTTTATTTTTCATAGAAATTCCTCAATTTGTGCCACTCAGCTTCATAAGAACTATTTTTAGTCTTTTACTAATTTCACTAATAACAAATAAACTTAGAAATAACTGTTGTAAGGGGATCTAACATCCAGTTCAGGTTTGCAAGTACAGTCAATCCACCTTTGTGGATTCTGCAGGTGCAAATATATTGTTAATATTTTTGTAACCTTGTATCCAATTAAAAACAGGGGGTGGGGTGGGGAGGGAAGTGCACGGGATTATGGTGATGGCACACGGGTGACTTGGTGATGGGAAACCCGCAGGGATTACAATTGAGATGGGGGAAAAATGTACAAAATGATGTAAAAATAAAAACTGTTATAAAAAAAAAAAAAAATGAGTATATCAAGCTATCTCTTTCTCAACAGCATGTTATGGAACATACTGCAGATCAGTATATAGAACTCTCACTCTGTTTTCAGTACACTGAAATTATGTGCAGGGAAGGAGTATATTTGGTAATTCTGGATGGATCATGGACATACGCACAGAACAGTGAAAACACACGTTCTCACCTGAGGTCAAAGATACCTATTTCAGCTGTCATACTATAAACAACTTTCCTTTTCCTTGTATATTTAGTGCCATTTTTTTGAGCTTTTTGCTTTTTGCTGCTGATTTCACTATGTAAAATGCCACACACACACCCCCAGCATAACGTTGATATGCTGTCTAGTGTTCCTAAGCAAAAGAAGATAAGCTTCCCTCAGATATGAAATACAGTTTTGCTGGCCATGTGTTCAATGTTAACAAATCAGCTAAAGCTATATTAAAAAATGTGTCTTTAAATAGGAATATATGTAAAACATATATGAATTAGCTGATGACAAGGTTGAGACCAGAGGCTTTGCAGGAACCTACATGTGTCATTTTCCTAGGATTAGTGGCTCATTATTATTATTCATTGTTTTCTGAGACTTTACAGAACTACTATGAATTGACTGTATTCATGAGCATAGTGCTTAGGAATTGCTTTATTTACCTTCTAGTGGGATCAAATATATGTCAATATAAAATTACCCTTTAATATATGTAAAAATGAAGTAAAAATATGCCATTTCTATAACTATAACTGTGCATAATACATTTAATCCCTGTTTCTGTGTACACTGTGTACTCCTTAATTAAGAGTCGAGGTAAAATTAGCATATTTCTTCTTCTCCCTTTCAGACTCCTCTAACATCTGTCTTTAGTTGACTGTATTAGTTACTTCATTGTCAATAAAGTAAGCTAAAATATGCTTACTTTAAAATTTGGTTTGCAATATTAAATTATTATCTTTTGATCCATGGCTATTAGAGAGGTATAAATCAGCATACCTGTATTACTTCTAATTTCATCTTTTACTTTCCCTGTTAATTTTTGTTATTTCTACATTCCTATAATGGTGTTTGGTTTTACATATGCAACTTATTCTGTACTACTAATAATACTTATAGTTATATAGGTGTACTGCTCAGAGTCTTCTGTTGTAGTTTTTTTATTTATCTTTTAGTTGAAGTTTATCCTCTATTACAGTTTTTCACTACTGACAGTTTGAATTGGATAATTTGTATATGTGTGTGTGAGGGGGAGCTCTGCTACTTTTGGCATCTGCATCTGGGATTATCTGTAATATTTGCTATTAATCCTATATTTTTAAAGGCTTTTGGCAGAGTCCTTTGGACATACTTGATATTCACATATTTGTTGAACAGATTAATAGTTAAAAATTACTGAATTTATACTGTTGCCAAAACCCCTGTAAAATAACAACAGATTTGGTCATAACGCCTATAAAATCAGGCAAAATGATAAAGCCTTGATAGAAAATTCAGGATCTTCAGTATTAGAGACTGCCATAAAACAGGAACTGGAAGAAGTGGGGGCATTTCTCCCAAGGAATAGTAGAGAAACCAGGGAGTTAAGAGACCTGATCTCAGCTCTACCATCTATTTTTTTTTTTTAAAGATTTATTTATTTGTGCATACAGAGCTGGGGTACAGGCCAGAGGCTCAGGGGCGGTGAGAGGCTTCACCAGAGACAGAGCAGGGAGCAGAACAGGCAGATCGACGAAGTACACTGCTGAGGGGAGCAGCGGGTGGGTCAGGAGAGGTCTGCCACGCCATGTGGTCACCTCCAGGGGCAGGCGGGAATCGAACTCATGCGGAAGTGGCTTTAGCTTCTCAGTGCTGTGCTTTAACTCGCTGCGCCACCAGGGAGGGCCCTCTACCATCTATTTTTTTATTAGTGTAAATGAGTCTTTTCTTTGGCTCAGTTTCCTTATTTGAAAAAGCATTAAGCGTCTTTTCCTTCTTCATCTAGTCAGAATGACATCTTTTGTACTATTATATCAGCATACTTACACCTAACATAGCATTTATTATTCTCTGGTACAACTATTTGTCTGCCTTGTTTCTATACTAAGTTGTGAGCTCTTTGAAGGTAGTATGATTTGTGCTGTGTGATTATAACTCCAGGACTGTGGGTATAGCTGGTACTTGGTATTAAATATTTGTTGAAATAATGAGCTAGAATAAAAGTATGGATCATTTTAATAAAGTAAGAGGGATTGCATAATGTTTAAGATAGTCTGCCTTATATCCTACCCTCGGATTCTTGATTTCCATTCTTCCAAAAGTAGTTCTTTATGCTTTCTAAATCTAATACAGTTTAAGCCTTTTTACTTGTCCAGTTGTTCACTCAAAGTCAATCTCAGTCAGCTAAACAAAAGCCTTCATAGCCAGACATGTATATACAGAAACACTTTTAGGACATGAGAGAAGTGCGAGTGGGTTAAAATAAGCTATGAATGCTAATTAAAGTTTACTATTAATGTTCATTAATATTAATTAGGATTCACTAATTTTAATGAAAGTAATTAAGACAAAACTATTATCATGTCTCTGATACCTGGATAAATGTAATCTAATCTTCTGTACTTTTTCTGGTTTAGCCAAGACTAGTAAAATTAAACCAGCACATGTAAAGATCATTCATGACAAAACCACTTCCACTGAGAGAGATAAAAGTCATTTTCTTGATGTTGTGTCAAGAAATCAGTCACGGTCCCCTGTCAGTATCCAAAATATCCCTCTTGACTATGATGTACAAGAAAGAGTGACTACTATTTCAGTACCCAAAAAGTCTAAGAGGATCTCTTGGAGCATTCCAGAGACTGTTGCTACTGCTACTCCTGTTGCTACTGCTACTCCTGCTGCCTCTGCTCCTGCTGCCTCTGCTCCTGCTGCTGCTACTCCTGCTACTACTACGGCTGCTGCTACGACTGCTACTGCTAAGACTGCTGCTGCTAAGACTGCTGCTGCTAAGACTGCGGCTATTACTACTATACTTCCCCCAGCTATTCATTCAACTTCACCTAAAGTTTTTGGGCAAAGAACAAGACAAGTGGAAAGTTCAAGAAAATCAAAAGAGCCACCAATATCAAAAAGTCTTTCTATGAAGAATGTGTTAATGAGCCTGTTGGTTTTATCTTCAGCTAAACCTGAATCTTCAGAAGTGTCTACCTATATCACCACTCCCAAACACCAGAAACTTCATGCTGAGCGTCATTTATCAGCAGATGTAACAGATGTCTTTAAGGAGCCTCTGACAGATGCAAGGGCAACAGTGCCAAGTCCTTCATCTGACACTATACCAGCAAAACCAGAAAAAAACTGGTTTCAAAGGGGCAAACAAAAACATACGGCACTACTAAAAATGACTACTTTTTCAGGTTTCATGAACATACCAAGAGCAAATATGCATAGAAAACCTCGAAAACAATCTTTGCTAGGTAAATACAACGTAAATTTGGTTGTAGTTAAGTAGAAAAAAAATGAGAAAGCATGCAAACAAACTGTGCCCCCTTAAAGGGCTTACAAGGTAGGAGGGTGGGACTTTTTGCCTATATATTTAAAATGTGAACCAGTACACAGTAACAGAAGCCCTAAATCTGCTAAGGCCATACTGGGTGCTGACCTCAGATAGCGGTGGGAAAAAGGGATAAGGGAGCTCAAAGGATCATAGAGCTAATATAAAGGAGGAATGAGAACAATCATTTAGAAGGTGATTTAGATGAACTCCAGAAGCAGATGCCAGCGATGGATGCTTCCATGTGTACACTTCCATGAATAATCTCAATTCAGTAAAAGATGAACATGAGGGTATAATGAAATAATTACACACTCAAAGTGAATTTTCACAATATTCAAAAGTTGTCCCATTATTTCTTTTTTCTAGAAAGTCATGTAACAGATGAAAATGCCTCAAGACAACGCAGGTCAACCGAACATGAAGGTAAATGCTAACTAGCTTTGTATTATTCTAGAAACTGTAAGAAAATCTCTCTTTAAAGGAATTTGTGATTTTGTTTTTTATGTGTGTATATGACTCACACACACACACACATCTCATTTTCAGTTCCTTAAGACATTTACTCAGCAGCTATTTTTAAAGTATTGACTGTAAAACAAAGTTTATACTGATATTGGGGACTTAAAAGATAGAATATTCTTAATCTGAATGGGGTAGCGAGGCATGAAATGAGAATTACCCATTGCCAGACACTAAGTTCCTAAGGTAAGTTCCTTTACCTTAGTTACCTAGTAGAAATGAAAACCACCTTTAGAGAAAGATTGCATCACTCTAGGCCTCACATTGTTTCTATAAACAGTTTCACAAATTTAAATTATAGTGCAGAATTCACAAGTAGCAGGCATACGAAGAGAAAACTGGAGTAAATGAAAACTAACAGAAACAGAAAGCAGTAGGAATATACCCAAAGAAGTTCTAGTTACTAGACTTATCATGTATAAAATACAGATTTTGAAATAACCTGATGACTTGTGGTTATGATTGAATCAGTAGCTACAACCAGACAAACCCTTTTTCTAAGAAAACTATTAAAGATGCCCAAAATGCATAAAAAGCTACTGAAAGTACAGCGTGTAACCACTTGCAGGCTTTAGTGGCTAGACTTAGGAGTTAGCTCTACATTAACTTACCTTGGCTATTTCTTGAGGACATTGTGATACTGGAGATTAGAGCACCAGTAGAACATGGTAATCTTTATTAATTAAAGAGATAAAGATAAGACTTCAGAGCTGCCACAAAAGGGGGGGGGGAATGAAAAACCTCAGAGCTGCCAATATTTCAGAAAGGAGGAAAACGAATCCAGTTATCTGCACACAAACTCCTTTAATGGTGTTAGCTGGGTTCTAAGCTGTGCATGTAACAGAAAAGACTTAGAAATACAGTGAACATCAGCTGAGAGCCTAAGAAACAAAACACAGATTTTTAGTTGCACACGAGACAGTGACTGGAGTGCAAATTCGGGTCAAAGTGTAGGTGCCTAGGTAAATACATTGGGGTTGCAACTGAAGATCTGAATGATCTGAACCTTAAGAGTAAGGATGCTGTTTCAGAAAAAAATGAGAAATGAAAAATTGATTACCCTTAATAAACCTCAGAACCAATAGTGGTATAATTGACATAAAACATTGTATAAGCTTAAAAGTGTGCAACATAATTATTTCACATGCATATTTTGTGAAATAAGAACCACAGTAAGTTAACAATTTTCACCACTATAATTACAATGTTTTTCTTGTGATGAGAAAATTTAAGATCTACCCTTCTGTCAACTTTCAAATACACGATATAATACTGTTCACTATAGGAAAAATAGACTTTTGAGACCACTCTTTCTCCCAGGAGTTCTGTATTATCATTTGTGATATAAATTAACTTCTCCATCTCCTTTGTGGTGAATGCCTAAATAATTCATTCTGTCACTTCTGCTTTATTGAGTTTATTCCACTCAGATGGTTACCTCTTGAAAACATCCAGGTGAGTTAAGAGCTTTGGGTCCTTCAGAGATGTGAAGGGAATTGCTAATCACTTCCCTGTCTCTGTCTCTTTCCTTTCTGCTCCATTGATAAAACCAACTGCTTGAGTTTAAACCAGGTGAGTGGGTGACCTGGTCTAGTCACAGAGTTATGTTTTAACTCATATTCCTTTTATTCTTACTGTACTCCCACTCCTAATCAAGGTATCTTTATGACATCTTTCTTTTTTCCTGAAAGGCCTATTTTAGAAATTAAAAGCTGAATGTTGTTTTCCTTATTCAGAGATACATTTTTCCTCTCAATGAAGCAATGCTATAAAATTACTGAGATTAAAATATAATTGCTGCAAGTAATATAACAAGAATAATTTGATTGAAATTCAAAATAATGTCCTGCCATACTTGGGTGTATGCCTGGATAGGTCATTTTTGATGTAATTTGTATCTTACTAAGTCATGATAAAGTAAATTTTGATGATCTTTGGTTAACTTGTGTGCGATTTGTTTTTTTCCTTTCTTGTATGGTATCTTTAAAGTGAGGAAAGAATCAAATTAAATACGATGTTTGAATCACATACCTAGATGATATTAAGGAAAAATCTGAGATTGCTCCTTGGGAGGTGATCTCTGAGTTATGCTTATATTATGTCCTTCATTAGTTTTGTGAATCAAGAAGTGTTTTATGTAATTCATAGTAGGTTCTTAAAAAATGTTTGTATATATAGTACAAGAAGAATGATATGAATGGAATCTAAATTATCCAGGTAAAAATCTATGAGTATAAAATTTCCTTTTTAAATGACAAATGTGGTGCCTAATTTTCAACAACAACAAAACCAAGTTTGACAGAAATAGTGGGGTAGGATGGGAATCTCATCCAAAGGATATACAACTAATCTATTTATAATAATTATTTATGATGATGGTTAACTTTCACTCTAAGTGATAGCACATTTAAATTTCATGTTTTGTCATATTTATTTAGAACTCACTGTATTTGGAAAAGGAAATGAAACATTGATACAATCCATGCATTCTGGGGGTTTTAAGACTGTTGCAGCAACACAAGATGAAACAGTAGCATCAATGACCAACCTGGCCATAGTAAACTGTAAAATGCATGAAAGAAATGCACTTAGTCTTAAGGTATGCTAGATTCTTTTAATGGCAACTTCCTGTTATGTTATCAGTTATCTTTGTTTTATGTTTTCTAACTTAGGTTGTTTCCATGCTATTCAAGGGCTCTTTTCTGTTACAGTAATTTCTCAGGACCATAGTCACATGGTATTGCTAACACTCTCTCTCTTTGCTGGCCTTAATTCCACTAAGTTTAAAAGAAAAAAAAAAGGGCTCAATTCAAAGCAATTATAATACTTATTTCATTACCTAGAACAATAAGAAAAGTGGGATTCAGAGATATCATAGTTTTCAGGTATCTATAATCTTAATCCTATGCCAAATCTAGCACTCAGCTAGCATTTCACTGAGACAAACTCAATATAATGAATAATAATGCAACTCAGCATTTATTAAGCATCTGCTATGTCAAAGCAAGTATTACTTTTAAAATTTGCAATTCTGCAAGGAAGGTATAATCATCTTGCAGATGAAAACACAGAAGCCTAATGACACAAGGTCACACAAGCAAAGAAGAGGTTAAGCTTGGAATAATACCAAGAACTCTTTGGCCTCAAATATTTATATGTTTTTATTTTAAAATAAAACTTAAAATATCAAAAACTTCCTGGAGGGTTACTTCAGGAAATTAGGCCATTGAAAATTACCATGTATACTGAGGACATTAGAAAGCCACATGCTTGTCCACAAATGATGCATTTTTAGATGAGAACTGAGAAGACTCTTATCTTTCAATTATGGCCAATCGCCAGGCGTAGTCCAAGCAGAAAGTGAAGGTTGATGGATAGTTTTAAATGGCTTAAGTGGGCCCTCCCTGGTGTTGCAGTGGGTTAGGACACAGCACTGCAAGCTAGCCACAGCAGCCTCATTGTGAGTTCTATCTCTGGCCCCAGAGGTGACCCACATGGTGCAGCAGACCTCCTCTGTCTCGCCTGTTGCTCCCCTCAGCAGTGTACTTTGTTGATCTGCCTGTTCTGCTCCCCACTCTGTCTCTGGTGAATCTTCTGACTGCCCCTGCACCTATGGCCTGTACCCCAGCTCTGTATGCATAAATAAATAAATCTTTAAAAAATAGTAATAAATAGCTTAAGTTTTGACAGGATGTTCTTTCATAAAGCCAGTCTGAAAAGACTGGAAGAAGTATTGCTTTTCCCTCTCTTAAATTCTCTTCTAATGCCCAAGGAACTCTGTCAAAACACTAAACACAAGCTAAAGGAGCATATATCTAAGACAACAAAAGAAAAGGAATATGAATGTAACAAAAATAGCTCAGAAAAATTAATTAAACAAACCAACAGCTGTAGCCCACAACATGCAAAAAAAGCAAACCCTTACAAGGGAAAAGAATATGAGTTTTACAGCTACCACATCATAATATTAAGTGTCCAGATTTTCACAACAATTATGGGACAGGTAAGGAAGCAAGAAATATGGCCCATTCACAGAAGAAATTAATAGAAATTGTCTTTGAGGAAGAACAGAACTGCCCTTACTAGAAAAAGACTTTAAGTCAACTGTCTTCTAAGTATGCTTAAGTAACTAAAGGGAACTATAGAAAAATAGCTAAAAAACACCAGGAGAATGAGGTATGAATTCAGATTAGTAATAAAGTGACAAAAATTACAATAAGGAACCACAAAGAAGTAGTGGAATCAAAAAAATAATCACCAAAATGAAAAGCTTGCTAGCTTTCAATAGTAAATTTGAGCAGGCAGAAGAATGAAATAGAGAACTGGAAGATAGATTAAATGAAATCATTAAGTATAATGAGCAGAATGGAAAAAAGAAATAATGCACAGAACCTAAGGGAGTTGTGAGACATCATCAAGTGTACCAACTTACAGATAATGCAGATCCCAGAAAAAAGGAAGGGGAGAAAGGAGGAAAGACTATTTCAAGGGATAATGGTCAGAACTTCCCCAAACTGGTTAAAGACACAAATCTATATATTTAAGGAGCTCAACTAAAAGAGCAACACATTATAATCAAATTGTCAAAATATCAGAATATGAAGGTAGAAAAAAAATGTATAAACTTAGTACTCAATTTATCATTAGAACAAACTGGAAAGATATGGAAGAGGAATGCAATAGATGACATTTTTAAAGTGATGAAAGAAAAGATATGTTTCATTTTACATTTGTGAAAGCAAGTAGAATATACAAAAGTCTAAACTTGGGTCTATAGTGATGTGCTAATGTTGGTTTATTAATTATAACCAATATATCACACTGATATGTGAGATACTGATTTTGGAATAGGCTGTGGATAGTTGTGTGAAAGAGGTTTGTGGAAAAGAAAGATCTCCTAGTCTGTTATCATACCTTAAGGAATTTTTAATAATTAAATCAGTTCTTTTTAATATCAAGAGAATTGGCAGAACTTTAACTAGACTAAAATAAAAAGTATACAAATAACTAAAATCAGAAATGAAAATGGATACATTACTACTGGCCTCACATAAATAAAGAATGCAATGAACAACCGTAGGTCAACAAATAATATATCTTAGATGTATAAATGAAAATTTTCTAGAAAAACACAAAATGTACAAAATTAACCCAACAAAAAATAGATATTTGAGCAGAACTATTAACAGGTAAAGAGACTGAGTAAATAATCAAAACTTTCCCCAGGATGGGATGGCTTTATTGATAAATTTTGTTAAAACACTTAAAAAAATTTTACTTCTCAAATTCAGAAAGTAACTTGAGGGGTGCATGCCTCTTAATGACTCAATTCCACCATTGAATGTAGAGGTGTTCCCCCCCCCATATAACCAAACACCTCCTGAACAATTGCTGGCTATCCTATAATTCAACTCAATAGTGACACTGTCTATCTAGGAATAACATCAGATTCTACAGATAAATGACTCAGTTCTAAAAGACTTTCCTTTCCTTCTGATACCAACTGAAAACCCAGTTTTTGTCAGTGCTTTTGAGTACTTGGATACAAATTGGAGGTTCCAGTCACCCCAAAACCCCAACTCAGCATGCCACCTACAAATCCAGTGTGTTACTCTGGAACACACTATAAATTAAGGTCTATTTCCAACCAACTATAAATTAAAGGTTCTCATGACCTTTTTCATGGATTATATTAATTTTGTAGAGTTCATAGAATTCCAAAAATCTATTTACTCTCTAGATTATTAGTTGATTACAAAGGATTTTAAAGGGTATGAAGGGAAGGGATCATGCTTAGTGAAATAAGCCTGAAAGAAACAGAAAAATACCGATGGTTTTATTCATAGCAGGAGTTTAAGGGAGAAGCAAATGTAATAAAGTAAAAACGGAAACAATGAACAGCTATAAACCAGAGACATGTTAAGGGGTAGAAAGGAGAATGGGATAAAAATTGGGGTGGGAAGAGTGCACGGGACTGTGGTGATGGCACACAGGTAAACTGGTGGTGGGAAGCTCACAGGGACTACAATTGAGATGAAAAAAATGCACAAAATGAAGAGTGATATAAAAAATAAATTAAAAAAATATGTAGTTAAAAATTATCCAGACGATGTGGCTCCTACACTGTTGATGGGTGTACCACTGTAGAAAGTTGTATGAATATTCCTCAGGCTACTAAACATGGAGCTACCACGACCCACAGTTCCACTCCTAGGGACACAAAAACATTAATATTATAGACACTCAGTAAGTGTTTGCTTGTTTATTGCCTGTCACATCTAAAATGCTATGTGCTATAGTTATTTTTTACAAAAATACTTAGCATTTTTTCTATTTTGTTTGTTCCTTTGCATATTTAAGAAACTGTTAAGATGACAGACTAAAATAAACTAATAGAAGGTGAGCCTAGACTTATAAGCGTATTGGGTCATACACTTTCACTTAGATTGTGTGCTCTTTTATTTACTCTTGCATAAAATATTTTTGTGCATTATTAATAATTAACCTCTTATCTCTTGTCACTTTCTTTTAGGGTTTTTTTATCACCAATTGTCCAGACTTAACAAATTTGGCTTTGCAACTGGTATATATTGACTTGTCATTTAATCATATCTCTTCCTTTCCCACAGAAGTGAGTTCATTTTTTTATTGCTGTATATACTGCAAATCATTTCTTACTATAATAAAATAAAATAAAAGTTAGATTCTTAACATATCTTGGCATTATAAGGCATCCAAGAAGCCTTATTTCAGAAATGACTAAAAAACATTTATATATAAAACACACACACACGTGTGTGTGTGTGTGTGTGATATATTTACATATATATAAAAGTTACATGACATAATTCTCAAGGACAGTGCTATAGTCAGTTAATAACTGTATTCTTAAATATATTCTCAAAATAGTATGAGTATAAAGTAATTAGTCTTTGAACTCCATGTAAAACCTAAAATAAGTCTCGCATGTGTTCCTCAAAAGCTTTGTAAAAAAATTTTAATGGCCAGAAAGTATGCTGTAACAAATTTTAATGATCATAGAGTGAAGTAGCATATTTTTCTTAATAAAAACATATCAAGGATAATCACATATGGTATGAGATAATTAAATGTCATTTAAAGTAAATGAACTATTATGTATTCAGTTTCTAAACTCATTGCTTTATAGGTCACTGGATAATTGGTTATTTTGTGAGCTGACTTTCAGAAAAATGATTTTTCATGAATTGATCTTTAACAAATGGATTTGTTATATTTTATACATAGTGTTGAGAATAGTTTTTCCATAATTTCTCTGTGTTGTTTATTTTTACTAGAATTATTTTATTTTCACACACAACAGCAGCTTTTTAATTTTACTAAGACAAGTTGACTAGAATTCCCAAGAAATAATGGGGATCTTAGTTATTCATCTTAATTTTGACCTTTCTTCTAAACAGTCACAGATGAGGCTTATGTGGAAGCCAAAGAATGCACTATCTCCTAAAAAATAATGTATAAATAAAAGGGAGGACTTCAAATGTGAAATATAAAATAACCATTTTAAAAGTGATAGAACTTGCTATTAAAGTGCAGGCATATACTGCATATATACCAAAAGGGATGGTAGTTCCAAGCTTGGAGGGGATGTACTGTAGGTAGGATAATGAGCCAAGTTATTAACAAAGTGTAACTTCAGTGAGTAGAGAACAAATATGGTGACTGGAATTATTGCAAGTTTCACTGAAAATTCAAAATGGTGAAATATGACAGAGGAAGTAGTTTGGGACTGGTAAAGATTGAAGCAGAAATGGTAAATAGGATGTTTAATATAACAAGCTCTTTTGTATATTTTTTTGTTTTTCTTTCTTCTGTTTCTTTTAAAAACATACAATTATATACAGTAATAATTATAGAATGTATTGTTATGCCTGTAATATATGGATATAATATACATAACAATTATAGTACAAAAAAGGAAGATGGACTAAAGCTATTTAAGAACATTTTCCTATCTCACTGTAAATATCTCAATGTATTTAGTGTAAATCTGAAGACTATGATAAGTTCAGATGTACATAACAACCTCAAACAACTAAGAAAATAACTCAAGAATATAATGAAAAATCTGTAAAGTGGTTAAAATGGTATACTAGAAAATATTTAGTTGATACAAAAGGCAAAAAGACAAAAAAAATGAAAAGTAAAATGGCAGACATAAATTCAACATGTCATAATAATACTGAATGTGTAGACAACAAAAGATGTAAATTATCAAGCTGGACCTAAGAGAAGCAAGCATCACTGATAGGTTATCTACAGGAGAATTGCTTAAGATTAAAAGAAAAAAGGAGTGAGTGTAGAAGTATAGGTAAAGAGATCATACAAAATGCAGTCAAAAGAAACCTGGAGTGACTATAATAATATCAAACAGAACAGATTTTAAAACAAATTACTAGAGATAAAAGGGGACATGCATCAATCTATCAGGATAATACAGCAATTACAAACATAAACACTTAACAATTGAACCCCAGAATACATGAAACAAAACTGAAAAATTGGAAGGAGAAATAGAATATTCAAGAATAATAGTTGGACACCTTAATATTCCATTTAATGCACAGAACAGCTAACCAGAATGTCAACAGGGAAATAGAAGGCTTGAACAGTACTATAGACCAATGAGACCTAATACACAGTCTCACATTTACATAGTACATTTCCCAGTTGGGGCTATATGTTAGCCCATAAGTCTCAATAAATTAAAAATAAATAAAATCAGAGAGAATATTTTTTGACAGTTGAGAATATAATTAGAAATTGGTAACAAAATGAAATTTGGAAGCATATGGCAACTGAATCCATGCAAATTAAACAACACTCTTACTAACAAGTGATTCAATGAAGAAATCAAAAGGGAAATTTGAAAGTATTTTGAGATGAAAACATAACATGCCAAAATGAATGGGGTATATCTATAGAGGTATCCAGAGGGAATTTTATAGCTATGAATGCTTATTTAAAAGAAGAAGAAATCAACAACCTAATTCTCCATTGAAATAATAGGGGGGAAAAAAGAGCAAGTAAACAAAAAGAAAATGAAGATGATAATAAGTATTGATGCACAGATTACTGAAAAAGGGAATGGAAAAGTAAAAAAAAAAAAAATCAACAAGCCTAAAGTTTTTACCTTGAAAAGACAACAAAAACAATAAATCTCACACAGACTGACCAATAAAAAAGAAAGAGAAGTTAAATTACTAAAGTTAATAAGTATTGATGCACAGATTACTGAAAAAGGGAATGGAAAAGTAAAAAAAAAAAAAAATCAACAAGCCTAAAGTTTTTACCTTGAAAAGACACAAAAACAATAAATCTCACACAGACTGACCAATAAAAAAGAAAGAGAAGTTAAATTACTAAAGTTAGGAATGCAGGTGACATTCCTATCAACATTCTTATAGAAGTAGAAGAATATTTTCAGGGAAGACACAAATAACTGTATACCAACTAACAAGCTAACTTAGATGAAATGGATCCAATCCTAGAGAAAAACAAGAATGGACTCAAGAAATAGGACACCTGAATGATTATTACTGAGTCATCCATATGACTCAACACTAATTCACAAACACTTCCTACAAAGGAAAATCCAGGACCAGATACTGAATTACTAGTGAATTACCACATGACTTACGAATCAACATTATTCCTTACAAACTCTTCTAAAAATAAAGGAAGAAATAGTTCCCAGCTTAATGTTTTGGTACCAAAACTAGTAAAAGATATGGAAAGAAAAAAATTACCAAACAAGAATACAGATGCAAAAACTCTCATGGAAATTTAAGCAAACCAAATTCAACAACAAAGACCAAGTGAACTTTATTTTCCAGGAGTGCAAGAGTGGTTAAACCTACAAAAAAAAAAAAAAAAAAACCTCCCTGGTGGCGCAGCAGGTTAAAGCACTGCATTAAGAAGCTAATGCCACTTGCCACTTCTGCATGAGTTCGATCCCAGCCTGCCCTGGAGGTGACCACATGGCCCGGCAGACCTCTCCTGACCCTGCCCTCTGCTCCCCTCCCCAGTGTATTACAGACGATCTGCCTGTTCTGCTCCCCACTCTGTCTCTGGGGAGGCCTCTTGCCACCCCTGCACTTCTGGCCTGTACCCCAGTTCTGTATGCACAAATAAATAAATCTTTAAAAAAAAAACAAAACACCTATCAATGTAATATTCCATATTAGCATAGTAAGGCAGATAACCATTTTACAAAATATAACACCTTTTATGTTACAAACACTCAACATCTAGGAAGAGAAGGGAACAGTTTCAATTTAATATCACATTTAATGGTTAAAGACTTGAAGTTTTCCTTCTAAAATCAGGAACAAGATGAAGATGTTGATTTTACCACTATGTATTCAACACTGTAAGGGCTTTTTAACCAACACAATTAAGTAAGAAAAAGAAGTAAAAGTGTTCTAGATTTAAAAGGGAAGCATTATTTAAACGATCTCTATTTCTATATGACATTATTTGTATGTAAAAATATTACAAAATTCCCAAAAAATATTACAACTAGTGACTGAATTCAGCAAGGTTGTAGCACACATCAATATATAAAAATCAGTTAAATTTCTTCCTAATACCAAAAACAATCCACACTAGGAAATACTATTCAGCCATAGGGAAGATTAATGCTGCCATTTAAAGCAAAATAGAAGTGGTTTGAGGGAAATATATGCAGTATCATAAGTCAGAATGACAAAGACAAATACTGGACATTTACAGTACAGATGATTTGACCAAGTAAAATACCTATAAAACCGTGGAGGGGGAGGGAGAAGGGTCAAGGGAATATAAGGGGTAATGGAGGGGAAAACTTTTTTATTAAGAAAACACACAAAATGTAGTCAATGATTGTGACTACCTCTGAGAAAAAGAAGACAGGGGCAATAGAGTTAAGGGGAGGAGTAAAAGGAAGGGAATGGGATAAGAAGGCATGAAGAGAAGGGGAGTAAAGGGGGAGATGATAAGACGAAGGAGGAGGGGGGAGATTTCATTTCCATAAAAAGGAATAACAACATATTCAGGAGTAAGATTAACAAAAGTGCAAAATGTTTACATTGAAAACTGTAGAACATTGTTTAAAAAAGGAGGTATACTTAGATGGCAAGAATCCTAAATTTGGGAATCTGAAGTTTTAACATGCGAAGATTACAACACTCCCAAATTGACCTACAGATTCATAGCAATGCTTGTGAAAATTACAACTTACTCCCCCCCACACACACACCGCCCCACACATACCATATGGTCCTAAGGTTCATATGGAAATGCAAGGGATTCCAAATAGCCAAAACCATGTTGAAAAGGAAAAACAATATTGGAGGGCTAATAAAAGAATTACCCTGCACTATACTACCAATTTTAGATCTTTATGAATATAAAAAGGTTTAATTTGTTCAAGAGAGCTAATATACACCTTATTAAGATTCACCAAAGAGAAAAAAAATATTAGTCATGCAAAGATGACAGGTTTAAATAGAATATTCTGTTTTACACTGTATAGGAAAAATCAGTATAGATGAAATTACTGTGATACCAGAGTAAAACAATCTGGCTATGATATCTGACACTCCACAGATTACTAAGGCTAATTACTTATTTTTCTGGTTCTGCAGATATCTCTTTCCTCTCTCATTGTTTGCATAATTGCCTATTTTGAAACCATGAGCTTTATCAAAACAGGACGAATTTCCCATATAGATGATTTTCCATTCATAAGTCAAAGGTGTATGAATACAGTAGTTGCTTATCTTACCATATCATACATATTAATGTTGATCAGTTATAACCAAAGGCTTTTGTTGAGATAAACAATACAGGCAATTAAAGTTCTAACCACATTAGTTTAAAGGGTTTATAAAATGTAACAAAAAGGCATTTGCATACTTTTTTATTATTTACTTGTGTTATTTCTCTTTTCTGTTCCTCAGGTATTTTGTCTTAAAAATTTACAAGTACTTATCCTGAGAAATAATCCTATCAAAGAAATCCCTTCTGCAATTGAACAACTTAAGTTCCTTAGAATTTTCAACATAGCCTTTAATTTTATCACTACTCTTCCACCTGGGTAAGAGTCATAGTCCGAAATTATAAACATAGAATATACAGTTTATTATTTAGAAATGCATTAATTTCTTTTGAAAACAGTGATTTTTAGCCACTTAATACTGCTTATTCTGTTCTAGGTAGCCGATTTGATTTTTAATTGTGTTAAAAATTTTACCAGCTACCTACATGGCAGTTAATATACAGCTAGTGAATGCATATGTAGAGATTTATAATCTCAGTGTGAATTAAATGAACACAATATAAAAAGACTCAAGTAAGAACCTTACACCTATCACTTAATAATCTTCTTGGATATGAGGAAGCACTGAACTTTGAAGTAGGAAATCTAGACTCTGCTGCTAGTATTTGCTGTCGGTACACTTCACAAGGTCGTATCAGTCCTAAGCGGTGGGCAAGGGACTTCATAATCCAGCTCATTGTCCTCTTTTCATTGTGGACTATCTCCATCGGGAATCCCTCAGCTCTTCCACATGAATTTCCTACCTCCTAGTCATTCATTCCTCCTTTCCAGGACCACTGGTCTGGTGGCTGACTAAGGGGTAGTAACATAGTTTGCACTGAAGACTCCGACACTAGACCACAGCCTCTAGGAGTCTCTCTCTACCACATCTTGTTCAATGAAGTATGTTTCTCTGTGGCACAGCCTATCTGGTCCCTGATATCCAAGGGGTGTTCAGATTTCACTGCAAACTGTGGGAGTCTCTGGGTGTTACATTACATGGGGTAGCCTAGCTGATCCTCTAGATTTTATCCACTAGTGAAGCAAGAAACCTCCACTGATACCATTAGGGTCCATTAAGAGATACTTCTAATACTCTCAACACAAGAAAGTCCAAGGATTTTTTTGAGCAGTGAGTCAGGTACTGTGGATAAGACCAACTATCACTTCCCCCCACATATGGACACTTAAGTATTTAACTTGGAATCAAAGTTTTAAATAAAACTCTTAAACCAAATGCCAAAACAAGGTCTCTTCCAATTTGAGTTTTAAAAACTGAATGAAGGTTATGGGTAAAGGAAAAGGGACTCTTAAGTACCTCAACATCATTAAACAAAAGAAAATCTACGCAGTAATTAAGGAAGTGAATCCAAATTCATTTACAAAGTTGTTTATCTAACATTGTTGGTAATAAACAACCTAACAAATTGCATGTTTGTACACTTTAGAACTAACTGCCCAGTCACTTAAAAGTGTCATTCACACAATATAAATTGCACATATACTAATTATACACAAGTAAAGGCATATCTAAATGTGAGGAATTGCTTGAGTGGCCTTTGTAGAAGAGATTTTATCCACTTTAAACATTTCAAACCAGTCTTCACTGATACATGAAAAATTTTTAGGAATTTCATTGTAATCATGCTATCTATAATAAAAAGAAGTCTATCTAAATTCCAAGATCTTAGAAAAATAGTTTCTATTTTATCTTATCTACTCATGTATTTAATTCTTTAATTATGTCCATTATAAATAATCATATTTACAATTTTCTTTTTCCAATTAAGGTTTTTTTCCCTGTCCTATCTTGAGAAAGTTGATGTTTCCTACAATAGTATTAGTTTTATTCCAAATGAAATCCAGAAACTCAGGTATTTTAGAAGTAATAAGAATGTATACAATGATATGTCCTTAAGAATATTTGGTGATGATTACGATGGATAAAGTTTACAAAGATATAATTTGAATGGCTGATACATAATATTTTAAAGCTATAACAATTTCAATAAATATTTAAGGGGAAGCTATGATAGCCATGTAATAGAATGACAAGCTGTTTTGTCCGTTTTCTTTTGTGTGGTTTTACTTATTTTCATAAGGAAATGCATCTCTACAAATACAAGTAATACAAAGTATAATTTTAATAGTAGGCTTTGCTCTTTCTCATATTAATATTTTTAAGATCTCTGAAATTCATATCTGTTCTTTTATGTCAGTATCATATTTTGATTGCTATCTTAGAATAACTATTAATGTCCAGTAGAGATATTATATTTCAATAATAGCCTTTTAACTATCCTCTTTGGATTGTGATTTTTAAGGACATTTTAATATAATTCCACCCCAAAACAAAGTTGGGACTTTAATTGAAATTGCACTGAATTTACATCAAAATTAAATTTCTTGGAGTTTACATTTCTCATAATAAATCTTTTCATCAAGAACCTAGTTTTTACTTGTTCAATTCTTATTTTATCTTCTTCATAAGGATATATGACTCATTTCATATAAGATTTTTAACCTTTCTCAGTACTTTGTATTTGCATTGCTACTATAAATGATATTTTCTCTAATTTTCAACTATCACCAGTAAAGATTAGAGAAAAGCTATGCGTTTCATTACATTAATTTAAAATCAAACATGTAGCCAAATGATATTACTAGTTTTGATAGCGTTTTACTAGATTTTATATAGTTTTCTAGGAACATAATTTTCATTAAAATTAAATTTTATATTTGCTTTTCTATTACTTTGTATCAATTACTTAATTTTCCATGACTCTCTTTATATTTAATATAGGCAATTCAGCCAGTTAACACTGTCATAATTAATATATTTAGTTTTTGCCCTCCACTTTGGATGTACTATATATGCATGTTCTCCTTTTCCTATTTCTTTTTGTTTTTTATTTTCTTTTTTTTTGGAAGGGGATGGTGATTTGTATATTTATATTTTTAGGACACTGTTCTCGTTTTTCTGCTTGTTCATTTTGGAACTGTACTGTACTTTGTCTTGCTGTATGGATAATTATTTTTCCTTTCCCAAAACACATATAGAAACACACTGTCTTCAATAGTCATGAAAACAAGATAAAATCTACTTTCCTCACCATGTTTTCCTTGTCTCCCCACTGCTGCCTTCCAGTAATCAGTGAGGACTTTGGAATATTGTTATTTTTCTACTTTCCCTCTAAGTCCATTGACTCCTTACCTAATTTTAGGTTTTCCTGAGATAGCTTTGAACTTTAATGTCACATTCCCTTTAGTATTTTCATTTATCTTTTATATTTTTTTAGTATTTTCCTTTATATTATCTTTTATATATTATCTCTTTTTTAAAAGAAATATTTATTTGGCACTGAGACCTCACAAGCATTTCAGTTATTCTCTATTTATATTTAACTCTCTATATTTCAAAATTCAGTGCTTACTGTTGACTCAGTACTTACTGCTCCTCTTTCATCTCATTTTGAACCTGAAGATCTCTCTTAATTCACTGGCTGTATGGAAATTTTTCTTATGCATTTTCCCGAGATGAAGCATGTGGGTAATTACCTTCTCTTAATCTTTAATTCTAATAGGTAAATGATGTCTGGTATGGGTGGGCAAATCTTTCATTATAGCCCTTTTCACAAATAGTCTTCATCATTACATTCTTATCTAGCTTCCAGAATTGCAAATGAGGTATCATTTTGACTATGCCAGTTTGACTATATTTTGGCCAGAGCAGAAGGAGATATAATTAAGGAACTCGGATTGTGTGGATGAGAGATATGAAAGTAGACTGCAAATGAGAATTTAGAGTGCCCTGATGGCATTGCCTATGTTCACCTATCAACCTTTTCAGTTCTAGCATATTTGACAAGTTGAACCACCATTTGAGTTGATTTTATATGTTCCTCATGAACAGGAAGAATTAGAAAGAAGACAAGTGACTAGGAAAATTTTTTTAAATACTATTAAGACAAGTGGTACAAAATGAGAAATCCAAATTATGTTGGTTTTCTTTGAAAAAAGGAATAAGACTTATTAGAAGCTGACATCAGTGATGAAAAGTCAAAGTATGACAGAGCACATAGTGCAGTTTGAAAGTTACAATTTCACTGGCTTGTTTGAAGTTGAATAAAGTGTGATATTTATCTATATTATATTTTATATAATGACATTACTTCTTCCTGTTACTGTGTTTGTGAAAGTTATTTCTTTTTCCATAGTAATGACATGTTACAAAGACCCAAAATAGTTGTTTTCATGCCACTATTCACACAAATGTACATGTTTGCATAAAAATATAATGGTTTAAGTTATTTTTCAAATTAATTCTCTTGACTGTAAAGGAATATTTATATTTGTTGTATTTATTTGTATTTTATTATTACATTTTATATCAATTTTCAGGAATACTGATAAAATTTTATTTTGGTATTCTAAATGGCATGAATGCCTTTTAAATTGTATCTCCTTTACTTGCAGATCACTTAGAAAATTATCTGTTAGTGGGAATGACTTGAGGAGTTTTCCACCAGGAATACTGATGCTTAACCTTAAAAAAATTCTATTTGAGAATAATTATACTCATCCAATTTTTTGGAAAGATGTGATTTTGAATAATCCACAGAAACTTACTCAACTTACTGCTTTGTTGTTTTTAAAAAGTGATCTTTTTAAATATTATGGTGAGATCCCAGAGGAAATTCAAATATTACTAAAATGGTAAGAAAATTTTAGAGCCCTTTTATTCAAAATATACTTCTAAGCACTTCAATTGGTTTTAACTTAATTAAATGGTTTTTCAGTACAGGCCCAGATGACAGTTTTACTATTCACACACATGAGCCTCACACTACATACCAAACACACTTCAAATTACTCCTTCTGGCTCCTCCATTCACCAACCCAAAAGCTCCCAAAGACCCTCCTAGTGGGCTTTCATGGAGGTTTTGTTACTTAGGCATGGCTGATGAGCTCATTGGCCACTGGCAGTTGAACTCAACCTCAAATCTCTGTGGTCTCCTTCAAGATCAGTGGGTGGGACTGGAATTTCCAACCTCCTTATCGCATGACTGATTCTCCTGGCAACCAGCCTCTACCTTAGCTGTGTCCTCAAAAGTCACATTAACAAGTCATTCTCAACATTTAGGAAGTGCCAAGGCTTTTAGGAGTTGTGAGCCAGGAACTGTGAATGAAGATCAAATATACATACATATATACACACATACATATATATATATATATGTAGAACATATTTGGGGTTTTTATATGTATCCTATGTTTATATATATAGATACACACACATTTCCTATAAGTCAGAACATTGCAATTAGAAAATAAGTCATGAAGATTAAAAGTCAGCAAAAATAACCAATCGATACTAATTTCTAAGCTATTACAATTTCTTACTTTATGTGTTTAAAGAAATAAATATAATTTTCAAAATGTTTAATAAATAAAAACAAAATGTTTAATCAAATATAAACCAGGAAAATATAAAAGCATTTTAATGATATAAAATTCTAAAATCTAATATTTGAAATTACTTGGTGTGTGGATTAAGCAGACACTTACATGTACACACACAGAGGATCTGAAGAAATTATTGTGAATATAGAAAGTCAGGAGATGGTGGATATGAAAGGAAAACATTTAACATACCTTTAAGAGTCATGGCAAGTAGAGTAGAGAGAGTATTGGGAGTCAGTTTAATGAAATAGTGCTAATAAATTCTCAGAGGTAATGGCAGACATGAATTCACAGACACAGAAAGGTCTTACCTCTGTAAAATAACTTGAGAAGAAATTGAAGAACCAAATGTGGGGAAAGGACCTAAATTCATCCCGTAGGAAAAAAGTGACTTAGAAAAACACAATAAATTATTGCCAGCAACAGTGGAATGATAATTGAAAAAAATATTATTTTTCCCAGGAAAATTTTTAAGAATAAGGGAGGAAAAGTAGTGTTCAGAAAAAATGAATAGAATTTATTCTTTACAATTTTTCAGTTAAGAAACTTGAAAAGAATGTGCATTAGAAATGACTCCAGACAGAAGTGTCAAGGTGTAAACAAAAAAAGAAACAAAAAAAAAAAAAATGGAGGGAAGAGAAGTTGAAAGCATATAGGTAAACAAACATGATCTCTGTGGAATTAACAGCAAGTCAGGGCTATGACATGGAAAATATGTCGCTATAATCAAACATCAAACAATTAGAAATGTAATTTAAAAATACTTGTGAAGCAAGGAAAATATGATGTACCTAAGAATATGTCAAGTGGAATATATCTGTAAGATATTTATGAGAATAAACAGTAAAAATCTAAAAAAAGTTTATAAAAGTTGAATGAAGTGGGAGAGAGGTCCAGATTTAGGCATAAAATTCAATACCAAAACTATTACCAGTTCTTGCCAAAAAAAGCTGTAAATCTAATAAAATTCTGATCAAAATTCCAATATTATTTTCTGAGAAACTTAATAAACTGACCATTAAATGTGTATAGCAGCAGAGACTTCAAAATAGCCAAGACAACCTAAAAAAGAAGTCTAATGTAAGGACTTACCTACCAGATACTGAGACTTATTATAAAGTTAGAATAATTTAAGTTGCTATTAAATATAAGGGAAGACAAATTAATCTATGTAAGAGAACATATAGCCCAGTTTGTTATCGTGTTATATGAAAACTTGATTTTGGAAAAAATATCAGTGTGAATTCCTGTATTCTAATCTGTTTCCATAAGATTGAGTTCAAATGCCTCAATTTGATATAGAGCTCAACCTGTTTAAATTATGGTATGTACCATAATTAGATTTCCTTTACAAAACAGTCACTGTCTAATTTCCCATTGTGAAATCTATATGACAAATAAAATTCAGTATTTGGAAAACCTCATAGCTTAGTCAAATCTTATTTTGTTATATTTGCTTCAAATCTTTTCCTGCTTCAGACTTTAGATACAATTGATGCTGCCTTTTAACCTTCTCCAAAAGTAGCCACTCTCTTAAAACTGGGTAGTTAAAATATATTTGATCTTTACTTCCACTTCTTGACACAGAGCTCTTAATGCCATAGGGAATTTCTAGAGTGACAGGATGTCTTTTGTCATTTGTAAAGAGCTTTCAAAAGTACCTGGTTTTATGCCAGTAAGGTAATGTGGGTGTTGGTGTTGGTGTAGAGGGGTCTTAGATAGCTTCAGGATGTATACTGGTAGCCAGTACTTTGACTAGAGACTAAGAAACTTTTAGTTCCACCCCTCCTCCTTTGAGGAGAAAGGGACAGGAGATTGAGTTCAATCACCAATCATTTAACCAATCATCTTTACATAATGAAACTTCAATAGAAATCCCTAAATAGCAGAGTTCAGAGACTTTCCAAATTGGTGAACACATCCCATGCCTGGAGAATGGCTTCCCCCAACTCTACAGACTACTGCCCTGGGGGCCCTTTCAGACCTCCATCTGGCTGCATCTCCTTAAACTACAATGTGAAAGGATAGCATATTCCTGAGCTCTGTGAGTTGCTCTAGCAAATTATCAAAAGTTTGGGTAGGAGTCCCAATTTGTAGCCAAGTCAAACAGATGTGGGGGTAACTTGAGGCCCTGCTCTTTGCAATGCATCCAAAGTGAAGGCAATCATGTGGGGCTGAACCTTTAAACCTATGGAGTCTGAAACTGAACTCCAGGTAATTACTGTCAGACTGAACTGAATTGTAATGACCTAGTTGTGTCATTTGCAGAGAATTGAGAACTGGTTGGTGTCAGAAAACTTCTAATATGAAATACTATTTTTTTTGTCCTTTAAACTTTCCATAAATAATATCCTAAAATATGAAACTTGTTTTTTAAATTCAACATTTTTTTTTCTTATAATTCTAGGTCTTTTTTTTTTGTTTTTTTTTTTTTTTTTGCAGAATGAATATTTAACAACCTATTTATCCTTTTTCTTGCTAATAGACATTTGGGTTATTTCCAGTATTTCACTATTACCATGATGTTAATAATTAGCATCTTAAAGTATATCTCATTGTGTAAATAATACGAGTGTCAGGAGGTCATAGAGTATGTGCATATTCAACTTACATAAGAATTGCTAATTTCTTCTCCAGAGTGATTACACCAATTTATACCCAACCAAACAAACAAGTTTAAGAGTCCCTAAGGTTCTCACCCTCACTAAACTTTTGTACAGTCAAACTTTTAAATTAAGGTCATCTGATGACTTTGAAATGGAATTTCTTTTTTTATTTTGTATTTTTGTTTTGTATTCTCTGACAACAAAGTGACTGAAATGCACTGCTTCTCCGTGTTCTCTGGACACTTGGGTTTCTTCTCTGGATAGTCTGGTTATGTGCCACAGTGAATGTAACATGAATTGCTGTCTGTTTTTAACTGCTTTCTGAACATCCTACACTTGAGCTATTATAGTTCCTTTACTTTTAACACAGCATAATTACTTTGAGTCATAAAGATAATATATACCCATATATAAAAGGAATTTGGAAAATACAGAAGTTTAAAATTCCTTGTTTAAGGACAGTTATTGTTATCTTTTTGGGATTTATCGTTAAGTGTCCTTACTATATGCATTTACACTTTGCTGTTTTTAAAAAAAATTTTAAATAAATGTATCAACTTAATTTTTCATTATTTAATTTTTCACTTGTGTATGTCTTAGCAACTCCATTAGCTGGGAAGATTAATAATGAGAAAAGTCTTATTTTATGCTACCTCAGATTTTACACAGAATCAGCAAAATGTCTTTCTTTTAGAGAAACTTACTAAATAATGATTGATGCTTCCTCCATTGCAGCACATCCAAATGTGAATGGTGTCTTGGTCCCAAGTTTGGTGAAGGTTTTCGTATCATCCTCTTCTATGATATATTTGGAGCTACAAAGCTTCCTGTTCTGTTCCATGTCTGTTCTTCGTCATGCTATAGAAAAGTAAAAGAAAGTGTTTCTTTGAGATAGCATTTCCCCAGAAGTGGATGTGTCATGTGATGATCCATGAGCTTACTATGTATCCCACTTTCTCAACCATTAAAATGTATGTGTATTGTAGTTAATTTTCTAGAGTATAGGTTCCATGTGGGAGACATAAGTGTTTCTCCTGTGAATCCTCTTTTTAAACCTAGCTCCTCATCAAAGCTTGTTATTGTTGGGAAATTGTTGCAGAATAATCAAGAAGGATTAGTAAAGGTTTTTAAATTTTGATGTAATTTATATTTCCTTCAGAGCATGCTTAATTAAAAAGAAAAATGTTAGAATCCTTTGTAAAAAAAGATTTGTTTTGCAACTGGCTTTTCAAACAACCAGTCTAAATGGTAAGATCATAGTTTAATATCATTGTGGGGTTTATGTCTCACATGGTTTTGAAGCCATGTACCCAAGTTCTCAATGTTTGTGCATTTCTGTAGAAAGCTGTTTAGTGCCAGACATCTCAATTTGAATTGCTTATGGAAATAAAATATTAATTCCCATTTTTTTTACTTTGTTTCTTGAATTCATTACCCAGACTCTTAGAAAATTGGTACAATCTCTATTATTTTCCTTTCAATCATAAAAACTGATTCCATAAACTAGTACCAGCATTCAACTGACTTTCAGTGTTATCCTGGCAAAAAATAAAGTAAACCTTGCAAAATTACATTGCAAAGTAACATAAACATACAGTAGAACTCAGGAATTTTAAGACTAGTATTAGATATGAGGTAGGTAAAAGAACATTTTGATATAATTTGATTAGGCACTGATTTGTTTCACATATGGCACATCTTTTATTTGCAGTTACAAAATGTAGACTGTAATTGCTGATATACCATAAGAAGTGAAAAGATTTAAATTTAGATAGTTATCAGAAGAGAATATCAGAAAATGCACCTACCTAAGGCTTAAATCACTTTGTAACATTAGTTAAAACAAAGATAAAACAAACCAGGAAAAAAATAATTTTTTTCTAACTATTGATTTCAGTAAATTTGGGCTGCTTATATTCTTCTTGAGACTCAATTTGATTTTAAGCAAAGATAGAAAATCCTTTCCAAAAGAACACTGTAATAAAATTTCATTGATAGTAAGACAAATAGTTTATTAGCTTATCAAAGTGGGAAGTGGTCTGACAGATTTCACTCTGGGAGAACTATTACAACAATCACTAGTTTGAATTTAATTTATATAGGTAGGAATAGTGAGCGACTGACATTAAAAATGCAATTATTCTTTAGAGGGGGGTTTCTGGTTCTATGTTGCTTAATCTAATGAATAATTGATGCTATCTATATGTACCGGAAGGCAATGTAAAAATTTAATCTCCTTTTGTCCCAGAGTGGGCTATAGGATACAAACTCTGGGTACCCCATATTTAAATCTTCTCTATCTGACTCCTTGGTCATTGTGGGGGGTGAAAAGATTGGCTTTATCTGCAGACAGTGCTTTTGCATAGCTGTCCCACAACTGCAAGTCTATACAGATGGTCTTGCTTTCTTGCCTAGTTGAATAGAGAGGGCGTTTCCAGAATATTTTACAGTTTGTTAACAGAAGTAACTACCATATCACGCTTGTAAACCAGAGGGGATGTTTATAACATGATGCTAAATGGATTAAGGCCAAATGTATTATACCCATAATTACGAAATAAACTAATAAATAAGATTAAAATCTAGTGGAATATACTCTATATTCACCCTTGTTCATAAAATCTTTCTTGCAGGGAGAAGTATATTTATTTTTTAATGCAAAAATATTGGTTATAGTTTGAGTAGGATGATGTACATTGAGATAGCAAATAAAAAAGGTTTTAAGGGCCCTCCCTGGTGGCGCAGCGGGTTAAAGCACAGCACTGAGAATCTAAAGCCGCTTCCACATGAGTTCGATTGCCGCCTGCCCTGGAGGTGACCACATGGTGTGGCAGACCTCTCCTGACCCGCCCGCTGCTCCCCTCAGCAGTGTACTTCGTCGATCTGCCTGTTCTGTTTCCCACTCTGTCTCTGGTGAAGCCTCTCGCCGCCCCTGAGCCTCTGGCCTGTACCCCAGTTCTGTATGCACAAGTAAATAAATCTTTAAAAAAAAAAAAAAGGTTTTAAGAAAAGTTATATCTCTGAGACAATAGAGAAACAAATAAATCTAGGTGTTTGGAGACATAAAATATCTTTAGAGCCCAAGCTTATATCTCATAGTATAAGCCTTCTATCTAAGTTATCTTTAGTTCTTCTAACGAAAGAGCTTTAAAATTTGAGGTAACTGGTTTACAAGACTGAAAATATCTTAGGAGTACTGATTCTCACACCATGACAAACACCAAAATGCCAACTACCCTCCACCACAGTTCACTGGACCCCTCCACCCTTTCCTTCTATCACCCTCTCTCCCTCTGGTAACCTCAGCTCTACAATAAGGATCCAAGATTTTGTTTTGGTGTGGTTTCATCTGTTCCTTTGTTTTGCTTTTTTAGTATGCTTCATACTAGTGAAACCTGATTTTAGTCTTTCTCCCTCTGACTTATTTCACTAAAGATAACCTCTGCCACTTTCATCTATGTCACTGAAAATGGTAAGATTTCATCATTTGTAAATAGCTGAACATAGCATTCCATTGTGTGTCTGTACCACATCTTCATCCTCTCACCATCATTGAGTAGTTGGGCTGTCTCGAGACCTTGTCTATTGTAAACAGTACTACAATAAACATAGTGGTGCATATATCTTTTTGAATTAGAGTTTTTAATGTTCCTCAAAGCTGGAATATATGGTAGCTATTCTAATTAAAATATTTTTAATTTTCACTAGAACTTCAATGTTTTCCACCAGTTTACAGTGCACCAGTTTAGATTTCCATAAATATGGTGGTTTCTTTTCTCTACACTCTCAACAACTCTCTCTCTCTATACACACACACACACACACACACACATATTCTTGCATGTATGAGGTATTATATAATTGATTTTGACTCATTTCTCCAAAAATAAGTGATGACAAACATTTTTCATGTGATTGTGGAAGTCTGTAGAACTCGTGACACATTTCTGTTTAGATTTTTCTGACCATTTTTTTTATTTGTTTATTACTGAGTTTTATGAGGTTTTTATGCGTGTTGGGTATGTCAGATGTAGATGTGCAAATATTTTCTCCCATTCAGTAGTCTGTCTTTTCACTTTGATGTTGGCTCCTTTCATTGTGGAGGAGCTTTTCATTTAATATTGTCCCATCTGTCTATTTTTACTTTTGTTTCCCTTGTTGTTGGAGTTGAGCAACAACAATACGATCTGTATATCTCAGTTCTGTTCCATTTATCTTTGTGATTAAAAAAAAGCTTTTCCTCTATGATTAGGTATAAGACAAAGACTGAAGACTGGCACTTCAATCAAGACAGTCAGGAACATTTTTCAGTCCTGCTACAGTGCAACTGCAATAATAATCATAGGTGCTACCATCCAGAGCCTCTGCTAGGTCAGGTACTAAAACCCTGGTGTTGGCTTGCTTAGGGAAACTAGAAAAGAGTCAGTCGTCAGTGTGAATAGACTCTCTGTAACTTCCTTTACCAGTGCTCAATCCTTCCCAAACTTCTCTCTTCTCCCAGTTCCTCTCAGTGGAAGTATGGGTTGTCACTCCTCTGGAAAGCCAAGTGGGAGTCAGATATGTTGGTGGTGTTGTTCTAGCAAGCCAACAACTTAAGCCAAAGCCAAGTCACTATGGGTAGGGAGGTGAGAGAATGGTAATTGATACCTTTTCTTCCCAGAGCCCAGACTCAGCATCTTCCTTTCCATAAGGTCAAGAAAGATCATGAAAGGCAGAGGTTGAGTGACTTGTGCAACACTCCTCAATTCATTATAGGACTGAAGAAATACCTGGCACAGACTAGTGCTTAGAAATGGATAGCTCTTCTTTCTAGTGTCAGAAAGTGTTTCTCCTTAGATTGAATACCATTTTCCCTTCTCTTATACATAATGCTGTGTTGAAGGGCATTATGGTTTGTTTGTTAATGTAGATTTAGATATTTTTTTTAGTGTTTTCTATTTTTATTTTAAAGGTTTATTTATTCCTGCATACAAGAACTGGGTTACAGGCCAAAGGTGCCGGGGGTGGGGTGGTAAGAGGATTCACAAGAAACGGAGTAAAGAGCAGGACAGGCAGATCTATTGAAATACACTGCTGAGGGGAGCAGTGGGTGGGTCAGGAGAGGTCTGGCATGCCACGTGACCAGGAATTGAACTCATGTTACAGTGGCTTTGGATAGCTTCATAGTGCTGTATTTCAACACATTGCACCACCAGGGAGGGCCAGTGTTTTATTTTTGAATTAGAAAGGCATGATGTTTCCAACTGATTGAATGTGAATTGAGAATCTCTTATTTTTAATTTGTTTTCTCCATTACAATCAGGGGTGGGGGATGATGTATGATTAATGACAAAAAATGATTCTATTTTCTCTAATTGTGCTTAGTTAAGCAGTCCTAATATTTAGAAAGGATTCCTTGGCTAGGGAGCAATGTCTATGCTCCAAATGCAATTAATCCCAGGAATCTATACCTCCACAAATCAACCCATTTTAACTAACCACTCTTTTTTTAGCATGTCAGAAAATTCTAGTTTTCTCCCATATGAATACTAAATATTTGATGAGAAAATGCTTATTGAAGGACCTACAATAACAAAGGTCTTAGAAGGATGTTTGCATACCTCTGAAGAGACCTAGTGATTAGTTGCTTTGTAATGAAAGATAGAAAATAAGTAATAGTCACATTAATAGTGTCTGGGTAAAACTTTGAAACTAATGTTCTCTGGAAAGCACTTTTTCTCTTTTTACAGCTGAATTTAATGTACTAGTAATTTATTGAGCACCTACTAGCTGCCATATACCACAAAATATAGGTCCTCTGAATAAATTACTATGTGAAATGTTCTATGACTCAGAGGAGTAACCAGCATGCCATAGAAGCACAGTGATTCAAGGAAGTATCCTGACACCTATTAGTTGAACCAAATGAGCAGGGACATCTTTGTAATGTATACAGCAGAGCATTATGGGAGACAGGGCTAGAGGAATCAATAGGACCATGGTCATAAAGTTCTCACACACCATGCTAGGGAGGAATAGTGAAAGTTAATAAGTCAATGAGAGATAATGCCAGAAGATCAACATGAACAATTGTGTAGTTTAAATACATTAGGAATTTTAGAACAGATATGCCAAACAAGTGATTATTCTACTTATAAAATTATTATTTGTTTTATAAAATAAATCTTCATCTGATACTTCCAAATTATCAGGTAAACAGTATGATTTAATATATTGCTCCTTGGAAACATTTATTTTATAAAAACAGATATGTATAAACTTTCGAGATAACTTATTTTTTTTCCCTAAGATTTCTTAGAGTAGTATTTTCTAGATTTATTCATTCATTCAATACAATGGGTTCTCATTGTATTCCAGACACTGCCCTAGACATTTTGGTGATTGCAGTGAATAAAACAAGGTAAAGTTTTATCCTCATGGAATGTGAATTCTAAGAGACTGTATTCTTTTTAAAAAGAGATACATGCTATATTCCCTTTTGTTGTTATTTTCTAGCATCGTTCCTTGCACATAGTAAGCACCTCTGCATATTTATTCAACTGAATAAATTCTCAACTGAACAGAAAAAAGTGACTCCAATATATTGCATGAATGGCTACATATGTTTAAATATTCCAATCAATATATTATCAGATTAGGATAAGATGCAAGACTATAGATTCTCACTTAAAGGATATCAAATATATGTTCATATTGTTTAAGTTATGTATCAGAGAAGACACTAATTAGAATACTCCTAACCTGCTCAATAATCTCTCATCAGATAGTGTACTATCTTTGTATCACGGCAAACTCTTATGTACCATTATAAATCAGCTTACAGCTTACAATATTTTTAATTTGCAAAGTACTTTCATGTATCAAAAAAATGGAGGGATATTAGTCATTGTTTTTTTAGTGTGGAACAGAAGACTAATTATCCACAGCATTTCCTTTCTGTTTTTCCTTAGAGGATTAGAATCCTCATTTTAGCTAGGTGTAACTGCCTACCACTACATTTCCTAGATTCCCTTAAAGGTAAATATGGACATCAGTGAAACATGAGTGAAAGTACAGACAGGATTCCAGGAAAGCTATTTTAAAAGATGTAGATTAATCTGACAGAAGGCCCCTTTTTTTGTACTTTGGTTTAGAATGCAGACAGGATGATTGGAATCCCAGCAGTCGTTTTAGGCCATGAGGTGAGCTTGAGAATAGAAAGTAGATGCCCAAGTCCCTAATGACACCATACCTGTTATTGTTACCCTATACATGAGAGAATGAATTTTTATCTTGATTCAGCCAAGGAGACATTCCGTCCCCAACACACACACACACACACACACACACACACACACTCACACAGGCACCCCCCTTCACACACTCATATATCTGTTATCTCCAGCTAAGTCCATTCCTAGCACATACAGCTTTTTTTAGACTGCAATAAGCCTCAGCAGCAAAGTATCAGTCAAGAGCTACTCAAGTAATAGCCCCCTTTTACCCTTCAAGCTGTTTTTACCTACTCTTTAAACATTATTTCGCTTAGGTTTGTTTGTATGTTAGGCTGGGAACAAGGTTAAGCAAACTTGTTTGCCTATAAATCTCACTTGTGAGTTGGCACAGGGGCTGAGTTCTCTTACCTCACCAAATATGTCATATGTGGCCTACATGACATACTAGAAAGGAAGAAGTCAATTACTTCTGGTCAAATTATTTTCCATTGTGTTCTTCTATGCACCTCTTAAAAGAAAAAAAATCTTCTAAGTTAGCAAGCCAAGAAAGCCTGGGAATAGTATGCAAATTCTGGTTTGTTATTGAGTCCCTAAATGTTTCCTGGGCTTTCATTCCTGGTCCTGTGTCATTGCCGAAGTCATTACTAATCACTATATTCCTAGTCTCAGCTCATGACAGACATTACTAATCAATCCCAACACTCTCATCCACAAGCTCTGGCCTACTTCTAAGTCCCTGTCAATATAACAGTTTTTGTGAAGCTTTTCTTTTCTTTACACATTAGCATCTTATACAGTGCATTGTTATCAGCTCTTCTTAGGTTACTAAGCTGTTGTTTCATATTGGTTAACAACTGTAACAAGATAGCAAAATGGGACTCTTGCTGTTAAAATGTTAGCTGGGACCCAAATACTTCAATTAAATGATTGATCTACTAATTAAGAGATATTACAACAGAACATTCTTGGAATCAACAGAATAGAAAGAAGTTGGGCAAACTAGTTTTGTGAGAACTAGTTTATATATATATATATATATGAACAATCACTAGGAAAGTATATGAGAGGTAACTGGGAGGTTAACCAGAAGTGGCAAAGGCACATAGAGGTCTTTTAGAGGGGACAATTGGATAATTCAAACTTCAGAAATCATGTTAGTCACTTCTCTCTTGCCTGAGGCCAAATGCAAGAGGCTTGAAGGTCACACTTGATGAGTTTTATATGTGGTCAGCTGAGCTTTGCAGACACAGGGAACTTCCCCACTGGCGAGGGACACAGAGAAATATAAAGGTCATTGACCTGAGGTAGCCAAGACAAAGAAGGCAAGGCAGCTTGGGCATAAGGTCTAAGAGTACAGACAAGAGAAATGATGTATGAGTTTTCCTTTGAGTGGTGTCACCAGAGGAAGGAAGGGTCAGACCTGGGTCATTTGAAAGGTTCTTTGAGGTAGTTCTACCTCAGGGAAGGGCCAAATTACTGGAGAGAGATCATCTGCTGGATAGATGGGAAAGCAGCAATTAAGAAAGTATGATCTGAGTGGGGAAAGCTATAGTGGGAGATTCCTGAGGATTGGGGAACTCCCCAAGAAACCCACAAAATTTTCCAAAGAGTTAATTCTGAGTATCCACCAAGTCCATGCATCAATGCCAAACCATGACAACTGCATACGACTGTGGCCTTATTCCTAAATCCCCTCTACCTTAGGCACTGTTCTGACAGGGTCAGACCCTTCAGCTCAGCAATAGGAAACAGAGTGACAAGATGCACTGGTCACATCCCCTACCTTGCTGTGGGTTTCAGGTATGACCCAAAACTTCTAACTTGCTTAAGACCACAAAGGATGAAAATGACATGGGACTGAATGCTTGTTGTGATGATAGTGCTCTTATGACACAAAGGGGCAGGAAGGTCTTGGGGATCTACCAGAGAGCTCATAGAAGGGCAGGGGAAGAGCCAGTTCTCAGAAGTTATAAAGGACCATGGAGAGAGAGGATCAAGTTATTCTGGGCTCCTCCTCTACATCCCCTCCCCACCATGAATCCCCTTTGTTCAAATAAAGCAGTCATTCTGGGGGCACAGAGAGAGTGCCTGGGTCCAGGGCATTCAAACCACCGGTTCCTTGTTAGAGAATTTCTACAACTGCTCCTGAAAATTAGAAAGGATGATTCCTGATCCTGGAGCATGAGAAAAATAAGGGTACATCTCCTTAAAGTAGCCCATCAGTTTTGAAATGCGTTATTCTTCTAACAGAAATTTCCATAGAAACCTGCTAAATGTGCTTAATTACAGAAAGCTCATGTTGGGAAATTCCAAGAAGCCAGTAAAATCTCCAAAGTACTATTATGATTAGATGCCCCTTAAGTCAAAACTTTCTGGGGCAATTAGACATATTCTACAGGAACTCAGACAAGTCCCTTACTATATGCTTTTTTACAGTCTAGTGAGAATCATGAGCTACTTGAAATATATAAGTCATAGCCTCATTTTCTTCCTTTACTTGTCTCTAGTTCAGTTTCATCTAGCTTCTGGAAGCATAATGGTTCTGTCCTATAAAGAGATGCCCATTAATTGCAATTTTAGACCCCTGGGTCACTCTTGCTTTTGCCATATGCTTTTAATTTGAGGAGTCAGATTCTAAAATGTAAGAATTACCCGAGAATTTATAGTAATGCAAAATTTGGCTCAACAAGCAGATCAATAGTCTCCATAGGCCTAGGATAGATACAGAGACAGTTACACAAAGTCATTATCTAATTGGGAAATATCTGCTCTAACACTAGATTTCCAAGTGACCTTAGCTGCAGATACTCTTGGCCCAGAAAGCAAGATAATTGACAGTCCTTGAAACAGCAGCCAAGGGCATGCATCATAGGAAGAATTGCCTAACTGGAACTTTCCAATTTCATTTTCCCCTTTTGTTTGGCAATACACCAAAAAAAGAGACCCATAGTGATTTACAATATTCCTACTGGCAAGGCCCAAAGAACCCTCAAATGTCCCTGTGTTTTGATTATAACTGCATTCATTCCATTATGATAATAGAGGGTGTTTGTTATCGTGACTGCTAGATCTAGTGCTTTGCCCCCCCTTTTTGTTTTTAACAAAGCAAATGGAATTATAGCTATTTGTACTTTTCAGTGGACACAGGATAGAGTATGTCCTGTGAAAAAGATAAATCCATTTCAACAAAGTAGGAAAACAACATTACCTTATAGAGATAATGGAGATGGCATGAAGACTCCATATCCCATCTGAAGGTCTAGACCTTTCTCATTTGTCAGGATCCTGCCCAAGCATGGAGCAAGGAGCTCCTCCTAGCACACTAGCGCCTCCAGGTTCCCAGGTTTATAAGTATCCTGGGGATTTACAGGTAGGGATCCAACATGACAGCTAAACAGGAACAGGCCTTGTGGCACTGTGAGGGGTCACCCCTGCCCGTCTGTCAGCTAGCAAGGCACAGGGACAGGTGGAGGCCAGGTTTATTTTGTCTTCAACTTAGAGATAGAAAGGATGGAAGGCCAAGTGGTTAGTGATGAGATACCAGTCTAGGCAGCTCTGTGTTCCCCAGAGGGACCCAGACAATCATCTCCTAACTTCCTTCTCACTCCCTTGCCAGCCTCCCTTCCCCTGTTCTGATCATTCCCTCCTTCCTCCAGTCCCAGGTAACCTGGTATGATGCTCTTAATCAAAGCTCAGGCTCTCCTCTATTCTCTGTGAGTTCCTGCTGCATACTGTCTTACCAACATTCTGAATAGTTGAATTCTTTTTTCGTTCATAACAGACTTTGATTTGTCCATCTAAATCACAGTCCAATCATTACCAAGCAAAGCTAATCTGGATCCCTTTTCCTCAGGGACTGGGAAAGTTCCATTTTCAAAACACTTTGTAAAATTTTCTTTTTAAGAATTTATTTATTTATGCATACAGAACTGCAGTACTAGCCAGCGGTGCAGGGGAGGGTGAGAGGATTCACCAGAGATAGAGTGGGGAGCAGAACAGGCAGAGTGATGAAGTACACTGCTGAGGGGAGCAGCAGGTGAGTGGGAGAGGTCTGATGCACCATGTGGATCACCTACAGGGCTGGGGATCGAGCTCTCACTGAATGGCTGTGGCCAGCTTGTAGTGCTGCATTCTTACCAGTTACACCACCAGGGAAAGCCCCTTTATAAAATTTTAAATGGATCCATACCCTAGACCTACAGCTGTGCCCACTCACAAAGGTTGATAGCTCACAGTGAAAACAGAATTCCAGGAACTGAGACCTCCCTGAAATGTTTGCCCCAAAGCAATCCAGAAAAAAACATTTGTACTTTGATTTTGTTGAAATATCTTAACTTTGTAATGACAATATATCTGAATGGAAGAGTGACCTTCAATTTTATATAATTTGAACATCTTAAGGAGCTATTTCAAGAACTGAATAGGAAGTGGATGGACCAAGTTCCCTCTCAAACATGAATTTTAGTTAATTTAAGCATATGCAACGATTGGTGTCTGAGCTTTCTATTCCATGATGTTGTAATAATTTTACATGAAAACATAACTATGCTTACCAAGTGTTGAACACCCATTGTATGCCACTTACCCATTATTTAATTCTCATATCTCTGTATGAAATAGTTTCTATCAATATCTCTTTTACTGATAAGGAAACAGAAATGAGTTTTAAAAGACTGCAATCTAAATAGTATAACTTCAGGGTTATACACATAAGCACATTTAAGTTAATCTTCTTTCTGGAAAAGTTATACCAACGCATGAACACACTTAACAGATAACACTAACATCCTTCCAGACATACTCATCAAAACATCAAGATTAGCTTTTGAAACATTTAATCATTTGATGGGAGAAAGTGGTATTTTATTGTGGTTATTGCCATTACCTTTGTTTGAAATTCCATTTTCTAATGTCTTAACTTTGTAGTCCTGCATATTGTGGGTGAGAAAACATAGCATAAATCTTAAATAAATAGATAAAATGCCTCCCTACCTTCCCCTATTTTATTTTTTAAAGAATAGATTTAGAAAACAAAGAAGCTAAAATGATCAGTCCTTCCTATATTTCTATAGTTTGTTCCAGAAACAGGAACACCTTCTTTATTTAGAGGAACTACAAAGAAGTTTGTTCTGTTTATCTCTTCAGTAGCCAGTGAGACAGCACTAGCAGCGACATCTTCAAGAAACTGATAGTGACAAGTCTGTATGATCAGAAGCTGCTGGCCACATATGTGTTAAAACTAGGTTGAGTCCCACCCGCTCTTCCTCAATGACAACAATCATGTTGTAGTGTATCCACAAGCTGAGAATTTCTGCAACTTAATAAATATGTGGTTATTTAAAAAGCAAAACCCAATACCTGTGCTCTCAAGAGTAAAGAAGTAGGTCAAAGAGAGTAGCCGCTGCTGTTGCAATGCCTTATACCCGACATGGAAAAGTTGCATCAAACAGGAAGATGCTGTTACAAGGCAGAGGAGTGCAGACCGCAAACGCCCTGCCTCCCTGCCATGCGCACTGGAACTGCCTTGTTGCTTCCCTCTCACACTTTTGTAGCAAGCAGCTTCTGGTAAGTTGCAAGAAGGCAGTGCTTTCTGGAAAGAGTGCACCTCTGGCCAAAATGTAGCCAGGTAACAGTAAAAAAAATCAGATTGCCAGCTATTTTTTATGAACATTTGAATTCTCAAGTGCCACGATTCCATACAAGCCATTATTTTCTCTTCAGTTCTAACCAGAATAGCTAAAAGGAATTGAGAGGCAGGAAGGAGAAGTACACCCTCAAAAGAACTGCCTTCCTGTGGTGGCTAGTTTAAGTAAAAATGGAGATTTTGTCAAAAAATACCATTACCAGGTGTGTGTCCTTCAAAAAGCTTTATCTTCCAATGGAAAAAGACTGTTCTAGGGAAACAGAAACAATAGTCAAATCAAAGGTTTGTTCATTTTCTTTAGCAGCTTTAACAAGTTACCATAAATCAGTGACCAAAAACAAGTTCTGGAGGTCTGAAGTGTGAAATGGGTTAAAGTCAAGTTGTCAGCAAAGCTGTGCTGCTTTTGGAGTCTCTAGGGGAACATCTATGTTCTTGCCCTTTCCAATTCCCAAAAGCTACCTACATTCCTTGGTATCTTATTCCTCTACCTTCAAGTCTAGTATTGTCAGGCTGTCTTTCTCAAATTGCCATTTTTAATTTTGCTTGTCTCTCCCTTTTGTAAAACCACGTGTGATTACACCAGACCCACCCAAAATAATCAGGTTACCGACCACCTCAAGATCTGCTTATTATCAACTTTGACTCTATCTGTAACCTGAAATCCCCCCTTGTCACAGGTTTCAGTGATCAGGCCATGAACATCTCTTCAGGGACCAGCATTTTGCCCAGCACAGAGGAAACACCAAAGGCTTCAGTTTTGTGTCTTTAATCCCAATAGCAACTTCAAAGTGGGATCTTTACAAAGTAAGAAATTGAGGGTTTTTTTTTTTTTTTTTTTTTAAACTGAGGTTTTGGGAATTTAAGTAATTTTCCCAAAGACAATTCTGCTAGTGAGAGACATAACTAGACAGAACTAGATAGAACTAGAACATGATTCATGTCTGTCTATTTTGGAATCCTGTGCTCATCCTCCACATCATTCTTTCACCCAGGGCCCTTCTCCTGAATCACTAAACCAGATGGAACCTTAAGAGGAATTCATTTTTTCTTTGAGAATTTCAGGGAGCATTAATGATGTGACCATGCCATGATTCAGACATTTGCTAACTCTTTCAGGTTTGGGGGATTCTCAACTAAAAAACCAGGCATTTGAACCAGATGGTGTCTTGCACACCTTCCTGCCCTAAAATTCCAAGACTGTCTAATTCTAAGGGGAAACCACTCTGCTCAGGACAGTGCCCCACAATGCATGGTCACAGATCACGGTCAGTGCACAGTTTCTCCCATATCTGTCACAGTCTGTTCAGGCTGTAAACACTGACTGGACAGCTTATAAACAATGTAATGAACACAGCTCACAGTTCTGGAGGCTGGAAAGTCCAAGAGCAAGGTGCCAGCATGATCACCTCTGGCCAGTGCCATAGCCAGTGGGTCTTGGTGTGTCCTGAACTGATGGAAGCAATGGGGATTTTTTGGAGTCCTTTATAAAGACATTAATCCCATCCCTGAGGGCTTCACCCTGAGACAAAAACAACTTGCAAAGACCCTACTTCCAAAAGCTGTCATCCTCGGGGAATTCAAATTTTAACACATCAAATATGTATGTGTTGGGTGGGGGTTGGGGAAGAGAATACAGTCAGCCTACAGCATTATCCATGACAAGAGAAATTTTAGCCAAGATGTTAGCCACCTACAACAGTAAGCATACTGATTAGTACCAACGTCTTTTGTTTATTTGTTTTGCTGTTGGTTTTTTGGTTTTGTAGCAAAACTTTCAGGAAGCAGTGTATTGATTTGCTTTCTGGCACACTCTTCCTAACTCCTTGCAGAGAATTAACAAATAGTTCTGATTGGATTTTGAGTAGCAGTGATACAGGAATGTAAAAAAATTCAGACTTTCTAACACAAAAATTTTGGAACATGACAAAATTTTTGTGTGTGATAGGAGAGGGACTACATTCAACAACTGTTCATAAAAATATATAAGTGTGAAAATACGTTTGGGATGTACAGTAGATTTTATCCAAATTATTTACAACCCTCTCTTGTATGTCTACAACTATTGCCACTTGAGTTACTGTGCTTCTTGTGAACAGTCGCACTATTATTGTTATAGATGTGAACAGAGACTGCCCTTGCTAATGAAATGTGAGTAGATTTATGTCTCAACAGAAGCCTTAAAAGATGTTGTATGGTCCAATCATAGCTTCTCTCAAAAAAAAAAAAAAAATTGGATTTATGCAAACTCTTGCATCCTACACACCAGGATAAAGAAGGTACACAGAACCAGGCTGCCAGCAACACCAGCTGATGGGTCTGCGAGCAGAATGAAGCCTTTGCTGTGATCAGCCCCGAGAGTCTGGACTTCTTTGCTACTGCAACCTAACTAACAAAAACGACTAGTACAAGTTGTCTATCTCTAGAGAGAGAAAAAGACATTTCTGATGTTTTTATATGTTGTGGCCAGTAAGTATCAATTTAAGGTTTTTATGGTCCTAACTTGGTAAACTTGGCATACTTCTGTCCTACTTTAATTTTTTCAGAGAATTGAGTCAATAGTAGCAACTTGTATAAAGGGTACTGTGAGAGAAATATTATTTTTTAGAAATAAGTACAGAAAAATTGGTATTATGTGACAGGTGATTATGTATAAAATGCCTTTAATATTCTTTGCTCTAAAGTAATAATCTGGCTGATTACATGGTTCTGAGCTGATAGCTGCTTTAATTCAGCATTTTGACATTTATCTGCCTATCCATTGTAGTTAATAACCAATAAGTTTTCTGTATGAATAATATTCCCTTTTTAGGTAGTCTATGCATCTTCTCATCGCATTAGTAGTTCCTCTTTGCCTTTACTGTCCAGAAGTTTCATCCTTACATGTTCAGCGTGGATTTAGTTTCTTTCTGTTATATATGTCTTTTGAAATTGAGGCCCCTTACTGTTCCTTCCGAGAAAGCTGTCATTTGCCCTTCACTAGTCTCTTCCCCATTCTATGTTCTAGAAGACCTACTAGATGTCACTTTTTAACCTCTTCCTTAGTCCTCCTCATCTTTGAATGACTCATTTACATTTTCATCTATTTATTGATTTCCTTATACTTATCTTTCAGTTTTCCAGCTATTTGAAATATTTATAACATACACTGAGTTCTTGTTTTCATGTTTAGTTCTAGAATTTCTATTTGATTCTTTCATTATCATTCACAGTATCTATTTAGTTATTCACAAACACTTGCTTTACAGTTTCTTTCAGCTTACCCTGTAATTTCAAATTCCCAGCATACCAATATCCTATTCAATATATATTTTAGCTCCCTTTCCATGATGATAGATTTCCTCTTTTGGCTGGAGTATTTTTTACTGTACTCCTCTTTAATCGGGATTATTTTTATCATGAGCCCTGAGTTATGAAGATCTTGCATTTATGTTGGCTAGGACTCTAGAGCTTCAATGACTCTGGATATGTCTGCATATTCATTTCTTTGAGATTCACAAGCATACACATAGAACACATTCAGATTTCATGTCTGTTCGTGGTACATACTCAGGGTTTTTATTTTTCAGGGTGTCCTTTTCCCCCTGTACCCACAGATATGCTTGATTTTTTCACAGCCTATGCAAGCAATGGTCAACATTTTCTTTTATGTGTTGGACTTTCCCCTTCACCCCTGGGTTTATTGTTTTAAGGGAAAAATCCAGACACAGTTCTGTTTGGGGCTTGAAAAATTGTTATCTCATGGACATTCTCACTTGAATTAGCATTTTCTGTACAGTTCAAGGGTTTTGTTAGAAGCAAACAACTCATCACTCATCCACCATCTTAGTTTGGTGCCTAAGAAAATCATAAGGAAACTTAGAAAGAGTAATAGTAGCATTCCTGTGGTTTGTGTGTCAACTCGAATACACTGAATTACATATTCTAGAATTCTCTCCCCAGCGTTTCTAGTTAGGGTTGGCCACAGAAGAAATCTTCATGCAGCACTAGCCATGGCTGCTGTCTGGAGAGTTCACACCCCCATGTACCTGTTGTCGTTCAGGCACATTTTCTTGGATCTGTTAACTCACCTCCTGCTGTGGGGCAGCAGCAGGGCCCACGCTACCCCAGCTTCCACTGGGTCTCTTCCTTTGGCTTCTTTGCATCCTGGACTAGGCACAAGTGTGGCAGGTACACAGCAGGAGAACCTTCTCTGCAAGCATCCACAGAAGCAATGCTGGAGACCTGCAGGTGGGGAACAAGACACAAATATTGCACATTCACATGGTCTGGACAGGGCACAAATGGTGAAAGAAACTGGGCTAGTAGTAGCAGAGTGCTCACCAGCCTCTTGCCTGAAGGAATGATGAAGACAGAAGTTTCCAGAACCAAAAAGAGGAAATAACTATATAGAGCAGGCTATTTTGACTTGGACAACTCAAGAGAGCCACAAAAACAAAGCAAAACAGGAGGAACAAATACCCTGAGCTCATTCTCCTTCTCTCAGGTTTTCTTTCATGGTTCCTGGTTGTCCCAACCCACAAACCCATCTAGAGATCAGAGAGAGGCCTGGGAACCATAGACACAGTTTATAGCTAGACCTGCAGACAGCAGGGTGGAGAAGTGTGGGGAGTGGATCTGGAGGAGCAAACATACTTGGTGTAGTCTCTGACTTCTATCGTCATGTGTCATCTTATTATTAAATGCAATAAGTCTCCTAGCTCAATAACCTCACAGTCCATCCAGGACCACTTCACCTCAGAAATCAGAGGCTACAGGTTTTATGTAGTCAATAAAAATAGTACTGCTCACTCCTAAGTGACAGATTTCTGGGCTCTGTACTTGTCTTTCTTCCCCCACACCCCTACCTCCCCACCTCCCCCGTCACACAGAGCAGTGGTTTCCTTTCATTAACCCATTTGATGTCTTTCTTCCTTCCAGAAAGGCGGTGTTTCTATTCTAAACTAGGTCCAAAGAGAATGAAGTTGTCGTTTTCCTATGACTTTCTTGATTTTGTAAGTCACACTCAGCACCTCACATTCAACTTCTTGTGGTTTGTAATTTTAAGATTCGGATTGGGTTAGATAATCTCCAGAGTCTCTCGTGGCTCTCAAATCTGTGGTTCAGTAGTTCAAAGCAGAAACTGCACCACAGACATAGACAAAACTGCATGGCCTTCCAACTAGATTTGAAAACATTTTAAAGAAAAAAAAAAGTTTTAGGGGCCATCCCTGGTGGTGCAGTGGGTTAAAGCACAGCACTAAGAAGCTAAAGCCACTTCAGCATGAGTTCAATTTCCGCCTGCCCCGGAGGTGACCACATGGCTAGGCAGACCTCTCCTGACCCGCCCGCTGCTCCCCTCAGCAGTGTACTTCATCGATCTGCCTGTTCTGCTCCCCACTCTGTCTCTGGTGAAGCCTCTCGCCACCCCTGAGCCTCTGGCCTTCACCCCAGTTCTGTATGCACAAATAAATAAATCTTAAAAAAAAAAGAAAAAAAGAAAAAAAGTTTTAGCCTGTAAAATAGTGCCCTCTTGTGGGAAGATGTGACACATAATATAACCTTAGAGCCTTTAGGAAATTACAAAATCAGAATAAAATTCTTGGATAACAATGACCAACATTTAACTGACTAGAGTCAGATGCTGATCTACAAACTTCACAGATATTAGCCCCTTTAGCCCTCGGCACTCCTATGTTGATGAATGGTTATAGCTACTGCTTCAGAGGTGAAGAAACAGACTCAAGGTTTAGAGTAACTTGCCCACATGTTCACAGAACTCAGAGTGGGATCGAACTCAAGCAGTGGGATTCTAACTGAGCTACATTCACAGCTCAGCATTATGCATCCTCATCAGAACAAAATATCTTTAAATGGTTATTAAAATGAAAAACTGCTTAGAGATCATCTATCCAGTATTTTCCCAAACACTGGGGCCTACCTATAACAATATAGAGATTCAATGCAATTCCTCTCAACATCCCAATGGCACATTTCAAGGAGCTAGAACTAACATTACTAAAAGAATTACAAAAGATCCTGAACAGTCAAACCAATATGAAGGGAAAAAAAAGAAAAAGAAAAATGGAGATAGCATCCTCTTGGATTTCAAACTATGCTACAAAGTGATAGCAATCAAAATAATACGGAGCTGGAATAAATATAGACATAAAGATCAATAGCATAAACTTGAGAGCTCAGAAATGAATACCTATGAGTAGTTAATTTATTACAAAGGAGCCAAGAGCAAACAACAGAAAAGTATCCTTAAATGCTGTTGGAAAAACTGGACAACCATGTGCAAAAGAACAAAACTAGATCACTAACAACATAAAAAAAATAATTTAAGTGAGTTAAAAATTTGGATTGAAGATCTAAAGCCATAAAAATAACACTGAGGAAATACTCTCCATGATGCAGACCTTGAGGACCAACAGCAAGAGAAAGAAAAGAAAAATAAGCAAATGGAACTATCTCAACCTAAAGCTCCTCCACAGTGAGGTGCTCCTCCATCATCAAAATGAAAAGACAGCCTACTTAATGGGAAAAAATATTTGTACATCAAATACCTGAAAAAGCTAGTACCTAAGATATAAAGTCACATAGCTCACAATAAACCAATAGAATGGGCAGATCTGACATGACATTTCTCCAAAGATATAAAGTGGCCAACGGCCACCATGAAAAAATGTTTATAATCAATTATTAGAAAAATGCAAATCAAAATCATGACATAGCACTTCACATCTGTGAAAATGGCCTGTCTCAAGACTAGAAACAACAAATGTTGGTGAGGATAAAGAGGAAAAACAAACCTTGTTAGTGGGAAAGCAAACCACTGATAAACAGCATGGAAGTTCCTCCAAAATTAGTAAGTATGATCCACCAATTCCACTTTTAGGTATCTGTACTATCTACTGAGGCTGATTTGAATGTGAAAGTTGGATCTTATGGAGTCAGGTAAGAACTTATACTGTGCTTTCTGGGTGTTTGAGAAGAGTTTGAATCATGAAATTAAGAACCCACAGAAACTGCAGTTGGTCTATGTCCCACCCATTCTCACATATACTGGTGAACAGTCCATCCTGGAAGCAGGGACACATGCCTAAGTCCACTCCAACTTTGTAATTGTTTAAATTACCCATAATCTATTTTGGGAAAATAAGGAATAGCCAGTTGCTCCTGCTTCTGGTGGTGAGCGCTTGGTTCCAAAGCACTGTACAGTGCCATTCTGACTCACATATGGGAACAGCTGTTAGAGACCCTCCATCCAATGATAAAGCTACTGCAGGGTTATTAGTAAGTATGGGGTTTTGTAATGACTGGAAAGAAAACAAAACAAAACAAACAAACAAACAAAACCCAGCTCTTCCTTTTAAAAAAGACTACCAGTAGTCCTTAAAGGGAAATGACAAATTTAAAGAACAATCTGATCAAACCACTTTATTGTCTAGAAAATAATGTCTTATTAGCTGCTTCTCTTCCTTCAGAGATACCAAGGAGAGATGCTGTTGATTTTGGTTACATACATGTCTATTAATCTTTGCTTATGGCTTGGGGTGTAGAGTTGAGTTCAACTCAGAGCTATGGTGCCATTTGCTGTACAGATGCATCTGTTTCCGGGGTTTAGGGAGGAAGAGGTATCGATTACAACTATTCAACTCATCTCATGTGCTGAGTTGCTGCCTAGTTGTGAGCATAGCCAAAGACATAATTTTGTCTACTGCATTTTTTTAGAGCATAGGTAATTTTTGAAGTCTTCCTTATAGTCATGTAGCCAGTAAAACAGGCCATCAATTTCTCTCAACCTTCACTGCTACTGTTGCTGCTCCAGGAACCATTATCTCACTCTTGCGCTTGGAATCTCCTCCAACTGTCTGTCTATTCTTCATTTCTACCCAGAGCACGCCATTCTCCAGGGAGATCACTTCTGAATGTAAAGTAGAACACACTAACCCCTTCACATAATCCTCTAGCAAGTACCTGTTGTACAGAGTAAAATCCAGACTCCTATCCCTGCCGCTGTAGCCTGCTGTTACCCACCTCCTGCTTGCTTGCTTCTCTCTCCCTGAGCTGTTCCAGTCATGATGATCTGAACAGAGCAGGCTCCTATGCCCCTGAGTCTTTTGTATTTGCCACTATTTCTGCCAAAGATGCTCTCGTCCTAATTCTGTGCGTTTATCTTCTGTTACATAAGGCTCAGTATCTGTCACTTTCCTGGACAGACTCTCTTACAAGACCTCAGTCTTTACCATAAAATAGGTGCACAACTAATATTTGTTTGTTCCCTTTTTACCAGACAGCACAGGTTTTGGTGCCATTGTCACTGAAAAAGCTATAGTATAAAGAGTTACTAGTTGAACTCCTCACCTGTCTCTTATAATAGCTCTGAGGTTGGTTGACACAGGACTCAGAGAACACATTAACCTGTTAGCATAAATTAGTACAGCTGGGATGGCCAAGGGAATAGTTTTAGTTGGGGGATTTGGCTTCTGTCAATGTGGGGCTGTGTTACTCAGGACAAGAAGGCCTTGCTCGAGTCACAGAGGACCTCATTAAAGGAACTGGGCTAAATCAAAAGGAAGACTAAAGTCCATCCATAGCTCCAAAATACACACACACACGCACACACATGCACACACACCCTTTCAGCTAAACACAACCAGGAACCCTCACTTGCCATCACAAACCCATGGTCGTAAAAAACAAATACTTTTAGGTAACCATCAGTATTCCTGTAAGTCAGAGAGGAGTCTTAAGCATGAAAGTCACAGACATGGCATTTCACAAACTGTAAATCACCTTCCTAATGTTCTCATTAGAGTATTTCCTATATGTTGGGACTTTTACATTATTTCCAATTCTTCTGAATAATATGTAGAAGTGGAATTTCTGAGCCATATGGTAAGTGCATGTTTAGTTTTGTAAGAAATTACCAGTTTACCAGAGTGACTGTGCCAGTGCGCAATTCCACCAGCAATCTAGGAGACTTTTCAATATACCAACATTTGGTTTTTTCATTATACCAACATTTGGTATAGACAGTATTCCAAGTTGTAGACATCTTACTTGGTTTCTAAGCAGTAACTAGAAGGACATGGTCCCTGCTTAGTGTGCTGTGTCTGCAAAAATGTCAGAGATACTGTACATTCAGTGTCTTCTCTGTCCTCTTCCAAAGTCACAGGCTACCATACCATGAGTTTTCACTGGGGCCTTCAAAGCCCTGCCAGGGTGCTTCCTCCCTGTGGGGTCATTCTCAGGTGTATGGACCTGGAGCATAAGGCACTTTTTAAAAATGAGGGACACAACATAAATGAGCAATGCAGGAAAAGGTTCTGTTTGCAGAGCTGGTGGGTAAATCCTAGTGACTCTTGCTGACCCACCCGGAGAGAGAGTCTATGCCCCCCTTTCCTCCTCGCCAGGCCTGCAATGGAGAGCTCATAGCTTCCTAGGACATCAGAGGTCAGGACTCACTGCCAGATTCTTGCCCCCAAATTGGGACAGAGATGATGTCTGCCTCTCAGTTTCCAATGGAGAAGCTGTGGCAGGGGACATGATGACAAGAAGGACCTCCCCTATGGTGAGGAATAAAAACCTTCTGCATCTGCTCTGAGTCAGGGAGTCAGGAGCACCTGACAAGCCATCAGGATGCCAGCATGGCCTCAGGGGACTGACCTGTCCTGTGGGGAGGTGGAGCAGACAGGCAGCAGTAGGACCTTCCTACCTCCACAGCAGCCACTGTGGCCCTCCTCCCTTCCATACCAGTCACTTGCTCCTGCCCTGCAGGACCCGCCCTCAGGGACCCCATATGGTCACAGAACCCAGGGGACACATCAGAGGTGGCCCGCTCCATACCCTGGCCCCATCCACCCTGAGAAGGCCCCTGAGGCCACTCAGCCTCACTGACCTACTTGAGGGTGGCACAAATGCCATGTCTTCCTGTCCCTCCCTCCCCCCCTCTCACCTTCTGTCCATATCACAATCTCTACATCGTCACACTGCGATGCTGTGACTCTGCGGTTATTATGAATAGTGCCGCTACCAACGTTGGTGTAAATATGTTTCAGTTCCTGCTTTCAGATCTTTGGTATAGATCTTTGTTGACAGAACAACAACAGGAAATGGGATGGCCTGGGTGTGAGACCTGACCCTCAGGCTTAAAAAAAAAAAACTTGAACGAGTGCAGGCACACAGAAAAGGTTGAAAAGGTTACTGAAAGGTTTATATAGACGGGAAGTAAGGAGAGTTTTGAGGGGACAGGGATGGAGAGCGGTATTAGTGAACGCACCTTACCCCTATGGCGGTGTGAACTGGGATGGCCGGGAGCTTGCTGACGGCAGACAAAACCAAGAGAGCTCAGGCCACAGGTGCTCGGGCTTTATACCAAGCGGTTTATGGCTAATTAACTCCATCCTTAGTTCCCATCAAGCCCCCTTCAGGAAGTCAAGAGTGAGCACTGATGAAAGGCATGATGGGATTTGTAGTCCCTGGGCCTGGGATTGCCGTGGCATGGAGGTGCATGTGGAGTCCATAAAACATTAGTAGGTGGAGTTCATTCAGGACATTCTGTTCTCCGAACATACCAGGGAACAGAATGGCCTGATTATATGGTAGTTTTGTATTTAACATGTTTTTTTTTTTCTTTTACAAGGAGGGTGTGCCATTTCATAGTCCCAGGAATAATCACTGAGTTCCAAACTCTCCGTGTCTATCTCATTTCTTGTTATTTTCCATTGTTATTATTACTAATTCCAGTGTCTTGAAAATTTTACCCTATTGGACTTTTAAACTTTTTGCTCTTACTTGTAGATTTTAAGTTAATCAACTGATTTTAAGTTAATCTTTATTATAGAAGGTCACAGTCCTGTTTAATTCCCTGTATGTGGAATATTCAGTTTTCTAAACACTACTTGTTGATAAAACTGCTCTTTTTCTGTTGAATACTCTTTTCACGCTTACTGAAAATCAACTGGGGCCCTCCCTAGTGGCACAACGTATTAAAGCACACACTAGGAAGCTAGCCGCAGCCACCTCAGCACCAGTTTGTTTCCGAGCCTGGGAAGTGACCCACATGGCGCAGCAGACCTCTCCTGGCCCCTCACATCTCCCCTCAGCAGTGTATTCTGTCAATCTGCCTTTTTTGCTCCCCACTTTTTGACTCTGGTGAATCCTCTCACCGCCTCTGTACCTCTGGCCTGTACCCCATTTGTGTATGCATAAGTAAATAAATCTTAAAAAAAAAAAAAAAAGAAAAAATCAACTGACCATATGGAAGGATTATTTTGGGTTCTCTATTCTATTCTATCTGTTCTTATAATAGCCGACTTTTTTTTTTTTTTTAAGATTTATTTATTTGTGCATACAGAACTGGGGTACAGGCCAGAGGCTCAGGGGTGGTGAGAGGCTTCACCAGAGACAGGGTGGGGAACAGAACAGGCAGATCGACGAAGTACACTGCTGAGGGGAGCAGTGGGCGGGTCAGAAGAGGTCTGCCACGCCATGTGATCACCTCTGGGCAGGCGGTAATTGAACTCACACGGAAGCAGCTTTAGATTCTCACTGCTGTGCTTTAACCCACTGCGCCACCAGGGAGGGCCAATAGCCGACTTTTTTTAAATATCAAAACTGTGCCACTACCAACATCGGTGTAAATATGCTTCAGTCCTGCTTTCAGATCTTTGGGGTATATAGCTGTGTGCAGGACAACTCCAAAAGTTGGGCAACTCCAGCTTTATTCATTTCAAGATTGCTTTGGTGATTCCACTTAATCTTATGATGGGTTTTTCTACTTCTGTTAAAAAAAAGATTGTCATTGAAAATTTACTGCGGAGTATCCTTAATGAATACATGCTATTTGCCCATTTATTTTTATCTGGTTAAATTTAACTCAGGAAACTTTTGTAGCTTTCAGTATGTAAGTCTTTCATCTCTTAGGTTAAATTTATGCCAAATCATTTATTCATTTGGATTTTATTGTAAATGGATTTACCTTATTTTTTTTCTGATTTTTCATTACTGCTGTTTAAACATGCAATTGAGTTGTATGTTGATTTCTTAGACTTTAATTTTAATTATTATATTCCAAGGGCATAGAACAGTATGGTAATGTGTATCTATTAAGTAAAATCATGAAAAATAAAATCTTAATCATTTAAGTAACTTATAAAAAGAGAGCTGCACATTAAAACCACAGTGAGATAGCATTTCACATCTGTAATAATGGCACATATTAAAAAAAATAGCTCAACAAATGCTAGAGAGGATGCAGACTAAGATGAACCCCATTAAACTCTTTATAGAAAGGCAAAATGGTACCGTTATTATTGAAAGCAATCTAGATATACATTAAAAACCTATCAATAGAAATACATAAATCTACAATACCACTCTTGGGCATCTATCCAAACAATATGAAACTATCAATGGGAAAAATGTTCTATAGTGTTCACAGCAACATTATTCACAATAGCAAGGACATGGAAGCAGTCTAAATGGCCAATAACAGATGATTGGACCAAGAGATGTGGTGTAGCCACACCAGGATGCTAAGTAGCCATAAGGAAAAGTGAAATGCAAAATGGAGAGAGTTAGAATGATATATAGTAAAGGAAGTCAGAATGATTAAAAAACACTGGATGTTTACATAGACAATGACTTAATAAAATCGAATTCTTACAAGAATTGCTTATATAAATAAATATTAGGCTAAAGAGGGTGTAGGGTGGGAAAAAGTGACAAGAGAACATAATGAACAGTGATTACAAAAATCGGCCAGACCACATGTGAAAATAAATTCTAGGCAACACTATCATGCACAATCAAGATTGATATAATGTGTATAAGAACAATAAAATACAATATTTTAAATATTTCACATATTTTTGCTATGGCAACATGTGCTCTTCTATGAGTTTTACAGTTCCGGCTCTGATATTTTCGTGGGCATAAGGAAGATTCTTTTTTCCATTTTATGTATTTTCATATTTTCTAAACATGTTTCGTTTACAATAGCACGTTTTCAATAGCATGAAAAATGCTGCTTTAAAATAGTAGACATTTGTCAGACAAAAAAAATGAAAACATTTTAAGCAAAAGTCAGAGCACTGGTGAAAAATAAAGGAACAAAGGGCACAAAGTATTCTTCAAAGTGTTCTCAGAGTAGTGAATTGTAAACTTTTTAACTCTTCCAGAATTTCTTCACTTTTGCTGAGTCTATGATCTATATGGTTCAAGTTCTCCAGTTAACAGAGAAGGTACTAAGCCATAATCAATGTATTTTTGTAGACTTTAAGGAGAATTTGACAGTTTTATAATTTTGGATTAGCCCATCTTTTCTTCTAAGAAAATGGCAATAAATACCTGTCAGAATGATTTCCTATCTATGAGTTAACTCCTCACTGGTGCCTAGAAGCACATTTGTAGTGGAACCCAGGGAAGGTCAAAGTCATTTGTCTACTTGCCCTTACAGATGCTGTTACCTTAAAAAGAAATTTACATTTTATACAATTGAGATGGAAAAAAAATGTACAAAATGATGTAAAAATAAACTTTTGTAAAATAAAAAAAAATGTACACTGAAGAAAAAAAAGAAATTTACATTTATAAACGTTAGTGTTTATAACTCTTATAAGCTTTAAAATGTGATGATCTATTGAAAACATATGAGGTGTGTGTGAATTAAAAAGTAAGCTAGCCCTACATTAAAAACTTTGAAGATCCTATTTAAATGATTTTAAATACCCTATAAAATAAAAAAAGATTTTATGAGAGTGTCATCCTCTTGCATAACTGAATGTAGTGGTGGATAGTGTTAAATAAATGGAGATCAAACACACAACTCAAAATTTTTACAAAGCAGTCTTCAAAACATTGAAAAGTCCATCGCTGTAACAACAATGCACTGGCTGGTGAAAGTTACCTTAGTATGTAACCTGTAAGTGCAGATAAAACCAAACTAAGAGTTAACCTGAGAAAGCTAACTATAAAATGGCCAGGAAAGGAAGGCTAAGAACAAAGTGGAGAAAGCACAATGGGCTATTGGTGGTACCAGAGCTAACAACACCTGAGGGGGGAACCTAGATTTCTACAACACAAACAATGCTTTAAACCAATGTTATCGCCAGAGAAGGGAGAACAAAACAAAACAAAAAAACTGTTAAAAGCAAATGTAAGAGAGACTCCTGTCTTAGAAGGAATAAAAAGAACAAAAATTTTCTTCTGATGGATGTAAGTCAAGACATAGTCACAAGAGAAAATCTGTAACCTTTCAAAATGTGTAGCATTTCAGTTTGAATTGAGTTAGGCTTTTCAAATCATGACTTTTCAATATTTTTAAGAGTTCACAGTTGTGCTACAGTTTTTTATTTAACTGCACTGCCATACCTAGAAAAATAGTTAGGTGCAGAGAATTTATGGAAGCTTCTTAAATGTCTTAAAACATAAATGAATGATTAGTTAAAGCTTTTCAGTTAAGGCTTGCAGCTGTTGGTGTAAGAAGCATCACATTTCAAAAGAAGTTAGAGCATGAATAAATAGAGTAAGTGAAACAGTGACCTGAGAAAAAAATAAAATAAAGCACTTGGGGCCCTCCCTGGTGGCGCAGTGGGTTAAAGCACAGCACAAAGAAGCTTAAGCCACTTCGCATGAGTTCGATCCCGCCTGCCCTGGAGGAGATCCACAAGGCGAGGCAGACCTCTCCTGACCTGCCCGCTGCTCCCCTCAGCAGTGTACTTTGATCATCTGCCTGTTCTGCTCCCCACTCTGTCTCTGGTGAATCCTCTCACCCTCTGTATCTCTGGCCTGTACCCCAGTTCTGTACGAATAAATAAATAAATCTTAAAAAAATAAAAATAAAATAAAGCACTTGGATTATCATTACTTTGCTTCTTATATTAAAAACATAATGCTGAAATACAGATTTCAAGTATAAAACAGACTTTTAGATCATACTGTGAAACAGGCTATATAAAAATAACATAAAGTAAAAGGTTAAGATTATCCAATACTGTAATATGTAGTCTGTTCACATCATATAAAATTTTAATGATCTACTGTTCATTTTAAATAAAGATCACCAACATAATATCATATTGTTATATTCACATGAATTATTAAACAAAATGTAAACTTAGTTCATTTGAAAAGAACTGTCATTATTTTGTCATGTAGTTTGTCTTCTGTTTATATTGATCATTATTTAAGGTTATCCCCTTGAATTGGTTTTAAACAGTAACAATTAAATAAAAATAGACCATTCACTTTGACAAGAACAGTTGTATAGAGTTGTATAATATTACTAGAGTCACACATTCTAAATGTTGCCTGTTAATGTCAAGTGTTTTTTATGAGCCTTGGTCAACATTAGATTCCACTGGAAACTAGTCTGTTTTTTGGTATCCATTTAAGGTAAGGTTTGTTTCAGAAAGTCATGATTACATAAGAATATCATGATTCAGGGTTTAAAGGTTGGTTTTATAAGTTGGTTTTTTTTTTTTTTTTTTGGCACATTTAAGACAGTGTCCTGGAATTGGTGCCCAAACAATTTTAAGTGTGGTATGAGCTATTTATGTCACTGAGTAAAATTAGAGATGCCTGTTACTAATATGAGGGGAATGAAATCTGAGACAAGGCTAAACATGTGAGAGCCTTTTCTTCCGGGCAGAGCTGGTGGAGTTTAAGTCCTTCACTTTCATTCTACAAGTAATGGGAAAGTTTGAAACATTTGGTCTTGGATACCCTCAAGCTGACTAAAGTTAGTGTGCTTTTCTAATACATCTAAGGTAAGTCATCAGCTTTAACTTGGATTTTATATAATTATAGTGTACTATATAAACATTCAAAAGGCATAGGTTTCTTGATTTTTCCTTCATAGGTTATATAAAAATGTTTAATAAATTTATCTGAAAATAATTACATATTAAGTACCAACAAAATGTACTTCTCAAGTTTTCTTAAAGTTCCTGACCAGTAATATTCTATATATTTTTGGCATCATATTATATGATACAGTTCGAGTTATTCAATGCATACTGTAGTTAATCTTGATAAAGTTGACTCTAAGATCACTTATACTACTCTACTCTGAAACATCTGTGATAGTATTGCATTAGCTGTACAGTTTGTCAGTATTTTTGTTGTAAGTATTAAGAAGTAGATTTAAATTAATAGGAACAGAAGTCCAGATTTTTTTGTAAACTGGGAATAAGCAGAACAGGAGCAAAACACCAACTCTGTTTTCCCAACTATTCTTGGATAAAAGAAGGCAATTCTCTTTCAAAATCTGTGAAAAAAAATTGTGTTGCTCAAAATATATATTAAAAAAGTAAGCATAGCTAGCTAAAATGTCAACACATACTGATGATGCTTTGACCTACTGAAGTTGTCCGTTGTTTGTGTTTCCTAGGTTAATATGGGGCAATCAGAAAGCAAGTTTTTAAAAGGAGGTGGAGAGAAAAGACAGTAAGGGAAAATATAACCAACTAGTTAAAAGATTTGCCAGCAGGATGAAGTAACTCACTGGTACAAAATGTACCAGAAAATGTACTGTTTATTTCTTGCTATTTTCTTGGAAACATTTTGTAGAGCCAGCCAAAGAAGTGTGTTCTCTACTTTTATAGGTTCTAATATGTTTCTATGGCTTTCTTTCGAAGCAAAATGCAGAGTATTTTTGGGTGGGGAGAAAAGCGGGAAGGGGACCCTTTGGACTATGGTGAGAGTTACAGGTGCTTTGGTGGTGGTCATGGTGTGATAATTTACATGTGCAACAGTATGAACCAAAATCCCTACAACATATATGCTATCATTAAGCATATATGATACCTCATTACCTTACCTCAGTCAACATACATTTAAAAAATAAACATAGACATATATATTGAATTTCAAAGTATACCAAATCCCAGTTTCCCAAAGAAAGTTGCCTAAACTGCAGTAGAAATGCTGAAAGTAAATTTGGTCCCTATTATCCCTTAAAACGCATACTTTGTCATTGTTAGGCTAAACTGCTATTACAGTGAATACAAAAATCAAATAATAATGGAACTCACGCAGTTACTTTTGCTTATGTTGTAGGGATCTATGATCTCCCTTCATTCCTATGCTTCTCAGCTCATCAAAGCTGTGTGCTACTTTTTGCCTGGGCCAGACTTACTATTCCTACAGCTTTCCTAGCACGAAGGAAAAATACTAGTGTCCTGGAGTCACTCCACCACCTTTCCATTTGCTCAAAGCCCCCTGGAAACATGTCTTTCCCTCCACCTTTTCTTCCCAGTCTCTTCTGTGCCCGTCTAGCATATTCATCTCTGTACCTATTATAAGGCCAGATATTGTTATGATGTTCTCACGAGTATTCTAAAATTTCCCCTTCTGCTCTACCTGCTATTTCGGACTCCAACTTCATTTTAATTTTGCGTTATTATGTCTTAGAGAATTTTATAGGAAGTAGACATAGAAGTCTCTAATTTAAATTTGTAGATTTACAAAAGTCTCAACTGCTCAAAATGTCAGAGTCCACTTGACTTCAGTATGATTGGTGTGTCATATCCCCTGAGGGAAGAAGAGGCTAGGTGTGTCAAGAGGGCTTATCCCCAAGGAACATGTGCTTTCTTCTAAAGCAGTAGAGACCATTTAAAGCAGAAACATTTAAAGCAGAAAAGTAGCACTGACAGACTTATTCTCTGAGCAGGTCACTCTGGTTGTCATGGAGAACAAAGTGGGGGCATGAAGGAAGAAGGTAGACAGGAAAGCTATAAAAAATCAAACGATGGCCTCAGCTGAAGACTGGGAGGTGGAACCAACAGGCAGCTCTCTTAGCTATAAAGAGGTTATCTTAGAACCAGCCTTAACTTTGTGGCTATTTTAACTCTAAAGATTCTCATTTGGTATACTTGAGAGAAATCTCTGAAAAGCCTACTCTTAGTGGAGGAGCAGTGTCTACAAATTATCACAAGTTTAAGCTATGGAGTTAGAATGACACTTTCTACTTGTATGCCCTTGTGTGAAATACCTACCGTCTACCTCGGCTCTTCACTTGCAAAACCATAGTATGTACCTCCTGAAGCAATAATGAGTATCAGTTTAGCTCATATAAGAAATTTAGAAATTTTCTGCCTTCTTGGTAAGCATTAGCTCTACTTATCATGATCTCTTCCTTTTCATCATCACCACCACCATCAATAACAAGAAAACATATATCTTCTTATTCATTTTTCCACTAAAATGAAGTAAGGGAAAGACCTCAAAATGGTGATGAGCTTTTCTAAACTGCTTCTCCTGGATCTCCTAAGAAGGCACCAGGAGGCCTATGGCAGCAGGAGATTCTATGCTGAGGCTATTTCTGCTCCAATAGAGAATGTCTCCACACTCAGCAATGTTGAGAGGAATGTGTACATTCCAGAACACAAATAGAAAGTCCTCCTTATTAATGTGATCAGTGAACTGAAAATAGTTAACAGTACCTTTATATATATATATATATATGTGTGTGTGTATATATATATATATACATATATAGATAAAGGAAAAATAAATCAAATGATTGTATAGATTTCCTATGAATACTTCTCTTTCATAAAACATTTTAGATCCTAATGCAAATCTTTTTTAAAATGTTCATCTCAATGAAACACAGAAGTATTTTCCCCCATATTAGGATGTATTTATTGTAAAAGTGATCTCCCTTCATTCCTAAATTATATTTCAAAATTATATTAAATAATTCCAATCCCAAAGAAATGTTGACTATAAGGACTGAAGTGAATTACAGCCCCCAAAATCCTTTGAACCTTTTCAAAGAACTGTCAAAGCAATCTCCTATATACCACATTTGATAATTAAGAAAATTATGTCTACCTCAAGAATTTCATTTGTTTACATATATAAAGATTTGCAATTAAAAAGAAGTTCATATTGGTTGACAAATTTCAATAACTATTCTAAAAAGTTGTTCTTAATTTTCTGGGTCTCCCTGGTGGTGCAGGGGTTAAAGTCTCTGCACTATCAAGCTATCCCCAGCCACTGCAGCATGAGTTTGATTCCTGGACAATGAGTTAACTCACATGGTGCAGCAGACCTCTCCTGTCTCACCCACTGCTGTCCATATAGTGTATTTTGGTAGATCTGCCTGTTCTGCTCCCTATACTGTCTCTGGTGAATCCTCTGATCCCTGCGTCTCTAGCTTCCACACCAGATCTTGTATGCATAAATAAACCTTTTTTAAAAAGTTGTTCTTAATTATCTGTGGATATTTTTTAGTATTAGTATTTAGTGATGTGCTGTTTCTAAAGACTAGGAACACTGAGGTTTTTTTTTTGTTTTTTTTTTTTAAATTTACTTATTTGTGCATACAGAACTGGGGTACAGGCCAGAGGTTCAGGGGCAGTGAGAGGCTTCACCAGAGACAGAGTGGGGAACAGAACAGGCAGGTTGACGAAGTATACTGCTGAGGGGAGCAGCAGGCAGGCCAGGAGAGGCCTGCCACATCATGTGGTCACCTCCGGGAAGGGTGGAAATCGAACTCATGAGAAGTGGCTTTAGATTCTCAGTGCTGTGCTTTAACCCCCTGCCAGAACCAGGGAGGGCCAGAACACTGAGGTTTTGAAGGAGGATTTAATAGTTGGTTTGCCTGGATATTTTAGCATCTGTTATAAAAATCAAAAATTTTAAAGAAATAGATGACAGGCTATCTTAGTCTCTGGTTTAATGCAGCTTTCTAGTGTAATTTAATTCAACATTCTTTTTCATTCTATCTTCCTATGTAAATCATGTCCAACTTGAGGGTTCTAACCACACAGGATAAATGGTACTGTAATATAAGATGTACCCCTGCCCCCTCCAAGAGGACTGATACTTAATTGCCTACCAAGTGGTCAAAAAAGACTTGCACATTTCTCCAGAGAATTGCCCTCATCTCAAACTACATCTTTGCCCAACTCATTCTCCTGCCCAAAGCTGCTGATCTCAGTGCCTGGCATGGGCCCCTAGTGAGCATCCTTCTCTCACGCTGTTTCTCTTCACCTAAGCCTTCCATTTCTGAAATGCTTCCTTCTGTATTTTTGATTCTATGTGAAGCACTGTCTACATTTGTCTCCAAATTATTCAGAATCTCTTTTGTATTTTTTTTAATGTATTCAGTCTCTTCAGTGAAGGGCTTTTTTTTGTTCCTGAATTTCCTTTCTGAGGGAGTTTGCACCTGTCCACCTTTGTCTGGCCTTCTGGAAACTCTTAACATTTTCAATATTGTTTTAAAGTCATTGTCAGATAGTTTCTTTATTGCTATCTCCTTTATATGTGTCCCGGAACTTCTTTCTCACTTTGCTCTTACATCTTGTATTGAGACTTTCCTTGCTTTCTAGGCATAAATATTGCTTTATTTATTGCTATTTGTCTGTGTGCTTGGGGTGCTAGAGATTTACCTTTGTCCTCTTCTTAATTTATCTTGGCGTGTGGTAAAGGTAGGCAAAGGGTCTAGAGCTTTCATACCTCATCTTGGTTTGAGGGGTACCTTTAGTCACGCTACCTCTTGTTGACAGCAAGCTGCATTCTGTGCTTAGGTTGGCTCCACCTCCCTGTTGTTCCTTTCTTCTGAGGGCTGCCATCTATGAAGCTTGAGCCGCCCACTGGGATCACCAGACTCACCTTCCAGGAATAGTTTGTAACTATTAAGCAACCTTAAACAAAAGAAGAAAGCTGAAATTTCTGTCTGCAAATTCTAGGACTTTTTATAGAGCTACAGTAAATAAGGTACTGGGATGGACAAATGGCCCAAAGGCCTGTGCTGAGCAAAGATGTCGATGGTAGGCAGAATAATGACCCCCCCCACCACCACCAGCACCAAGTGCCATCTCCTAATCCCCCAGACTTTACATGGTAAAAAGGAGTTTGCAGGTGTGATTACATTAAGACAGTAAATAGGATGATTAGTTGAGATTACCCAGAAGAGCTCAATCTAATCTCAACAATTTGTATTACTGGAGCCAGAGGGGTAAGTTTCAGAGGAGATGTGACAAGGAATTCAGGCAGCGTATTGCAGTCAGGACAGAGAAGGGCAGATTCTTCCACGGACCATCCAGAAGGGTGCAATCCTGCCAACATTTTGCTATTTAACCTCAGAAGAACCATTTTCAGACTTGAACTCTAAAACTGTGAGATAATGAAATCATTAAATATTTAAGTCTTGAATAAGGTAGGATATTATTAGTCCTGCTGAGTATTCAAAATTATCATGATGGATAGCATATAAGTAAAACATGAGAAGTTACCTACTGTTAAATTGGAAAAAGATTTCAAAAACTATTTTAGTCTACTTTAAATAAGGACAATACCTACAAACCACTCCTAAAATAAATGCATGACCTTGCATTTACAATATTGCCAGAGAATATCTTTTATTCTCATTCATCATTTCACTATGTATATAGTCAAAAAATTTACTTGATCTTGTATCTTTATAAGTTAAAACCACTTTTTCCTTTGTATAAAGAGAAAATGAATATTATTCTAAAATCCCTTGATAGAAATGAAATTGTTACTCAAACTATTACCCTAATTTACATAAAACAATAAATATTTATAAATATCTGTATACAAACACATTTTCTGATATTTCTAATAGTTGTTCACTATTTAGGAACTTTATTACAGGCAAAAGTTAGCGTGCAGGGTTGTGTACAAAGAGCCTTTTCATTTGTAATTTAGTAGCTGAAGATGTAATTTAATAATTTGAGTAAAACTGCAATTTCAGCTCAATTGTTTAAAAGCTATAAAGGTACCCACTTGATTTTTCTCCCACTGAATCTTTTAAGAAACTTGACAACTTGATTATTTGGGGATGGTAGTTCATTTCAGCTCCAAATGTAATCCTGCAAAATTTTGAAAGATCTATATATATTGAATTTATTTATTAATATCTGAAAATATGATCACTGAATTTCTAGTGGGTTTGTAGTAATTAAGATATCTTGAATGACAGATGAATGTCACTCTGTGTTTGGAACACAGTGACATGTTTTTAAGTAATATTTCATTCTTTTAAAAAATCATCAATTTTGGAAATGTGTTATTGGGATAGAAATATATTTTGTTAGAATCACTATTGACAAACCAGTTCTTTCTCTCCCTCTTCCCTTCCCTCCCTCCTGTCCCCCTCACTCCCTGCACCACCCATGGTAGATGGTACGTCAACAGTACATTACAACCACAGAAGGCACCCACATTGAGAGGCCAGAGAATCAGTCTATCTACAAAATTGGCATTTATGGCTGGAGAAAGCGTTGCCTCTATTTATTTGTTCTTCTCTTGCTCATCATTCTTCTGGTGAATTTTGCTCTCACAATTTGGATTCTGAGAGTGATGTGGTTTTTCCCAGTAAGTATTTTTTCCTGGCCAGATGCTCTTGTTTTGTTTGCTGAATCACTTTAACACATTGTATTGTTAGAAGTCTTGCTTTAGTGTATCTGGTGTTTCTTTTCTGCCTGGAACAGAATTTTCAGTAGCAAAACATGCATATAAAATGAACTCTTCTTACATTTTTATGAAACTTTACTGTGAACTATAGCTTATTGGGTGTTTTGTTTGCTCTTACTGTAATTGTATTGTAATTTTTCCCATTAGTCACCGTCTTCTTTTTTTTAAAGACAGGAATGGGTCACTTGCGTGTTATAAAAGATGGACTTCGTCTAGAGGGAGAATCAGAATTTTTATTCCCATTGTATGCCAAAGAAATACACTCCAGAATGGTAAGAAAATTGTGAAACATCTAAATAATTTGTGTTTTAAGAATAATAAAAGCACAGAAATCCAATATATTTCAGTGATATTTTAATGTGTACATGTTTACTTATTAAATTGTGAAACTTATGTCTGATAGTACATTCTAAAGAGATTATTTTCATGTGTTTCAGATTTGAATTTGGTGACCTCACCAATTTAGAACATAGTAAAGGGACTTAGAAAACAAAACTTTTACCAAAAACAATCTATTGTTACAGAGCAATCTTTGTTTTACTATGTGCAAGAGGAAAATCTAGATATAAGATAGTTCTTTTATTCTTACATAACAAGAATCTGGAAAGGGCACCTACAGCATGGGTTTAAAACACTCAGCAACACGGGATCAGTATTTTTACCATCTCCTACCTTCCCCAGAGTCACTAGATGTCTGCTGGACGGTATTGCAGTTATGTGACACAAAGAAATGGGAAATGCCATTATGTGTCTCCCGTTCAAAAGTTTGCCCAGAAACTCTCAGCCCCACCCCCAGCAGATGTGAGGTAATTTAAATCTCATAGGCTAGAAACATAGCCACTTGCTTATTTCTACTTACAAGAGGATGAGAGCGCTATAAACCTTCCCCCACCCCCTACAGTAGAAAGAAATGGTGACAAAGGACTTGATCCACCTTGGATCAGACTATGTAAATGCTTCCCAGTGTAACTTCCTTAGTCTCGAAATGGGAGTGATTCTCCCTTTAACCTCAGCTTTAACCTGAGCCCTGTCCTCTCTTTCCAGAATGATTTTAAAAAAGAGCATGGAAACTGGCAAGTAAAGATTAGGTCCTATCATGGAAATGCCACCCATAGCTGTGTCTTTGGGTGAACTATAATTTAACCTCTTTGAATTCAATTTCTTTATGTATTGAAAGTAACGATACTTCAAAATTTCATATTTAAAATGAAAGGATGGATGCTATTGGTGAATTATTATTAATTCATATTATCATACTAGTTAGAAAATCACTAACAGTGCAAAAACAAGTATTAACATCTCAGAGGATTAAATGTGAGACAGAGCCATCTGTTTTCAAAAAGCAAGTTGGTTAATTTCTTATCAGGTAGATAGAATTCCAAATGTTTCTTTGTGGAAAAAAAAATTGTATTATTCCCTATAACTCTCGAAGATACTTGATTTCCTCTGAATGAACCATAAAACTATCTAAATCCAAAACCAAATTATTATATACTTTTTAAACTATATTCCTTTTTAAGAAAGTTATTTCTATAAAAGCAAATAATCTATAAAACAAAACCACAGAATCAGAACTATGATTGAAAACACATTTGTATAAAACCACTTTATCTCTCAACAACAACAACAAAAAACAAACAAAAAATATAGGGGTCCAATAAATTTGGGAAGTTTTTAAAAGAATGTGACAAGCCTTTACATTTTGAACATAAACAACATGGTATTTATTATAGAAGAACTAACCATATTATAGAAGATTTGATTTATCTTCTAGAAATATATTGTGTCACAGAGATAAACAAAAAAAAATCAAATCTCAGTTACTTGTAAAAGAAAAAGCACCGTTTAACTTGATTGTTTCTGATATTCGGCTTGAAAAGTAACATGCCACACTGTAACATGTATACACAAGCTCTAGAAACCCATGAAAGAGGATCACTGAATCTGTGACTATGGAGAAATTATTTTGTATCAACCTTAAGTTTATATATATAATATAAAATGTAGTGATTTAAAATAGTATCCATAACTTTATAAAAATCCTTTCCTAGGATTCATCTCTGCTTCTACAGTCAACGCAGAATGTGACATTAAATGCACGAAACTCTGAAGGAGAGGTCACAGGCAGATTAAAAGTGGGTGAGTCCAGCTTCATCACAGTAATTTGTAATAATGTGGTTATAAAGAATTGAAATGAATGAATGAATTTGGTTTTTCTTCTAAATAATTCAAAGTTATTTAGGAATGTCAAATTATGAGTTTTGCAATTATGCTGTGTCAACAACAGAGGGAATAGTTATCACTTAGGAGGATGGCCTTAATTAAAATTATTTTGATTTCAAGAACTAGAAGATCATTCAAGACAAAGGCAAAGGAAACAAAGTTAATAACCACAAGACAACAGAGACCAGAAGCTAAAGCTCAACTTTAGGAGCCAATCTCTAGAGAACAGAGATCATAAGGCCTCCCTTACCCATTTGCTCATTAGACCCTTCTTTTCCAGTATATTTCAACTGATTATTTTCACGTGGTATTATCACATCAGTTTTAATGCTGTAACTTCCCTGATTTTCTATCTGATTGACTCAAGCTCTCAGCACCAATCAATGTAGTCTTGAACGTCATGAATTCTAAATTCATAACAAAGTGCTTTAATTGGTCCAACTACTCTATTCGACTATGTACAACCATCAGCTAAGGTCAGATAATGAAGTCACAAGGGACTGACGTCACATGAAATTTAGCATGGTAAGAAAATTATATAGAAATATAGATATAAAAAAATCAAACCAGCTGACAAAAGGAATGTGTATGTATTCTTTATACTATCAAACATGCTATGCATTTGCTAAATCTAAGAAATTGGATGGCCCTGTGATTATGGGGAAATATGTGAGAGAAGTACTGCTAACACAAATGTGTAATTTCAAGTGTTTCTCCTTTTTAACAGCCATTACAAAAAGGAATAATGTTACAATAGTTACTACAGACATGTATTAAGCCAGTGACTCCTTTTTTTAAATTGTACTAATATAGACGCTCCACACTTTATGTTCTGTTTAATGTATATAACAATCATAAATAATGAATTGTGGTCTTTTGCTTAAAAGTTTGATTATAATGTCCAATGAAATAAATTCTCAGTGGATATAGTGATAAACACATTTTAAAAAATTGTCAAAACTGTATTTTCCTGAAGAATTGTATAATATTTGTGATTTACCTTTTTCATTTTCTCTTAAAACTATTTCACTGGCTATAAGTATTAACTGTGTGAACCCATCTTTCGTTGTGCATTCACCAAACATTTACTGAATGCCTATGGTTAGTTTTTATAACTCAAGTAAATAGTGTTTTTGTCCTTCACTAGTGGTTCTCATCTGTCTTCTCAAACTTTTCTCAATTTGTTTTTGTCACCAGAGAACCTTCGAGAAATCAGAATTGGAAGCAGGAATGTGGTCAAGTATAGTCGTAGGATTTGTAAATTATTGTCCTTTCACTCAATGTTATTTTGTAGTTTGAGTCATTCTTGCCTTCAAATAATTAGCTGAAACTATAGTTTGTTTATAATTCTGTGAAGATATTACATATAACTTGGGAGAAGGTTCAAGAAATAGAACGACAACAAAGTTACCACAGAACTAAATATTGTGTAAGATGCAAAGGACTAAAAAACCAGTTTAAACCTGGGAGAGATTTCCAAGACATAAGATGGATGAAGAAAGATGGTGTGTCTGAGCTGTGTCTTTAGTAATCTTGGTCACATAAAGGCTTACAAATGGAAAATGAAACCAAGATAGTGTAGTCAAATCAGAGCTATAACTTCAACAAAGCAATCTGAGAATAAATAAAAGGGGATTCATCCAAAACAATTGCTATGAATAGCACTAAAGTTTAATTATAGAGTGAAAAAAATATATTGGTAATAACTCTTAAATGTTTAGAAATTCCATATTACTGGGTAAGATAGCATGTGTAAAATAGAGCTTGAAACACTGCTTATAGTAAGTATTTTATAATAAACTTTAAAATGAATTCTTCAGGTCCCAGAATGGTAGATGTCCAGAGTCAACAGTTTCAGATCAACAACAAGGATGGCAAGCCACTGTTTACTGTTGTAGAAAAGGAAGCGGTAGTTGGTGTAGATAAACTTCGAGTAACTGGTACGTAGTAATTTAAAAATTTTTTTTGTAACTTTTTTAATGGAGTAACATTGGCTTCACAACACCATATAATTTAGAAGTATAGGTTTACACCTCTTCAGGTGTATGGTATTGGACCAGAACCAACACGAAAGCACCCATAATCCTCCTCCATTAACATTACCCTGTTTAGTAGCCTCATTCTGTAGTCCTAGTTCAAGCTAGAAAATTCATAACCCATATGACAACACACACTAAAGCAGTTTTCTTACTAAAAGACTAAGAAATATAATTATAGGTGATTTAATCCCTAATCAATAAATGGTCAGGTTTCTCAAGTATCTTGGTTATCAAAAATCCAGCAGTGTAGTTAGGAGAATATGAACTTGATACAGATTCTACTTCTATGTCAATTGCATGATCACAGGCAATTTACTTAATCTTAGTTTGCTGTTCCTTCATTTTAAAAAATGGGTTGATAATATCTATCATATGAAAATGACAACAGAGGTTTTGGCTGAGTATTACTGTACTGTAGGGCAATGAAGTCTTTGGGGGAAAATAGTCAAATGAAAAGCTTAGAGGTTTCAAACCTAAGTCATCCTATACAAGGCAGTTTTCTTTGCCTATACAAATGCACATTTTCTTTGCCTAGACTTCTTTATAGACCATGCATGACATCAATTTCGGTATAATAGAAGATAAAAATTGATAAGTAGCCTTATTATTTATTACTGTATGCATGTATCAAATCACTTGGAGGGCTTGTCAATATATATATTTTTGTCTATCTGTAATGGTACCTAAGAATGTACATTTCTTCCAAGTATGCAGAAGTGCCAGGGGGCACATGTTTCAAATGCAATGAAATTCTCTGAACAAGTTATTTTTCGACTTATTATACATCTTAAGATCAATGTAACCATTACAAGGAAGAACAGATTGCTTAGAGGAAAAAGTGGAAATAATAAGACCAGTAAGACGGATGTTAATTGTAGTATGTGACAGAAGATAGTGACTTAGATTAGATAGTAGTTGTTAAGGATTAACATAGTGAAACATGCATATGGATCAAATGTGTAGCAGGCATTTTGGAGAGAATCAAAGACGAAAAGTGCACTTGTTTCTAAATGATAGTCTTACTTCTTTGGTTATGGAGAAAACTGGGGAGAATAAATTTACAGAGAATCATAAGTTAATACTGTAGATACATAAATTGAATATATCTGTGAAAAGGCCAAGTGGATGGATATGTCAAGTCATCTATTGGCTATTTGAGCTATATATCACTCAAAGCATAAGTCCTGACTAGAGCTGTAAATGAAACTGTCATTAGTTAACTGAACTCAGATAAATAGATAAGCATATATTTACAGCTGTGAAGAAAGATAAAATGGCGGCATTTGGGAGAAACTGGATGAATTTTGAGGTAATTATGTGGGTGAACTCAGTCAAAAAATGAAAGACAATTTCATATGGTTTCACTCATCTGTGGGAAATAAATACCCAAAAGCAATTACATGCAAACAACAGAAGGAATAAAAATTTGAACTCGGAATAAAGGGTTAGGGAAAGTGAGGCAGATGGAATAATGGCATGGGTAATTTGGTGGAGGGTCTTTAAAAAACGAAAAAAAATTAACTGAGCTCTGAGATGTGCAAAAATTATAGGTGGGGAAAAGGAAGAGTAGCTTCCAAGGGAGTATGAGAAGAATAAGACAATGTTAAGGGAGAAATAACACAAGGACTGTGAAACTAAGAGAGCCTATGTTCCTGGAAAGAGATCCAGAAAACAGGTGGGAAATTACCATTGAATTATTTACTATGGTCATTATTATTTTCTTAACACAAGCACTTTATGTACAAAAAAACCAAAAACCAAAACAAAAAACAGTTTTAAGTGGTGACAATGTGATGGAATAGCCCATAGAGACATTATGTGGAAGTTTGGCTTAAAGCAGAGCAATGGATTTTTTTTTTTTTTTGGCATCACTTGAAATGCCATCTTTGTCCATAAATGGCTGATGAATGTGTAAGGTTAATCTTATAAGCAATGATTTATGTAGATACAAAAAAACTAACAAAGGTCAGTATGTATATCATCTACTGTTTGAATGGAGGTATTAATATGAAACTTCAGGTACTTGAGTAGCATCATGGTGGGAAGAATGGAGCAACTTGAAGTAATTTCCCCTCCAACCACTGGGTTCTATTGATAAACTCTTCAACTGCCTTCACTACTATTTTCATTGATTTTATATCACAATCTGTAGCTTTAGAATAAGTATCTTCATTACAAATTGTTCTAGTATCTAGAGGGGGAGAGTGGTGTCATCCAAATACTACTGATGCTTTAGAGTAGAAATGAACAGATTATTTACTGTTAATCTCAGTGACAAATTCTAAAAAAAAAGTTAACATCATAAACACAGGTGAGTTGTTTTTTTGGATTATGCTTCCCCACATAAATAATGTTTATATAGGGTCATATTATACAGGATCATTTTATTTACATAATGATATAATAGAACATTTTCTGTTGAAAATTAGAAAAACATTCAGAATACACAATCAAAATTTTGTACTATTTTCCACAGGAAACAGATGTCACACTATTTTTAAATATAATCTTGATTGGGAATATTAAATATGAATGCAAATATAAATGAAATATAATTACAATGAAAATCAACAACCACTTACTGAGAATTATTTTATGAAACTATTTAGAAGCATCCATTTTTATATGCAAATAGATCTGAGGAGTATTTGAGACTTAAGAGTAATGGTAGTAATGGTATAATCATGATGACATAATTTGAGCATTTACAAGTCAATAACAAAGTTGCTCCTCTTAGTCAAACATAGTACATGTTATTTTATAGACTGCCTATAAATGCATTACCATTATCACATGCTACTATAATATCACTTATTGGTAATATTAGAAGTTAAGTAATTGGCATGCATTTAAAAACTAATTATGAAGTTATATTTCCTTGTAAAATTGTTGCCATTAACACTTAACAATTTAGTTTTTAGGGGAAAAAAACTGAAGCAGTATTAAAATAGTAACTGCCTTTAAAATTACAGCATATTGCAATTTATAGCTGGATTTTTAAATACTATGTTTATAAAGTTAAAATGGTTAACATTTTTTCTCTTAGTCATGAATTAATGTTGCTTATATAAAAAAGAACTACACAAGTTTATGGCCTGCATTTCTTTTGTTTCTAACTATGGAAAGTAATGATTATTTTTTCATGATTTATAGAGTTCATCCCTGGTTCTTCATAGCAGGTTTTTCTAGTCATGTTTCAGTTATATAAACCTAGACAATAAATATACCAGCAACTAAAACTATAATTGTATATCTCTACCTGTCTTATTAATAAATGATTTGATAGACCACGTGGTCTTCATTTTATTTTATTTTATTTTTTTTACATTTTATCAATCAGGAAAAGCAAGGGGGGAAAGAAAAGGATAAAAGGGGAAAGGATAACACGCACAAATTGTGTTACATTATTTCTCATGTCAAGTAGAAAATGTTTTTATATTTCAGACAAACCAGACATTGACCTACAAAATTTGATTAACATAGAGTTTTTTGTGGAAACTCCAATCCTTAGTATAGCATTACTTTACATAATGACTCCCATTATCATTGAACTTTGCTCAAATAGTATTTTAAGAAATGTATTCCTGTTACAGCATGTGTAAGCATGTTTCTCATCTGAATATAATTTGCATGAAGTGTTACCCTTCACTTATGTTTGTTACTTTATTTCTGTTGATTATATTTTTATGTTAACCATGTTACTAAATTTGGTTTGTAATTTTGACATTTCACTTTATGTTGATTAAAGTCTCTTACTTGTGTGCCACAAATTATTATTTCTTGAGTGAGGGCTTTCAATGTATGCTTTGCTCATGTCTTCATATTTCAACAATATTGAAGCAGCAGCAGCTGTACTACTTAATCTGTGTAAGCCCATAAAAATAAGAATGTTTTAAATATAATATGAAAGATATATTTGCATTTCCTTGTCAAATCCTTTACTTTTCCAGTGAACTAGATTGTTTGTTCATTCTGAAATGGTCACATTTTCCTGCGTATAAGCTACTGTCATTGTCCATACCCTCCATATATTTAAAACAGTGCCAAGGAAGGAGACAGGTCACTATCTCTGGGTTCTGTCTGTGTGCTGACAACTATAAGCCATCACTCAGGCTCAGGGTGCACCAACAATGGGGCTTATTTACAAAGGGGCAAAAGAAAGAGTTCCTAAGACCACCAGCAACTAGCTCTCACCCCAGAGAGTATCCACAGTGCTAGTAGTCTAAAACAAAAGCTGCTCATGCAAGATAGAGCTGTTTCTTCAGAAAGAGCCTGGAGCTGGTGGCACTCTGTAAACAGCGCACCAGGATCCAGCTCATGGTGGCAGCTAGAGGTGTCACAGCTGAGTGGGACAGTGTTGAACAGGGGACAATGCTGGACAACTGTAAGTGTGTAAGTGGTGGTGAGCTCACAAAGGTGGCCCAACACAGAGTGCCAGCCTCTATAGCAAACATGTGGATTCCTAGAAATCAGAAGTTCAATTTTAAATATTAAAAAATTTTTGCTTTTCTTAAACATCCTGTTATGCTTTAAGACACAAACCGTAAGATACAAATTTTAGTCATAAAATCTGGAGAATGAGTTTAATTACCCTAAAATTATGTACTGAGGCAGTTTTAAACAGAAATTGCTGCTTTTGTAATTTGAGTTTTAAATATTCCACTCTAAAATAAGTGTTTATTTATAATTGCTTTGAAAAATATTTTGTGAATAGGAACCTCATGAAATCTTGGAAGAGTAAGGCAGATCTATGCCAATTTTTATTATCTAGAATGCAAGCATCTATACAAATCCAGCAACAAAAATCAAATCTATGGTGTTTTAAAATGTCAGCCAATAGGACAGGTTTGTTTGTTTAGTGAAATTTACTTAACTTTTGTAAAATGATCCATTATGTTTCTTGTTTAGGTCCTGAAGGGGCTCTTTTTGAACATTCAGTGGAGACACCCCTTGTAAGAGCTGACCCATTTGATGACCTTACGTAAGAATTATATTTTGTTCAAATATAAACAAGCTCTCTTATGGAAGATAGCTGGATATACGTTCAAATAGTGTTTCAGTTATTATTATCAGATTCTTATTCCACTAGCTGTCTTTATTCCCATGACTTTCTGCTTATAACTAATCGTGTTCACAACCAGTGAACCCATGGCCACCATTTTTCTACTTTCTGTTTCCATGACTTTGTCTACCCTACGTATTCCCCCATATTAGTGGAATTACCTCTTTGTCCTTTTATAACTGGCTCACTTCACTCAGCATGTCTGTAATCTTTGGTATATACTTATCTAACATTGGAATATATAAAATCACCTAATTCAACGTATGAATTTACTTATTATACAGTATATGTATGCCCAAGGGTGTTTACTTTATCACCAGACTACTGAATGCCATTTACTGCTGTAACTGTGTATTCTAATAGTATATTTGTATTTTATTTAAAAAACAAATAATAACCATTGTGAACTTGCAAAATGAGAATGTAAGGCCTTTAAACATATTTGTGCGTGTACCCCCTCAGTGTACTACAGAAGCCCTGGATGACTGCCTACTCAAAATGCCCTGCTTAATTGCTCCACCAGCAATGGCAGCACATCTGTGTCCATTTCTTGACTTTAAGAAGTGCTTCTAAACTCTCCAAATTAAATGATGTCTATTACAGGTTTTTGGTAAATATCTGTTATCAAGTTAGGAAAGTTCCATTTTAGTCTAAGTCCCCAGATTTCCTCTCCCTAGTCATTGAAACAAGCTGTAATCATATCAATTGAATATTTGATATAAACTAATCTGCAAAATGAAAAAGTCAGTACTTTGGGGGACATTGTATTTTATGCTATCAATGCAAGTTCTTCATTTTGTTCTTTATTTCTTAGTAGAATTTTTTCCTTGCCACTTATAAAAGTTGTCCTCTTGCTTTACAGCAAGTTATATGTATAAATAATATATATACATATGAGTATATGTGTAATATATATAAGTACAAGACATATTATACCAATCTTATAAATTCCATTGTTAATATCTTCTATATACTAACACTTGTATACTTTATCAGTTCACTATGGAGTTTACTAAAACTCCCACTATAATTTTATATTGCTGACTTCCTCTTTATTTAGATGTTTAGATGTATACAAATCTGTGCCAATTAATCTTATGAATTGTTCCTTTGAATCATTAAGTCACTGCCCCTATTTTGTCTGGCATTAATGTTACTATACCCAGTTCTATTTTCCTTTGTACTAATTTACCTTTTCCCAAATATTTTTTTCAATATGGTTTAGTTATTGCTCTTATGGTAAATTTCTTGAATTGAGCTTTTCTTTAATGCCTATATATTTTTTTATCTTTTAATAGGTGAATTTAACCATTTACATATTATGGTTTACTTGCTATATTTCTACTATTTTATTTGCTGGGTTTCTTTTCACTATTTCTTCTTTCTGATTTTTTAGCATTCTCTTATTCTATCAACTCATTTTTTCTTTCAATGATTCGATATTTTTTCCTCTAATGATTATTCTTCATATGCATGGATATAAATTTAGTACTTTCTAAGGTAGTTTATGATTTTCCCAAATAATACTAATAAATTTAGAAAGTTATTTCCATCCAAATTTCCCTCTCAAATTTTATTTTTACTTACCTTTCACTGTTCTATTTTCCAGGAAATACATATTTAGCTTTAATGACACATTTTATTGATTTTTCTGTCTACTCTGACTCTTACAAAATACTCATCTTCTGGTTTTAACTTCCATAAGTACTTTTTTTCAGTAAGGGTCTATCTGCTTTGATAGCAAACTTGTTCCTTCTAATGCCTAATTTCTTCAGAGTTGAATGACAGTTAAGTTGAACTATATCTCCACCAGAATTTACATCATCATTTTAAAAGATACTATTAAGTACTTTAGGTTCTTTGTAAGCAATACAATCTTAATTATGAATATTTTCTAGACTTTCTCACAATCTTAATATTTTGCCACTTAATCACAAGTGTTTTGGTCTTGGATATGTTTGAATTCATACTGTGTCTTGGTATACTTCTTTAATTTTAGGAACTCATGTTATTTTTTAAATTCTGGAAAATTATTAGCCGTACCTCTTCATTCGTGTGTCTTCCTTATTGTGTAGAATACAGAGGTTCTTAAAATAATCTTTGCATCTGCTCTGTAACAATCTTCCTAAATTATGAAAAAATAAACAAAACTTAAGGACAAACTTATTTATTTTATGAACATGTAACAAATACATATATTGTCCTTAAATCTGTATTTTTTCCAAATCAAGTTTGGTTTTTAACTTAAAAAATTAGTTTTAAGAAGTTATTCACAAGTGGAATTTTCTTCTGGTGTAGTATGCCAAACTGTTTAAACATCTGGAACTGCTTATAGGGTTGGGCTGTTTAATGTTCTTATCTACTTTTAGGGCACTCTTATTTCATACACTCTCATTGATGATTATTTATTGCACATGACTTCTACAGTATGTTAATATTCAAGAATGACATAGAGACACTATTTTACTAATTATATTTCTATGCTAAACTTTTCATTATTGGGGTGACCTTTTATTACTATTTTTCTTGGTTTCCTCTCCTCATTTCAGATTAGAAGCCCCAACACGGAGTCTAAGCATGGATGCCCCAAAGAGTATTCATATTAAAGCTCATGCTGGGAAAATTGAGGTCCTTTCTCAAATGGATATCATTTTTCATAGTAGTGATGGAATGGTGAGTTCAATAAAGCAAGCCTCTGATGATACTGGATAGTTTCATGGCCTTTAAGGTATCAATACCTTAAATTTGCAATAGTTTGTAAAGAAGTATTATGAAAGTTGTAGAGTAGAAAAGGTAAAGGAAGGCAAAAGATAACCTAGCATTAAAAGAGGGGCCCAAAACAATTAACATGATTTTATATTGGATCCACACAGATTTCTTGGATTGGTATTTGTACTATAAAGTCTCTTGTTATTTTAAGTTTTGGAAAAATACTACAGACTTTGAGTTTACAGAGAATATCAATTCTGCCATTTCCTAATGGTCCTGCTTCTCTCATTACAGCTGACTCTGATAATTACTTGTAAATGATAAACATCAACTGAAATTGCCTAGAGCTTCATCTTGCTTGCAAAAAAAAAAATTGTTTAAAAGCAAATTAAATATAAAAAGAGCTTTAAAGGATAAAACCTGGAACTTTAAGTCCAGAAAGAAAAAAATCACTGATAAAAGTAGTCATAATGAGGTAATAGTTCACATGCTACTCAATATATATTGTTCTAGGATTAGATCAATTCACTAACTTGAATTCAGGACAGTTAACAGGCCTCTCTGGGTCTATCTTGTTATAAAATAGGGAAAATAATATTTGCTTACCTATGTTATGAGGTTATGAGACAACAATGTGGCAGTATGTGTGGCAACATCATGCAACTATATTAAGAGGTTGGTGTAGCTGCAGTAGCAAATGTCCTTAGTGGTAGCTCATGACAGACCCTACCCAAGTCATCCTGAAATGCCCCTGCAAGTTTCAACTCACTGGTTTGTCAATAGCTGCAGATGAATAGAAAAATAGAAATAAAAAATTTTGGAATTTCATTACTAAATCATAAAATTACTACATACTTAATTTATTACCCTGAAAATTTGTGTATGGGATTTAATTTTCAAATTTTAGTGGTTTTCATAAATTGTCACTTTTACAAGAAGTATATAGCCTGACTCACATTTAATATTTATACTCTTTATTACTAGGTACTAGGTCAATGTGTAGACATGTGTGGCATCCCACAAAATATTGTCCCAGAAAGCAGATAAATATGAGCAAAGAATCAGTATGTGGACTGCTAGTTACAAGAATTTGCTGAGAGAAAAAAAAAAATTAACCAGTTAACTAGAAAAAATACCAATTAACCACAGAAAGAAGAAGAGAAGCTAACAAGTTAGAGGAAAGCAAAGTGCAAAGTATATGAGGGAGAGACAATTAAAGGCCTCAAAATGATGGACAATAAATAGGTACTGCATTAAAACAAACACATATTTATTTTACTCTGAGTGCTCCAGAGTAGAACTTTCTCTGCAATGCACTCCGAGGCTCCCTCATATAGTCAGCATGCCAAGAAGTTATACACACTACAAATGCAATTTATTAAAAGACTGGAATCATGTATGAGATATGTAAACCAAAAGCTCTAACTTTGTTAGCATAGAAGAAAATGATGCCTACCTACAATAAACTTTAATTTCTTCTAAAAAGCAAGTGTCCTAGATTGGGAAATACTTTGCTGCTCAGTGTGACTATTTTTATCTTTTGTACAAAAGTCTTCTAGATGTCAATTATTGACCAAGATAGGTTTGTATTTCAGTTTAGATTTTAATAGGACACAAAAATTTGGTAACTAATTGATTTTAGTCTGTCTACCGTATTTCAGCATGTATTAGAAGGGAGCAGTCCCAAATAATATTAACAAGTTAGGGCAATGGTTGATAGCTATTGGGATGAATTTGTCTCATAGGAAAATAAAATTAGGATAAATCCTAACATTCTCAGGTAGAAATTGTTAAGATAAATATATTTCTGTGAGTTGTATGTACACCTAATAGGGATGAGTTAGCATACAGAGTGGACCACAGGTAATTGTGACTTGGCAAAATAATTCCAGTTTTTGTCAATGAATCCATAAAAGAATTTTAAAGAAATATAATTGTAAATTTCCCTAACTCAACTACCACAATGGGCAAAAGAAAAAGTAACTTCCCTCTAATTTGGAGAAGGAATTATTGAGTTCCTGACAATGTAAATTAGCACTAATCTTTAAAAAACCCAGATAGTTCTAAGATGATTTAAGTAAAGCCAGGTGCCTACTTTATTTCTCTATACAGAGGAAAAAATTTAGTTTGGAACTTCTGAAAATGTGGATTTAATAAGCTTATCATGTTTGTTCCTACTTTGCCACTTCATCTCCTCCCATTTTTCTCCCAAACAGCTTGTGCTTGATGCTGAAACTTTGTTTTTACCCAAGTTAGTTCATGGGACTTGGAGTCCTGCTGGCAGCTCACAAAAACTTTATGAAATTTGTGTGTGTCCAGATGGAAAGCTTTACCTGTCTGTAGCTGATGTGGATACCACATGCCACGAATACAGTCATATCTGTCTGTAACCTGTCTGCATCTTCCACACAGCACCTGCCTCATTTCAATGAACACGTCAATGAATGTTTAAGTGCTGACATCATGCCGTCACACTTAGAATGCAACCTGACACCCTCTAATGTGTAGACAGCACACAGTGACAGAAGACCAAACTCTCAAAAGGAACTCAGAAAGAAAAATAAACCAGTGAAAATGTCTGGATAAAACTAGGTGATTTCAAAGTGGCATGTGGATGTTAGACACAGAAAAGAATATCAAAATAGTATGCCTATCCCAGTAGGTTGATGTCACAGGGAAATGTCAGGTTTTGAAATATTTTGATCTGATTTTCAATATGTAATTAAATGAATAAATTATAAAAATTAATCATTCATTTTTATATACAGTCAATAAGCAATAAAAATCAACCTACATTTTCCACAAATTTTATAGTTTGAGTGTCTTTCTTTAATCCTCACAACAATCCTTTGGAAGTTTCCCACATTCCTGATGACAAACAATGACTCAGAACAAGGTCACATAATATCTACTGAAGTTAAAGTAAAACGTGATTCTATATTTGCATACATGTTTTCACTTTAAAAACCTTGATAGGTTGCTTCATTCCATCCAAAACAGCCTGTGTAGATGGGATAGTACTCATAGAGCAAGAAACTAAAGTACAAAGGGATTTTGTTATCTACCACCACTCCAATATCAGTTAGTAAATGGTGGGATTCCCAACTTTTAACCTGTGTACTTTCTCTCATAATAAAGACTGGATATAACTTCATAGAACTAAAGTCTGTTTACTAAGGTACATTTTGAACCCCCCTTGGCTGTAGATAGTCCTTGACTATAGATAGTCCTTGACTATATGTCAAAAAGGCACAATAAATCTATGGAAACAGGTTTGCTTTGTGTAAACCACCCACTTTATAAAATGCCCTTCATCACAAACAACAGCGTTTTGTTTTGGATTGTTTTGTTGACCAGTTATTACAGTAAGAATTCTCAAAAAGCTCAAAATGTAGCAAAGCAACAGGACTGCAAACTTTTAATTACAGGATTTGTAACTTTTAAAAACAAGTCAAATTCATTTTCTGCAGCTTCAAAACCAAGACAAAGTAGAAAAGTGAACTATTTCTAATGCTGTCTTCACAGGCTACCCTTTTAAAGTTTAGCCTACTGATAGCAACTCCCCATTTTTAAGTTGCTAGTATTCATAAGACACTTGATATTGCATACTGTGCTTCCTAAGCAGTAAAGAGAAAATTCAGCTCTAAGTATGTTCCTAAAGCTATGTATTAGGTAGGACGTTTACAGATTATAAATTAGTATTAACTCTTTCCCTTCAGTTAAGTCCTACTTTTAAAAATCAATACCTGTTTTCTTAGTACAACATTTCCATTGCCAAACTAGTGTTTTTGTTTTTGCCATTCTAGTGTTTATTAAAAAAAATACAAAGAAAGTAAGTCCTCACCTAACATTACTGAATTTTAGAAAGTGCAAATTTATCAAATGATACATATATGTTCTATCTTTTAATATTCCTATATACAAGGAGTTATAGACCAGTGAGTGCTAACATATTAATGAGTAGGCATTAGTTTAAAAATATAGATCAAAATATCAACTTTTAATAGTAAAAAGTTTGACTTGAAATCAAATGGAATTCCTAAGACATGAGAGCTGAATAAAAACCAATCACTCTCTTCTGGTGATAGCCTCCTACTAAGAGGAGGGTGGAATGACCATCCATTCGGAAGGCAGACAAATTCAAAGTAAAATGAATGGATGGACTACATATACGCAGGTCCTATTCTGAATTCACCCACCATGACAATCTGCCTCTTTGAGACAGAGTGTAGAAGTATAGAAGCAGACCACATGTAAAGGATATCACCAAAATGGCAGTAGAGAAGGTTCCTTGTCTACTCCTAAGAGGCACATGTAATAGTTAACCACAGGAACACTACACGGAGAGTACCCATCTTTGGGTGAAACTGAAGTGCTTCAGAGACACAGAGGACAAATGAAGAAGTTCATGCTTCCCTGAAAAGGAGGTAGAAGACAGATAGGGACAGGGATAGCAGGGCTGCAGGACCCATCAAGGGCCTGCAGAGGGGAAAGGGAAAATGCTGTGGAGGCGCACGACCAAAGAGAGGAGCTAGAGTGCCCCATGCAGGCCAGGTACCCAGTTAAAGATAAGAGCAGAGAAAGTAATGGAGATTACACTTACCTTCCCTCTCCCTCAGGATAGTGCTGATCTTGCTAAGTGAGCAGAGTGCTAAATCTTAGATCTGGAAACCCAGAGAGGCTGAATATCAATGGTACCACAGACAAGAATCTGTCCCACCTCCCCTGCACAGTCCCAACCGTGACTGAATACCTCCAGGCTTCTCTAGCCTTATTCAGCAAAAACTTAGATTTCAGTTCCTACAAATGTCAGCAAAGGGGGGAAAACTTAAATAAAACCATAGAATCACCTGAGGAAAAGTAAAAATCAGTCAATACAATAAGTTACTGGTACTTTTTTTTTTAATAAGGAAATTTAAAATGTCAAAATGAGCAGGCAAAATAGATATAAGACAACTTGAGATCTAAAAGGAATATGGCATCACAAGGAGAGACTAATATTCTAGAATCCTAACACAAATTCATGGAAGATTATATCTCCCTACCAAATACAGAGCTCAAAATTGTTATAACCAAGAAACTCAAGAATCAGAATAAATATCAGAAAAGCAAGTCAAAGTGATATTGTAACAACAGGTCAACAGGCGGTCCCCAGGAAAAGGGGAAGTTCCAGATTTCCTGCCCCACCCAAAAGGAGGGTGGAACTGAGCAGAGAAAAGAAGAGAAGGGAAGGAATCTGAAGAGGAAGGAAGCAGGATAGAGAGCCAGAAGGAGACCTGAGGAAGCCACATGGATCAGAGAGCATGTAATGAAGAAACAGTGCTTGTTTCTTGGCCCTGTGCTGGTTGAAACGGATGTGGGTGAGAGACCCATGGGGAGGTTGACTATGATAGTGTTTATATTAACTTTGATTTTGCTCTTTTCCTCCCGGATTTGTCTCTCCATTTCTGACCCTTTTCTATGGGTCCTGGCCAGAAGGTGCTTTAGCCTTGTGGTGGGCTTTCAGGCCTTGCTTTGGACCAATCCCTTTTGGGTTGAATTTTGCCCACGAGGGGATAGGTAACTTCAGGTGTTTGATTTAGAAACTATATTCTTTGTCTTCTGTATTGCATACTCACTGTATTCATTATTATATGTTTTCATTCTTATATGTTTTGTCTTGATGCAGTGGATGGCAGAACCTATTTAGAGCAGGCAGGCAGGTATGGGGGTTCAGTGGTGCCCCTCTCTCCTTGCCCTGTAACAATATATCAGAGGTCAGAAAAACTAACGAAAGATTCAACAAAATTTTTAAACATGCATAAGATCAAAACTAATGTTTATAAGGTCAGAATTGAAGTTTTAAATAAAATACATTCACAATGTAAAGTGCACAATAAATGACATCAAGAAATGAGAGAAAGCTACAGAAGCAGAAAAAAATGAAACGGAGGACATAATTAGTGACTTGGAAAATAGTGTACACAAGACTTAGGCGAAATGAAAGTGTACTTCAAGAACTATCTGACTCTATCAGGAAAGTCAACATAAGGATAATGAATTTCCCCAAGTGGCAAGAGAGTTTAAAGGGGAAGAGAGACCATACTCAAAGGAATAACAGAAGAAAACTTTGAAAGGACCTAAATATACAAGTTCAAAAAGTTGAAGATCATCTACTTATTTAATTGCAAAGAGATCTACATCAAGCCATATAGTGATGAAACTACCAAGAGTTCAAAATATAGGAAGAATATTGAAGGCAGCTGATGGGGGGGAAAGCAGGTAATATATAAAGTTACTCCTATCAGGCTTTTATTAGACTTTGCAGCAGAGACTGCAGATAAGGAAAGAATGGAAAAGAAGAAGATCAACAGTTCCAGTTAAGAATACTTATCCTACAGGACTCTCAGATACAAGGGGGTGAAATAAAATCCTTCTCAGATAAACAAAACCTGAAGGAGAATGCCAAAACTAGATCACCTATACAAACATTGAAAAGACCTTTCCCATATAAATTGAAAAGCAGAATATATATAAAAAAACTGAACACAGAATTAAACAGGAAAAAAAAATAAGCAGATAAAAGGCACAGCAGCACCTCAGGCATCTCTAATTACCCTTACAGAGAATGGCTAGTTGGATCAGAAAAAAAAACAACACAAATTTTTGCTGTTTCCAGGAGACCCATCCAATACCAAAGGTAAACAGTCTCAACAACAAAACAAAACAAAAAACAAACAAAAAAACGGTAGCAAAGCAATCCTATATACAACTGGCATTCTAAAAAAGGCAGAAACAGCCACACTTAGGTCTGATAAAATAGACTTCCAACCAAAAAAAGGTTAAAAAGAGACAGGCATGGACATTATGAATGATTAAGGGATAAATAAGTAGCAAGAAATAACACTCATGTACACACACATACACTAAATTAAGAAATGCAAACATATATGACAACTATTAACAAACTGAAACATGCTGATTCTAATTCAAAACAGTAGGGGTGTTCAACACTTCATGTACATAAATGATAGATCAATGTACATAAATGTACATAGATCAACCTGACAAAACAATTAACAAGAGACTAACAGTCTTAAGGAAATAGATCATTTGTGATTAGTAGCTACTATAGAGCTTATACTCAAAAAAGCAGAGTACACCTTATCAAGTGCACTGGAACATTATCTAGGATAAACAACACATTGGAATAAAAGATTCTTGAAGACTGAAATCATATTAAATATTTTCTCTGATCAAATGGTCCCAAAAGATAAATCAACCACAAAAAAATGAAAAAGGACCTACATTTAGACCAATGAATATTCATTATAAGTTTCAGTGCAGAAATATTAGTATGTTTGACTGGAGGGTGTTGCCTACACCGCTTAAAATGCCCCATTAAAACATTATATATATGTACTGCATCACCTTTCTTACTTATAAATTTTGAAATACATTGGATCTAGAGGTTCTGTATATATGTGTGTGTATGTATATATACACACACACACACATTATATATATATAGGATTACGAACCTTTACTTTTTTTTGAAAGAAAAGCCTAGAAAACACAATTTTCAACAAGATCAACTATCACAACGGTTAAACAGGTCTTTATGTGTGAACAATATATACCTTAAGTGTTAAAACCTAGTTTCAAAGTAGCAAAATCTTCTTTTATAATTATTTTTTTAAAGATTTATTCATTTACACATATAAGAACTGAGGTACAGGCCAGAGGTGAGGGGTGAGGGATTTCACCAGAGACAGAGTGGGAAGTAGAACAGGCAGATCTACTGAAATACACAGCTGAGGGGAACAGTGGGTGGGTCAGGAGAGGTCTGCCACACCATGTGAAGAGGTCTGCCACGCCATGTGGAGAGGTCTGCCACGCCATGTGGCATGCCCTGGCTGGGCATTGTACTCATGCTGCAGTGGCTGCAGAGGGCTTCATAGTGCTGTGCTTTACCTGTTGAGCCACCAGGGAGGCCCCAGTAACAAAAACTTTTTGAAGGAAGTTCCAAAAAGCTGAAGACCTAGAATTTGTGTCCTCTAAATCTGCCTACTTTTGAAAACTTGTGGTTTGGGTATAAAGAGGAACATTTCCTGTTAGAACTGAATTTTGAGGACACCCAGGTGGCCTAGGAGGTTTAAGTCTCAGCCCTATCACCTCTACAGCCTGGGTTTGATACCCAACCAAGGAGCTAACTCACATGTGGTGCAGCAGACCTCTCTTGTCTCACCTGCTGTCCCCTTAGCAGTGTATTTCAGTAAATCCACCTGTTCTGCTCCCTACTCTGTCTCTCGTGAATCCTCTCCTCTCACCACTCATGCTACTGGCCTACACCCACTTCTTCTATGCATTAAAAAAAAAACAAAACCAAACCTCAATTGTGAATTTGTCTTAAACATGCAATTCTCTCTTAGTAAGATAAATATCAGTATCTACCCACAGGAGAAATATATTTGATGTGTATCTTTCAATACATACACACACAGAGCACTACCACCAGAGAAAGAGAGATAAATATATGCATAGACTAATTTTATCCCATGAAAAGTTGAAATGAACTTTTAAGTAAATAAATGAACACTTAATAAAAATAGTACATATCAAGTAGTTCATATTCAATCATGAAAAAGAAAGCTACTAAAATTTCAATATAAAACATATTGAAGGATGCAACCGTAATATTTCTAATAAATACATATATACATACCTAACAAAATATGGGAAAATACTATATTAGATTTTCAATGAACTATTTTTCAGGAAATACTAGTTACAATAATTTCATATGTACATTTGCTTTATTAAAATTATGGCACTTAATAGCAGAAACAATTACATGGCTTCACATCCAGAAGCAATACAATAGTAGAGATGCAACATTCCTTATTACTAATAAAAGTAAAAAATATCTTAATGTGTTCATAAGCCCTTAATTGCATAAATTATTATACTTAGCATCATGTACAGCTAGCACACTTACATAAACTAATTATTACCTTTCTCTTAAATTCTGCAAAAAAAATATTAAATAAGTATGATAGGACACTCATACATGATGAAAATTAAGTGTCAGTTCTCAATCACTCATGAAGAAAATACAAGCTGATAAATCCCTCTTTTATAAACTACTAGATATTGTCACAATTATTTTATAATTTTTAATGTTTTCATTAAATTCCAAAATATTCCACTAAATGTTGAAAGATAAAATATTTTTTAGCTCCAGCACCTTTAGACAATGAAAGACTGCATCCTGTTCAACCACACTATAAATTAAGCTATTAGTGGAAAATATACACATACAAACAAAGGAAATGTTCTAGCACTTGATAAATGTTTTGGTAAGCAATTCTCAGAATTAACAACAACATCTGGTGACAAATCTGCCACAATTCTGAATTTTCATATGCCATCTTCATGAAGTGGGAAGTCTGTAAACATAAAGTGTAAAAAAATTGCAAATGAAGATGTAAAGTGTATTCAGTGCATTTTAAGAAGTACTATCTGCATACTCCTACTCAAGTAATATTCAGGATTAAAATACTGTACCCTTTTAAAAATGTATTGAATATTTAAGATGTAAAACTGCAGCAAATTCATAGTCAGATCCAGCTGATAAGAAAATAATGCATCCACTTAATGAGGATTCACTTGAAAATGATTAACACCAAGGACTTAACTCTCCTTATGAGTTTAGACCAACCATCAGCCCAGTGATTCATTAGTTTCTTCAAAAATGCCCATGTTAAAATCATAAAATTTACTTCATCCTAACCAGAGACAGAGAGACTCATTTAACAAACTGCTTAGCTTTGGTTATATAAAGTGCAGTTCAACAATGTGCCATTTAACCATCCCTATACAATCTGGCAATTTTGTAGTTCATCATTATCTTCAAGATGATTTTTAGAGTCAGTTTTGTTTTCTGTTAAAATTCATGTTAGTGACAATTGGCACCAACCAAAAATTCTTCCCAAATAAACTGCAATGTGCTTCACAATACCTAAGTAACTCGATGAAGCTTAAGAAAATACAGCAATTAATATCTGTGCAAAAACACATTCAATATTTTGCTGTTAATTTTCTTTAAATACTTTCATACTTTCTGTTGTATAAAATTTTCAAGTTTTATTATGATACAGGCAGTACATTCCATCACTCTCATGGCAACCTCAGAAGTGAATCTATCATTTGGAATCTGTGGAAAAGGAAGCAAATCAGGGTATCTTGTTTTTAAACTGTCTACACCATAAGCCTCCAAGGTGTGGACATCATTTGTCAGCCCTTCCAGTTGCTGACTATATTCCTCTATTTTTTGTGCAAGCGCAGTTGGCTTTACATCTTTATCAGATTTCCCCCTCACAGCATAGTCAGCTGCAATTAGGGCTAACTTGGTAGAAAGGTAACATTTAAAGCACACCCATTCGTTGGCATTTTTATGAAGGTCATTCCTGGCAGCTGAAAAATTTGCTCTGGCCTGTCTTAACCATCTACGCGCTTCAACTGGATTACCAACTGACTTGAAAGTGGGAGGAACAAAGAACCTTTGAGAGTAAGTCTGTCCAGTTGATGGTGGGCATTTTTCTTTATTTTGCTGTTGCCTTTCTGACTTGTGACTTGTTGCTTCTTGATTCCATGAAGTATAAAATCTCTGAAATGAATACTTGTCTGACTGAAATCGGGATGCTGACGTTGAAAATGTTCGCCTTGAGGCTCTGTCTGCATTTTGATCTAGAAAAGCCTGTTTCTCTAGTCTATTTATTTCATTCTGCAAATGTTTAAAAACTTCAGTAGCGATGTCATGATTCTCTGGATTTTTGTCAGGGTGCCACTTCAAATACAATCGCCTAATAATCTTTTTTCTTTCAGATTCTGGCAGCTTCCAAGCTTGCTCTACCACTGATGTCACTTCTTTTAGGATTTCTGGTAAAGAACTCACCTTATGTTTTTTGGGGGAATTATGTTTGGTAGAGGATGTCTTGAGGCTCTCTTTACCAGAGAAAAGAGGAGGAATGCTCCTTAGACCAGGGGCAAGGAACTCTGTAGGGCTGGTGGGAGTAGAAGGGGCACTGTCCCGGCTTTGAGAACTTTCCTCGGGCCTTGAAAACTTATAAAGATCAAGGGAGCTAACTATTTTATATTCACTATAACCAATATCAATCTGATAGATCTTTCCAAGAAAACTAGAGTTATCCGCATCTTCTCTTTCAACTTCTTGTACAATAATTGCATAAGTGTAAGTTGGCTGGTAAGATCCATAGATATCACCACCTTCAGCATCAACAAGATACCCAACATATTCTCCTGGGTAAAAAACATTCATCGGATCCATAAGGAGTGTATAATGAATTTCAGCAGGTATTGGAGTACCAGGCATTGGCAGTTCAAGTTTTGATGGTTCTGATGAATCGTATTTTACTCCTAAACTATCAAGTTTCTCACTGATCCTGTAAATATCATTGCATCCTAGCATAGCAATTAGATATGAAGTATCAGAAATCAAATTGTCAGTTGCTGATTTAAGTGTCATTGCTAATGCTAACAGGAAATTAATATCTTTACTGTCTGAATGTTGTATGTAAAGCAAGATGACTGCATTACCAAATCTCTTCAAAAAAGCAAAAGTTTCACTTCTGCTGTGGGGAATAGGATTAAAACCTTTAACTCTTAACGTTGTTTGAAGCTTTTCAAAACAGGACACTTTCAATCCTTCCCTAAGGGCTTTGCAAAGCCTTATGGCTTTTTCTTCATTGGCCAGGAAGGCATTATCATTTTCATGCTTCATAATTCGAATTAGTCCTGTAATGAACTGCTCAGAAGATAAGAGTAACTGCAATCTTCCCTGAAGAGAACACAATGCTCCAAACTGACAGACTTTAGGAGTCTCTTCATCCAGCTGTTCTTCAAGTATACTGCTCAATAAACGAGGTCTGAGTTTTTGAGGAAAGAGCATTATCAACTTAGTATGAAATCCATGGTCTTTGCCTAAGTAGCACTGACTAAGATCAACCAACATTTGCACACCAATATTCCCCTGGATCCTACTTTTGTAATGTGGTGCGTCATCAAACACCAAAATGCTTGACTTTACCAATCTACCATCCTGGCTTGGAAGGTAAAGTGCAAGGTCTCGTACATTCTCAAGATCACTCCTCACTTTGACTGAATCATTCTGCAGACTCTTGAATAAGCCAGAAACTACTCTCTTCACTGTACGCATTTCATTAGGATCTAATTGTTTGCCTTCAGAATTTTTGAATATACGACTCAACACTTCAACATATTGCTTAGTTGAAATAATATCTTCAGTACCCAACAATTTGAACAACTGATGAAATGTGCCAAGTTCTAGTGGTAACTTATACAAATAAGGCTTAAAATCAGATTCATATTCTAGATTTATCACTACTTCCTCAGGCTTTAAAAGTTTCCAACCATCTTCTACCATTACAAAAGCAACCCCGCGTAGTTGAAATCGAAACTCTCTTTTTTCTGCACTGAGAAATTCATAAATGCTCCTTAAGACCTTTGCTCTAGTTTTTACCATTTCTTCATCCAAAGTTGTTATGTTGCATATGTTTCTGCAGTTATTAATGACCTTATCAAGAGGAGGATCCAGGTTCACATTCAACATACTTAAAACTTGTTCAAGCTGTTCCTGTGGTCCAAGGTCACTACCTTCTTGTTCCTTGATACTCAAGGGTGTGGCTTTCTCTGGAAGAATAGGGCAGGATGTCCATAAAAGCTGGAGCACATCACACTGCTTGAATTTTGGATTTACTTGTGCTCCATTAAACTTTATAAGAGGAAGTGTCCCATTTACCTCTTGATATTGAGGATGAAATCTAATGAATTCAGCAGGGGCCCGCTCAGGACATAAGAATGGTATTAAAGACAGTTCTTTCAGAAAATTTCCAGATAACAAATCCATTCGTTCTTGGAATATATGATGGAGAAGGATATCAACTGTATTTTGTAATGTTTCTTTAGACCAGTTTTCTGTATTAGCTCTCACACTGATTTCCTTAGCAAACTGTAACAACTGCTGCTGAGAAAGTATATACTTTAGTCCAATATTTCTTAAGAATTCCACCCAAGATGTCATAAAGTTAACTTGATTTTTGGGTTTTATAAGTTGTTCCAATTTCTTAAAGAATTCTTTTGGAATAAATAACTTTTCTGGAAGCATAACCTCAAAAACTCTCACAGTTCTATCATAGAAATGTTTTGCTTGCTTTAGTCGACTATTAGCATCATGGATTATTAATAAACCTTCCAATTTTTCAAAAAGTTGTTCCTTGATCTCTGACAATTCCTCAATACTGGATAATCTATTCTTAAGATATATCAAGTGCTCTAATTTTGCATCATAGGAAAGATTTTCAATTTTTGGTAAGAGGTGTTTCAAATATACCTCAAGATCATCTACAGGTACACAACCCAGCACCTCATATAGTTCTTTTAAGTGTATTTTTTCCTCAAGAAATGCAGACGAGCATGATTGTGTCCATTTTTCTACTTCAGCTGAAGGAATGCTTTTTGTAAGTACATAGGACGTTCCAAACTTTGCAATGCTCATATAGCGACCACTGATAGATCTGTAGCAGGGAAGTGATTTCAAAATTTTTATGTCATCCTGGGACATCAAGTGATTCAAATTGCAGTTGAAGTACATCAGGAGAGCCTCAAAGTCATTTTCTACTAATTTTTCAGTTCTAAATGTTGATGTTTGGACCATATAATGCACAGCTTTCAAAATGCTTGTGGGACTTTCTATGTTTGCTGTGTGACCTGATAACAGAGGAACTAATGCACTGTCTTTGGAGCAGATTTTGTTCAAAGCAAGCTGAATACATCCAGCTTTCATGAGAGCATGAAAAACTTTATCACTTTGAGCATTCGGAAAAACTGCAATGTGCATGAGACTTAGAGGAAGTAGAACATCACCTTCAGGAACTACAAGCTGATTGGCTGAAACAGTAAACTTTGTTCCTGGAAGCAATGCCCAGTCTTTTAGGGTATCAACAACAACGTCGAATACTGGTTTTGTTTCTTCTTGATCTTCTTTTACACTTACAGATTCGCCAATGAAATGCCATGCATTCTTAAGCCAAGATTCACTTGCAAAATTGTCTTTCCACTTTGTACAATTCTTGGTTTTATATTCACGAGGCAATACAGAGGAAAGCAAATCAGCAAAGCTGGAAATGTCAAACAATTTAGCAACTTTACAGTTCAACAAGATATTACTGTATTTCAAATATAAGGTATTCATGAACAAGTCTTTGCGTGATGGAATCAATTCATGGTATGTTGTTAGAAACTTGGATCGTTTTGCATCAAAAGTTTGCAAAACACTGTCCAGTGTAATGAGAAGGGGCAATCCCTCTACTTCAATCTCATTCTCTTCCGCATCCTTAAAGCAATAATCAACTAATAGTTTTAAACTGTGAAAAAGTTTTAGGTTAGTCTGCTGGAGACGACAAGGTAGCTTCCCAATATGACAATTAGTATCAGGAGAAGAAAACGTCATTAAAAATGACCTCACATCAGCAGGTGTTACATAACTAACAGGAATATCTGCATCTATAAGGCAGTGGTACAGATTAGCAGTTTCATCACAGTTATAAACTAAGTTGAAACCAATTTCTAAAAGTAGGTGTTTCAATCGATAGACGTTCTCTGCTACTGTTTTGCGTGTTGTAATGTTATAATCTGCATTTTTAAGGTGCTGTAGTTCATCCTGCAGTAAATTGTCAAAAAATGGTCTAGTTTTATTTGAAGTAGACATGTTAATCCAGGTAATTATGACTGCTGAATGCAAATCAGAGCCATCAATATTTGGAGCTCGTACAACAGGTAAAAGACGCTTCATATCTTCATGAATGCAAGTATAAAGTGCTTTCACTAGACAATACAGATCTGGTTGTAGATCAAGTCTGTTAACTGGAAAAAATGATAAAAATTTCTTTAAAGTGTCCTTTACAACATGAATAGCTGTGTTCTGTAAAACTGATAATGTTGGATCAGAACCAGGGAAATACCGTTTCTTTAACTGGATTAACAATTCAACATATGCAGGAGCTATTAATGCTGTCATTAAACTATTATTCCAGTCACTGCGGACACCAACTCCATTATCATCACGCCACAGATTTCTTCTGGCTGAGTCTAGAGCAAAGTGGCCATTCACATGAAAGGGTAACCCTGTCTCCAAAGAGAGGGGTAAAAAACAGAAGGCCCGATGAGGTTTTTTATAATTATGAGTAATGCAAGCAGCTACTCCACCACGTGGGAAGAGAGTAATATCTTGGTTCTTGTGAGCTGATATAACACTCTTAGATACTTTTTCCATACTTGAGAAACCTGATCTATTACAAATAAGCCATGTAGTCAAATTTCCTTCAGAGTCCTCGGTATCCATAGTATAGGTTATCTGTTGAACTGGTATGTCTTTGAGTTGCCTCTTTTTAGTAACACTATCAATTACAGAAGCATGAAATTGTTTCCTTTTCAATCGGTCTCCATCAGTGATTTTACCCTTTACAGAATAAAGCACATTTAGAGCTCCAGTGGCTTTATCTATTTCACAAATAGAAATTTTTTCCATGTGATTAAGAAACATTAAAAGTTCTGCCCCATCTGACCGCAATTTGTCCAAAAGATTCTGGACCATTCTATCTGATGATGGAACTGAAGAAATTTCTGAAACTTTTGCCATTTCTGCATTACGAAGAGGAAATCTAAACATTGTACAATTATCCAGTTTAAAATGTGTTCCCAAATAAAGATCCAGAACATCTGAGAACTGCGTCCTAAAATCTGCATCCAAATCTCTAAACATACGTCCAGGACTAACAGATGTAGCTCCTGGTGCATATCTGGCATGAGGATCAAAAATACACAAGATGTCATTGCCAGAAATAAAAGAAGGGCAGTCTGTAATATGATACACAGAATTGAATCCTATTCCGTACTGTCCAGTTTTACAAGGATTTCCTTCTTTGGTGCCTTTTCCAAGATTCTGAATTCCTCTGACATCATCTTCTGTAAAAGGCTGATTATTATACACACAAAGTGCTGGTCCCTGCAAAGGTGCCCACTTATCATCAAATATTCTGTCAACTGGATGCTGCCTAGGATCAAAAACAAAGCAGATTTCGGTGGCCTTTGCATCATCAGCATTTTGAAGAAGTTCTTTTAACATTTCCTTTTCTGAAGGGTAGGCGTTAAGGATGCTCTTAATCCTGCTGGTCAATTTTTCTTTCTGTCCAAATTCAGTGCCAAGTGTTGTAAAACAGATATTGGATGCATATCTTTCTAAGGCTTTATGTCGTTTTGGCACTGCCCCTAGTTTGACAGCTACTTCCCTGGGAATGTCAGCATGACAATACTTTACAGTGGAATCCTTTACTTTTATCCAGGGACAATCATTGTAGCATAAAGATTTAGCAGGGTGAAGCTTAAGAGTAGTGTCTGGTAATAATATTTTGCCATAATTTTTCTCACAAAACTCTTGTTTCTTTTCTCTAATGAGACTCCATATCCCTTCACTAATTACTCTTCTGCACAGCTGAAAATTCTCCTCTGTTATTTGTTTTGTTCCTTTTTCTTGATCAATCAATTCCAAAACAAGGGCAAAATCTTCAACAGTAAATGACTGCCTTACACCCACACTTTCAAAAAGTTCACGGAAATTATTTTTATATTTATTAGGCAACTGATAAAGGTATGGTGCTGCTTCAAAGTTCAAATGAAAAGAAACTTTTTCTGAGTCAACATATGCATTCTCAATTAGAATGAAGCTAAAGGATTTTAATTTTTCAGTAATGGCTATCTTAGTCATTTCATTTTGCATCAGTGCTTCATGAAGGTATTTGTAGCAAGCATTGGTGATATTCTCCTGGTACAATGTAACTCCATCTTCAACTGATTTTGCAACTTCTTTCAATTGATTTATAACCAGGTCAACTGTTGGCTTCCTCAGTAATCCCAAAAATTCTTTAACAGCCAATGACATTGAGCCACAACCTCTAAAGGAATGTGAATTTTCATTTAGAATTGGCTGCAAAAGACAAACTATATCCTGATGCTCAGCTGTATAAAGGTCAGTTGCTGCAAACATGGTTTCAGGGGTAAAACTATTACCTTTCCAGTTCAGAGAAAAACCTGCTGGTTTTGTTAGAAATGGAAGGAAGGGGATTGTTTGAAATTTTGCAGCAAAATCCTTTGCTCTAGGATCCCTTATTTTTAGTTTTTCATCAATAAGACTTAATAGGATACTACTTCTTAGACAAGCTGCAACATGGTCACTTTTATTAATTTCAGCTACTGACTCTGCACGTTCTAGCATGTCATCCCATAAAATATCATCTTTTGCCATACCTAGCTGAACTAGTTTAATCAAATTAATAGGATTAAGATAGTCCTGAGTAGAACCATAAGGGAATCGTCCATCTTTTGTATCAAATAATTTTGCAACTCGTCCCTCAGGATGGATTAATCTTGATGGTAAAACCAAAGGATGCTCCCCCAAAGAACAAGGAATACAAGGAGTAACACGAAGAATTCCTGAGAATTCATCAACTTTTTCATTTAGAACAAAGTTCATTAAAGGGTCTCTGAGTTGTGCTTCAATTTCTTGAATATTTGGAAAAAACACTTCTGAAAAAAACTGTTTCTCTGAAAATGTGTTTTCCAGCAATATCTGCTTACAGCCAGCTTCTTCAAATCCTAACTTTACAGAAGAAGGAAGTTCAACAGCGCAAAGGTTTTTTGACCCAGTCTTTTTGAGGTATTTCAAAAATATCTTGAAGGCTGCTGGGCCAACATCTTTTCTTTTAAGTATAGAATCATCTAGAAATCTCACATTTTTCATGGAAACCCATGTTGATCCATCAGAGAAGACCCTGGTCAATTCTTTCCCTTTTCCATGAGCTATATCTTCATAAAATCCTTGACAAATTACAGAAAAGTCATCATGAACTAAATCAGGATCAGGCCATACTGAATAGTAAATATAATTTGTTAGTTCTCCACTGGTGGTCATGTCCCGCAGGACACAGAGTGCCTCTAAGTAAGCTTTTACAATGACATGTCTCATGAAGGTAGTATTCCATTGTCCTTTTGTATCTGTCTTCCAGATTTCTTTTCTATTTGAAGTAACAGCAAAGCACCCATTGATGTGAACTGGCAATCCTGTTTTTATTCGTAAAGGTAAATAGCAAAATACCTCTCCAATATGTGGTTTCACGGTCCACTTCTGCTCCTGGATTTCAGACAGCAGAACTCCTACTGCCCCACAAGGAACCAATCCTAGTCTTCTTCCACTTTCATTCAGGGAGAATTTGAGAGCCTCTCCAGTATCCATGCAAGCACATATAAGCCAGGTGGTACAGTCTACTGTTTTTTGTGGCAATTCATCTGGTGGCTTTTTTGACTGACTTGATTTAGCCATTTCAAAGAGAGCAGCTGGGTCGTCATCTGGACCTCTAAAAAGGGGTGACTGTAAATCAGCAATCCGTCTGAACACATGATGGAATTCTTCAACTGTGATCTGAAGAATGCAAGATGACTTTGGTGCATCAGTAGGAAGTTTTTTATTACTGCTGCTACAAGTCTTCATAAGCTTAGCAGCTTCTTTTAAAACACTTACCACGGGAGTATTCAATGCTTTGGAAGAACAGGATTTTTTTTTAATTATTATTGTATCTTGTGCCAAGGTAGGGTTGGTTTCCTCAATTTTCAAGTACTTCAAATACATTGAGTTCACACTCTGAGTGAAAATGATAAGCCTATGTCCACACAGACTAAATTCATCTACAAGAGAGTAAATATCTGCTGTATTATAGCAGGTACTACTAACTTCACTTACTTTTGCTTCCTGTTGAGTTCTAAAAGACAGTCTGAAAAGAGTTCCACTGTAGCTATATGGTGCTTCCACAGTCAAAGGTAACTGACAGCCAAACACATCTATAAATGGTTTGAACTGATTAGGAAATTTCCTAAGTCTTTTCTGTTGCTTACTCCAATTAATTTTGATTCCAGGATTAGATTTATCTTTAATGTGTTTACTGATATGATTTATGTTTGGATCAAACATTATCATGAATTCTCGACTCATAATGATGGGAATGTCAGTGATATGATACACAGAATTAAAACCAAGACCAAATTTTCCAACTTTGTCAACTTCTCCCCTTTTTAAAGACTCTCCTAACCTAGTTATGTTCACAAAATCTGAATCTGAGAATTCAGAATTATTGAATGACCACAAAGCAGGCCCATGACAAGCTGCCATCCCTGGGTCTAGGAGATTTTCTCTAATGTCCATATTTCTTCTCATATCAATCATGAAACTGCATTCTGTTGCATTTGCATCATCAGCATTTTGCAGTAGTTCTTTAAAAATATCTGACACTGAAGGGTATTCTTCCAGAATATTTTTAATTCTTACAGTAAGTGGTTCTCTTTGTCCTGACTGCTCAAATCCCATATTTTCAGGGTTGATCAATCTTGTACTAAGGCATGGAACTTTCAGCCATTCTGCAGTTTTCATGGGTATGTCCTCATGTACCAAAATGATTGGTTCCACTGAATCTTCCAGTAAGTCATTAAGGTCATCAACTTTGATGTCACAATAACAGCATTCATGAATTGGCTTCATGATAAGTTTAAAAGGATTTCTGCTATGATGTATAGGAACTGGTGTGTTGGGACTTGCTGGAATCTGATTGCTATACAGCCATCTGATAATATTCAACATAAGATGAAGATTTTGTTTGCTCTCTTGTTCACTGAGATCTTGGTCACTTTTGAGATATACCTTCTGAATGACCATGGATATATGATCTGATGTTAATTCCTCTATTGAGCCACAGACCTTAAACAATTGGTGGAATTTTGCCATGGTTTTAGGCACACTATGCAGATAAGGCTGAAGGTCAAGATCATGGAAAGGTTTTATCACAGCTTGGGCAAGGGGACAAAATTTTTTGCCAGTCCAAATCCATGGAAATTTTAAGGCTTTGAAAGCATCTTTCCCTTCATTTAAATGATCATGCATGAAGCCATAAATTTCAAGTAATATGTGTTGGAATTGATAGTAGTCTTCATCACTAAAGGTTTTTGAAGTATACCAATCAACAACAATTTTAAAGTGCTTTAACACGGCACTAATACTGGGTTTTGTGAAGATACCTAAGGCTTTTTCCAAGTTTACATGTATACTTTCCACAAGAGGAAGTGATGAGCCCACTAGAATTGCATGGGCTCCATCACACATATCTGGTGGTGCACAAAGATTACAGAGATCTCCTTTCCAGACTAAAGAGCCTGGGTAATTTGGAGGCCTTTCCTTGCAGGCTGGAACCCATTTTATTTTCTTCAGTGTCGTTTTTCCTTCAGATGACTGCAACAGTGTATGATTCTTATTTAAAACTTGCAGGAGTGTTTTGGCTTTCTTTAGAAGAATATCCTGATTTGGACAAGAACTGGCCTGTAAGGCTTCGATTTTTTTTGCCACTTGCACAACATCTTTCTCTTTGAGACTGCCTTCATTTTTTAAACCAATCTGTCTTAAAGAGTGAAGGACATCAGGTGAGGTAAAGTCTGAAGGGGGAAAACAGGTTTCTTCTTCATTATAAAAGAGATTCTTTAGTACTTCTATATCAGGATCAAAGAGTTCACTGGCTGATACCACGTGTTCTTGTGAAATCTGAATGAATTTTAATGGCATTAACCAATCAAGCACATTTGGATTCTCATTTTTAAGAGAGGACAGATTCTCAAGGATCCATAACATAAGGTGTGTTATTTCTTCACGTGAATAAAATGTATTTTCAATATCTTTTAAAACAAGCTTTAAGCAACTAGTGGTCTTTAACTTCTCTATTTTCAGCATGTTTGCCAAGCGAATAGTAGCTTCATCACTACTGTCTATAACTGAAATAGAAAGTCGCAGGTCTGATGGAAGTTTGGCAGTATGGTGCAAGACTTTACAACCTTTCAGCTTTGTATAAGAGGAAATCCCCTGACCAGAAGAATGGTTAATTCGCTTGAATATTGTTAATTCCTGAATTATTCTTTTCTCCTTTTCACTGGTGTCAGTTAAACTAGCTAAAAACTTCCTTAGGGCATCTTTGTGTGTTGGAAGTAGCGAAGCTATTTGATTACATAATTTCTGCAATGGCATCTTCTCCATTATCTGCAAAACAGCATTTGGTAATGGCGAATGAATGTATTTCTTAATAAGTGGATGTTGTATAGAGGCATCTAACTTTTTAAGAACAATCCCACCAAGTTTTTGTACAATGTCTGCAATAAATTCTGGAAACTGTGCTTCAGATTCATCATCTAAAATGATTAATGATGGAATCCTGAGTCTAATGAGTTCTACACATGTCTGACCTTCATCTAGTGTACTTCTGGGAATAAGTGGCATCTCATCAAATAAAGTCAAATCCTCTGAAAAATGAATATATAGATTCTTCCAAACCATTTTAAGCCATGAAACAGATGGATGATTTTTATCTTCATCAAATGGATACCACTGAACGATCAACTCTCTCCCAGGCCAGAATGTGTTCATTACTTCTTTGATAAGACGTGCAAATCGCTCTGGATTTAGAAGTTGAAGCTGAGTACATGGTCTTCCTGTAAATTATATACAGAAATGTTACAAATACATATAATTCTACTGTAAATTATTTTGCTTTCTAGTCTCACAGATGAGATAATGCTAGAAAATCATTTTAAGAGTTATAAGTACACTATAAAATGCAAAAGTTCAGAACAACTGGACTAAAATAAACTTTGAATAATAGTAGTAAAGAATTTATGCATAAATCCATATTTATAGTAGCCTACAGGATAAGTGCATAAAGTACATTTAAAAACATTTTTAAATTATTCTATCATTTTCTACAAATGAATAATGGAAAAGTGTAGTGTTAATTTTTCACAAATAAAGGTACCCAAGTTCTATGGGTAAAAATTATATAAATTATTTAAGGCTAAGTAATCTATAAACCAACCCAGTATTAATTTCTTTCTAACTACATTGTGTTACACTGTGCCATGTTTCTGGGTGCCAGGTGCTGACATGGCTGTCAGGACAAAAAGAAGAGCATGAAGGAGAAGCACAGGAGCCTCAATTTACATGTCCTCTGAAGCTGTGGCAGTGAGGAACCTTTTCCTTTTACCTACAAACTTGAAATGTAAGTTAGGTGTCACTTAATTTTTCTGGAATAAGGATGGGAAATGTTCCAGATCTAAATACTGCTCTATATGTCTGTTCAACTCTGGAGCATGTGCATAACTTTTCCAAAGTAACTTTGACTTAGTTACCTATTACTTAGTAAATTGTTTTTCAGAGCTCTGGAATTTTGCAGAAACACTTCTGTAATAACCAGAGCTCTACTGCAGAGGCAGGGTACAACCCTTATCAACCTTCTCTACTTAGAGCAATTTTATAAACTAGGAGACTAATACAATTTTGTCTGGAGGAAAAGGTTCATGCTGACTTTTAACCACTGCTCTAAAAAATAAAATTTTATTTCTAAATGCATTTTGTGTTTCAGAGTATTTATAATACATGTACGAACAAAATGTAGGGGAAAAACATGATATGCCTACATGTATGTATAGGCCTTTCCAGAGAAATAAAAAGCATCTCAATTATCAGTCTTGTGGAAAACAAAAATTTAATTTTTCATATATGCATAAAATTTCTCTACTTCTGATACACTAAGTTTGGGAAATTATAAAAAAGAATATACCTCAGGTCCTTTGAAACTTCTGTGTATCATTACTTTTTAACTAAGGAAGGTAAGCCTTATTTTATAATTGTACACACCAGGAAAGTAACTTTACCTTCCACTGAAAAAAACTATTTTTTTCTGTTATAGTAAGACATTAATGCCCCAGAAGTTTAGGGAGAGGCACAATTTTGCAACTTTTAGATGATGTCAGTATCTAAATTAAGCATATTTTCAGTTTATAGATTACATGATTTAGAGTAGGTAAAATAATATTTATGGAATCACAAAACCTCACTAGTAGCTGATCAGTATATCCTACTCAGTCTATGAGTGTCATTAAAAATAACTTTTATAACTAATTTTTAACAATGTTCAAAAGATGCTGCTGAATTAATTAAAACAATATCTAAGCCATAATAAAAGGATATAATCCGGAAAGATATAAAAAATGTTAGAAATTAAATTTAGAACACTCCAAAAAGTTAAAAAAACACACCACACGGTGATCTATACTAACAATTGCTACATGACATGCATTTCGTAGATAATCCTATCTTATTGCCTTGTGTGAAATTTATAGTACACTCCTACTGTCAGAAAAATTATCTGATATTAATGTATAAATAAAAAGCCAACAAACACACACATTACATATAACATGCAGCTAACACCAGTCATGCGCAACTGAAAAAAAAGTAAACAGAAAATGTAGTAAGACACATTTCTCAGTACATAAACTGATTCAATCTGAAGTCCTGATTTTTATTTATTTTATATATTTAAACCTTTAGTATTTAAACCTAATGCATAAACATTAGCACCCAAAAGAAGTCTCATTAAATAGCCACTGAGGTTGTGAGCAAACTCCTAACAGGATCAGCAAAATAATTTTTACAGCATTTTAGTAAATGATTCATGTTTTTGTGGCACAGCCTTTAAAATTATCAGCAGTGTCAAAAAATGTTGACTCTTTAGTAATGGAAGTGTTCCTAGAAATAGGAAGTTCTTATTTAAATTATTATTAACTCTGATTATTTAATTGAGAAGTAATTCTTTGAAGAGTAGTTTTACCTTTACCATAGATCAATTAAAAATAATATCAACATACTAAATCATTATTCAAAGACTGTAATATATTTTTATTGAGTTATGTTGATGTTCAGTACTAACTTTGAGAAACATTTCCAAATGGATAGAAATAGGATATCAGCCTAATGCATTATGTTCTTACCCATGAAATCTCAGTGCTACTCATTAATAGTTCATTACATTTACCCAGACTCTTTCAGAATGATACCGTTCTAGGTTGTAAATACAGTATCAATTTTTATACTTTTCCTAAAAGAAAGTGACAAAGACAGCTTTCATGGCTGATGAGTTCTAATGATGCTCCACAATAGACACACCTAAATCTCTTTCTAAATACGTAATGATGAAATGAAGATCCTGTTAAATGATATTGTGGAGAACAAATCTTTAAAGGAACAGAAAGAAAAAAGTTAAAGAGCAAATAAAGAAAGGAAAGAGAAGAATGCCTGTGAGCTTTCCACCCCACCTGGCATTCCTCAGCAAGTCCAGCAGCAGAACTGCTCACTGGGGTGCAAGGGGGTGTGAAGAGGCAGAAGAAACCTCTCACAAGGAGCACACCACAGTAATTCAAAAATAGCACTAGAGACCAAATTTCTTCTCAAAAAGTCAATGTTAACACCCTGCTGCTTCCTTCCTTTCTTTCATGTTGATGAGGAGATGCCACAACTGGGGACAGACCCCTAGGGCAGGTGGATATATACAGTCTATTTATATCAAGATTTTGTTTTCCACTTTCCACTGTGATTATACCTTAAAAATATAAGATACTGATTAGGATTTAAGACTAACTTGGCTTTTAAATTAACTTTAACATAAATATAGCTTGCTTCAAAGAACAGATTAAAATAATATTTACCATAAAACAATATCATAAATTATATTTACCATAAAAACAATTTCCAGAAAGCAAGCTTTTCATGCTCTAATTTTCCAGTATAATATGAACTTTGGAAAAATAATACCAGTGAAAATTTTTACTTAAATAAAAGAAAATTAATATAACTCCACATGAGACATTGTAAACAACTAGCCAAATGCTCCTAGTGAAAACTGTGTTAGCTATTTTAGTTTTCCTCAGGATGCAAGTTCAGGGATCTCTGCTCTTTTCTGCTTCAGCACAGTAAGCCACCTTACTGTAAGTCATAAGTATTCTCACTTCATAGTCATGGACTCCTGGTTTTCTCCTCTCTGTCCTTGTATATGTCAGTCACATGTGTGTGTGTATTTATATATATATCATATAACATAGGTATGTTTACTTACACCTTTTACCATTAAACACCAGAGCATAAAATATAGATTTTAGCATAATTCTTTCACTTAAGAGTTTTATGACATGACTATTTCCAAGTCATTTAAATATGGTAATATGGTTATATTGTGTTAGTTATAATAACCACCTATACATCTATATTAGTATAGTCTCCTATGTCCTTTAACAGTTATTACCACCATCACAAAAATTGTTAACATAAATTTCTAGCTATTGAGGTAAATGAAAAATCAGGATTCAAAGAATCAAATGAACAAAAACATTAGGTTAAAATGAACATAACATTTAGTCAGTTATCATACCTGAATATCCCCAGAGAAGTTGTTGTGCTAGAACATAATTAAATCCATTCTTAGAAAAAAACTAGAATTATCATAATTTTCACAAGATGGCTACAGAAATTATTCTGTATCTTAAGATAACACTTAGTAGAATCTTTCCATATTATTAGGTAAAAGAAAATCATAAACAAGACAACAAACAGAAGAGTATATATTTTAAAATTTAAAGACACATTTTAATGCAAACTGAAACCAAACTACATAAGGTGGGAAATCTTAGTTTGGAAAGAAAGCAATGAATAAAGGTGTATATACTTCATATGTCTAAATTAAATTTAACAATGTAAAGTCTTCTGATAAATTACCAAAGTAATTTTTGCACAGGTTATCATAATGTTATGAGAGATCCTACATAAAAATTAAGAAAGGGGAGAAATTTGATTTGTTTTTAAGGTTTTGCAGTATCTCTACAAAATAAAACAATACTGACTTTATGATAAAGGGATGTTTTACCAAAGATGTCCACTGCCTGCTGATGACAATTATCAATAATTATAAAATTCAAAGAATTGCTCCATGGATATCTAAACCGCCTCTGCCTAAAGCAAGCCATCTATAAAGTAACATCTCTATGAGATGTTTGTGTATTTGGATAGCTTAGACTAAATTTGGCAGCTACTACAGAAACAACCAGTCTTATCAATGGATTTTAAGCTCTTCTAATTCTAACCTTTTCAAATTAGTTTGGAGGCATTTTTTCAATCAATATGCTTCTACGTGGAAATAAACAAATAGACATGATTCCAAACCTTGTCTTATAAGCTGGTGTGAAGCTAAGTATTAGATAATTATTACAAATGACTAGACAGGTCCAATGTATGAGGGCTGGGACAGCTCAGTGTTTTCAGTGCCCTTGGGCTGTGTAAAAGATAAGGACAAGGTATTAAGATTGTGGGGATGACAAAAAGTAACCTAAGGCCCCACACTAAGGGTGGAAAAGAACATGCTGCCGATTTTCAGAGAAGTAGAAGAGTAGTATTTTAGAAAAATGATCATAGCAGTGTAGTGTCATTTTAACTAGTGAGGTAAGAAAGAATATGGGATATCTGAGGCTGTTTCCACATTGTAGGTGGGAGATGAATCCCCCAAAACAAGGGTGAAGGCGGACTTAGAAAGAAAGAAGACTTCCTAAAACATGAAGGCCCTTTTGTCTGACAGGTACCTCTAGAAGTAATAGCCCAATAAAATTCTCATGGCCCCAAAATCTTTGGAAAACTACTTATCTAAATACCTGAAACTCGCACTAAAAATACCTACTTTTTCTGAAAATTTCTATACATATATGAACTGCTATTAACTCTGTAATAAAAACTGTAAATCATCACAAAGTTGTTATCAACATGAGCACTGTGAATATGCTATTTCTCCAGGCATGCATTTTGCAGCCCTTCACCTGAACATTTGAGTATTAGAGACACAGTATGTGCTACCTCCTCTGTGAGTTTCCCTTCTATACCCTCAATACCATCTCCATGGTGTAGTATATCACATCTGCCCACATACCCTTAATACCACTCTCATTATACTAATTATTCTCGATATTTATAGAGTACCCATCACAGCAAATGACAGTATTTACACTCCTGTCCCCACACAGCTATGAGATCTTTCAGTTTTATTCATCTGTATCGTCTCTCCACTGAACATGTTGCCTCTTACATAAGAAAAATGAAAACAAGAAACTGAAGAAGATATTTAAGTTATGAAATGGAATAAAATATGAGGTCATATACAGTACATAAGAATGAAAAAATGTTTCATTTTGCCCACAAAACCCACTTATCTTCTAACTATTCCTCAACTTCTGATATTCACCTATTTATTAAAGTAACATAAAATAGAAATCATCTAGACATGGCAATAGAGGAGGAAAAAAGGCAGAATCATAGTTCCAAGTTGAACCCCAGCAAGTCATTTGAATTCCTTAAGTTCTTTTAACTTCAAAGTCTCCCTCTCTCTAATTGTGATGTAAATGCAGGCTGTATTACTCATGATAATGAAGAGCAAATACGTTATTAAAAAATACTTATGTGGGCCCTCCCTGGTGGCGCAGCGGGTTAAAGCACAGCATTGAGAATCTAAAGCGGCTTCCGCATGAGTTCGATTCCCGCCTGCCCTGGAGGTGACCACATGGCGTGGCAGACCTCTCCTGACCCGCCCGCTGCTCCCCTCAGCAGTGTACTTCGTCGATCTGCCTGTTCTGTTCCCCACTCTGTCTCTGGTGAAGCCTCTCGCCGCCCCTGAGCCTCTGGCCTGTACCCCAGTTCTGTATGCACAAATAAATAAATCTTAAAAAAAAAAAATTTAAAAAAACTTATGTGGGGAGAAGAAAAAGCAAGCAGCATTTAGTAGTGAGACCCCTGACCTTTGATGGGGGAGGGGCCACAATAAAAGGAAGCCCCACTTACAACGGTTGAGCCCCAGCTTAAATAATGGGAAGAAGAACCCAACAAACCTGCAACATGCATACTAACAGGATCACAAAACAAAGAGAGAGCAAATCTATGGAACCCAACTTCAAAGACTCAGAAGATATGTTTTTTCCTGCCAGATACAGATATAAAATTGTAATCATAAAGAGATTCAAAATGCAAAAAAAAGAAATCCTTAAAAATAAAGTCAATGAACTGAAAATAGACAAAAAAAAAAAAAGCTATAAATAACAATGGCTTATAAAAGCCAAATTATGTAGGCAACCTATGTGTCCCAAACAGATGAGTGTATCAAGAAAATGTAATACCCACACACAATGAAATACTATTCAGTAATCCAAAAAGATAAACTTATGCCATTCACAGCAATATGGATGGAGCTGGAAGGGATAATACTAAGTGAAATAAGTCAGAAGGTGAAAGATAAATACTAAATGGTGCTCCTGGTATATGCAATATTGAATATAACTAAAATAAAGATCAGGTAAAGACAACATTAAAAACTAACTCTTGAAAGTTGACTACAACTAAAGTACCCAGAGCACAAAGAAGAGAAACACAGAAATACTACATGTGATTTGATGGTGAGTTATATTCAATATTGCATATACCAGGAGCACCATTTAGTATTTATCTTTCACCTTCTGACTTATTTCACTTAGTATTATCCCTTCTAGCTCCATCCATATTGATGTGAATGGCATGAGTTTATCTTTTTGGATTACTGAATAGTATTTCATTGTGTGTGGGTATTACATTTTCTTGATACACTCATCTGTTTGGGACACACAGGTTGCCTACATAATTTGGCATCACCTGATGAGGGGGATCCAATATTTCCTCAATTAATTTTTAAATCTTTTTGGAAAAAACAAAAGGTTACTAAACCACAGGTACAATAACAGGGATTTGTCTTTTCATTTTTGTGTCCTGATCTCTTCAACAACCAGTCTATAGAAGCATTAACAGGTGTTTGTTAACCAAAAACTGAGAATGCATAAATAAAGTTATGTGGTCTTTGTACTTAAGGATTTTATAGTCTAGCACAGTAAAGTTATGACTATAATAAGGCAAAGAGGATGAAATGGACTATACTGGGCCCCCAAATGTACATGACAGGGGCAAAAGTGTGGAAAAAGATGTGAAAAGACTCTTGGAGACTTGTAGGTGGAATAGTAAGTGATAAGTAAAATTAGGCAAAATGGAGGACCAAAAGAGAATGTTCTAAGCTAAAGCAATAAATACCACATACAAAAATATAGAGACAAAAAAACTTTCATGGGGAAATAGTTTACCAAATAAACCCCCGAAGTGGCACTGTGCCCCATGGTAGTGACAAACCTTTCATGAGGTTAAGGGTGCACTCAATTTATCTACAAGTGCTTGGGACAACAAACACACGAGAGGGATACTGAAGGAGTCATGGCCAATGAGATGGCAAATTCATAATTCTGGAAAGCTTAAAGTCCACCCTTAGAAGTCTACATGTATCCTGAAAGAGTCAAAAAAAAAAACAAAACAAAAACAAAAACAAAACCAAAAACCTTCAGCAGAAGAGGGACATGATTAGAGGAAGAAACAGCACAGAAGAAAAGGAGTTCATGAGATTTGTGTAGTAATAATTTCACAAGAAATATAGGACCTATCCTACAGCAGAGATAGTGCAGGAAGAGAAAAGGGACTGATAACAGAAAATTTAATCAGCAGAACCTGGAAACTGTGTAGAACAAACCTGAGAAATTGAGCGTTAATTCTTGAGTAACTTTTTAGATAATAGGTATCTCTGTCAATAGGAACACTCAAAAGGAGAAACTGATTTGGGAGAAGATGAGGACTCAAGTTGTAAAAACATTTATTTTGAGCTATTTGTCTCAGGACAACTCTCCATGTTCTCTTGTGCAGGGCCAGGTCCCATAATGAAGACTGCAGTCTCTCAAACTATGACTGGACTTGGCAGATACCTGTTTAATACAGTAGCAGTAGCCTACGGCCTGCCATAAGGCATGTTTCAAATACCAGAATTTTCACTAATCGAGTGGTGACTTTTGACTTTATCTGCTGGCCTCATCTCTGTATATTTTACTGACTCATCATTGTTTTTCAGGAAACAAAAGCAAGTTAACTGATTATCTGTCAATAATAAGCCCCCAAAACATTTCACCTGTTTATGACAATAAAGTATTATTATCAGGAAACTAATTTGGGTCTGAATTAAATGGTGTAAAAATAATAGCAACAATGCCCAGGATGCAATTACTCATCACCCATATGGCCAAATAAAAATACTGAAAAGGGTGGAAATCAGGATTATTAAATAATTGCGAGAATGGTAACCTAACACTTAACACAAGATAAAGAAAAGTGACCATGGGTAAGCTGAGTCACACATTATGACGAACAATCAAAACAACATCTAAGATGCCCCATCTAGTGTACAGTCCAAAAAAATCTAACCAAAATAAGAAACAAAATACATGCATACATTATAATGCCAAAATAACAAACCAGAATCCATACTAAATAAAAAATATATAAAAAATACAAAGACTCAACTTTGTAAAGATGTCCGTTTACCTAAATTAAAGCATAATTTTAAATTCCCTAAATATTAAACAACAAATCCCTCTCCCTGCACCCCCCAACTCAGCTAAGGCTAAAGATCAACTTGTGACAATGCCCTGTGTCACAAGGTATTTGAAAATTTGGGAGTAAAATCGATCTTTTTGGTCTTCTACCTTTGTTATTTAACGTAGTTCTGAATAACTTTTGACTGATTTCCAAATCTATATCTATCTCAGAAACTCTCATTAACACAAAATATTATCTTCTAAAGAAATTAATACAGTGAGCACTTAAGGAAATACTACAGCAATGAGAAAGATTGATCTATAACTACATGCAACAATCTGGATATATCTCAAAAGTGTAAGGCTCAGTGAAAGAAGCAGACACAAAAAGTACATATCCTGTTAATTCTGTCTGTAGAAAGCATAATAACTAAATTCACTTGTATTATTAAAAGTCAAGATTGTGGGTTACCATTGTGTAAGTATGACTAGAAAAGTTATGAGAAGGGTGTCTGGGTATTAATAATCTTCTAGCTTTCAACCTAGGTGTGTTCAGTTTGTAAAATTCCAAGCCTATTTTAGGATACGTGTAATTTTTTGTATGTAAATACATCTCAATATAAAGTTTTATATAAGAATGTACAGAGAATTTGAAAAATAAAAATTTCTAAAGCTTGGGGAAAATAAAGGCTGTATTATAGGAATCTGTTTAGACTCCCAAAAAGACTACTATGAAGACAACAATTTCCAATTTACCTAGGTAATGGAAAACTCAATGTCACATACTCATAATGACAAAGTCTTTATGGCAAACAGATTTACATACTCATTTTCCTTTAGTCTCACTTTGTCATTTTGACTCCATTCTTAATTTACCTCCTTTACTCCAAGTCCCTTCTATTATACTTAAATGAATCAAGATATACAATTAGTAGCCACTTTTCTTTTAGTCATTATCTTTAGAAAGAAAAATATATAAGTTATAAAGATACATCATAAAGATGCTTTATAATTTTAAACCATAGGACAAAACCAGAGTTTTTCAGGAGAGTATCAATATCACATTAGGCCAATAAGAGGAAAAGTGCTTTCAAAAGTTGAATTCTGATATTATACTTAGAATCATTAAACTTTTTCCCCAAAGCATATTGCCTTTTCCTAAAAATAAATTCTCAATAGGATGCCCATCCTTTGCTAAGACTCCAAGAATCCACTCTCCTAACATTATTGTGGGGCTCATTTTATCTGTCTCCATTCCTCTGAAATGAACTCAGCACAACTACACAAACCCATGGAGAAGAAAGTATGGGCAATAAATGCAACAAGGCCAACAGGTGAAAGACCTGAGCTTTAGACATGTGTGAGCTGATAACTCTGAACTTAACATCTATCTCTCATCTGTGCAGCTTTTCTGATGATAGTTGCCCTCACTAACACAGGGTGTTATGAGGCAAAGGACTCAAATGAGAAAGTATATGGGGAAGCACTAAAAAACTGTAAAGCTCTGTAAAAGAGTAAGACATTTCCACATATGTACACCACACACCATGACAGGAGAGACTTTAAATACAATTATCAATGTTGGGTTCTTCTAGATGTCAGAATTCAGTACTGATGTATCTTAAAATATAAAACAAATGTATTAGGGAGTGCCATATGAAATTTCTGACCTGGAGTCTAAAATGGGTAATTATGGGTAATATCATCTTGTTTCAACTCAACAGAAAATTTAAACAGGCTATTTTTATAAGTAGTTCATTAAAATAAAAACTAACTATAATACCTCGGGTTTGGGCAGCTTCCTTTAAAGCAATTAGAAGGTGAGGTTTCAAGTTATCCAAAATAAGTCTTCCTTCAAGACCTGGGAAAAGGGACCTAAAAAATGAAAAGAGCATTAGCAATTATAAACCTCTAATAATTCTAAGTAAGAAGTTTTAATCATTTTATTTCAAACCAATTAAATGTATTATTTTATATAAATTATAATGCACACATCAACATTTCAATACTTTTTGATCAAATATTATCTAGCCTTCAGTTTAAAACACAAGGGCATTATGTACTCTCTCCAAAACCAGAAATAGTCTAAACATCTTAGAATAAAGTTAATATTTTTCTGAAATGTAAATGCATTTCATTTACTTATAAAAATTACTTAAATATACCATTTTAGTTCATTTTAATTAATTTTTGTCAAAATAACTCATTATTGAATTTTATTATTATTATTATTGTTATTATTATTATTACTATTATTGTTATAACACTTTATAACCATTGCTTTCAGAGACCTGTTCTCTAAATTGCCCAGAAAAACAACTGCTTAACTATTTAGACACTCTTCTGTTCCCACCCACATTTAGAGTCCTTTACAGTGAAATTCATCCATTAATAATTAATGTAGATTTTAGATTTTAACAAAGATTTTTGTGGAATATAAAGTCTTTGGAAAATTATGAAAGGATACATTTTTACATTCTAAGGTGAAAAAGCATTCAGATTTTTCTCAGTTAAAAAGTTAAGTTTATTTAAATAATATAATAGTTTATTTTTACATCATCTTGTGCATTTTTCCATCTCAGTTATAATCCCCGTGGGTTTCCCATCACCAAATCCCCTGTGTGCCATCACCACAGTCCAGTGCACTTCCTTCCCCCGACTCCCCTATTTTTCATCCCATCCCCCACTCCACCCCCATTAAATGTCTCTGGTATATAGCTGTTCATTATTATTATTATTTTCTTGCCTGGTCTGTTATACTCTTGCTATGAGTGAAACCATCCAGTATTTTTCCTTTTCTTTCTGGCTTATTTCACTAAGCATGATCTTTTCCAGCTCCATACATGCTATTGCAAAAGCCATGTGTTTATTTTTTCTTTGGAATATTATTTTTTTAATATTCCATTGTGTATATGTACTACATCTTTTTAATCCAGTCGTCCACTTTTGGGCATTTGGGTTGTTTCCATGTCTTTCCAATTGTAAATAAAGCAGCAACAACTGCTTAACTTTTTAACTGAGAAAAATCTGAATGCTTTTTCACCTTAGAATGTAAAAATGTATCCTTTCATAATTTTCCAAAGACTTTATATTCCACAAAAATCTTTGTTAAAATCTAAAATCTACATTAATTAGTAATGGATGAATTTCACTGTAAAGGACTCTAAATGTGGGTGGGAACAGAAGAGTATCTAACAGCAAACATTTAGAAAGAGTGATCCACAAAACGGATTAGGGACTGACCACAAAGGTCTACAAAGAGCTCACATGACTCAACAAAAACAAAGTAAAATACACAGTCAAAAAATGGTCAGAAGAGCTTAAAAGACTTCTCCAAAGAGGAAATGCAAGTGTCAACAAATACATGATAAATTGCTCAACATCATTTATAATCAGGGAATTATAAATTAAAACCACAATGAGACATCACCTTATACGAGTGAGAATGGCACATGTTTTAAAAAACAAACAAACAAGCAAGCAACAACAAATACTGGCAAGGATGTGGAGAAAAAGGAACTCTCCAATACTGCTGGTGGGAATGCAAACTGATCCAACCACTATGGAAAGCTGTGTAGAGGACCCTCAAACTACTAAAAATGCAGCTGCCATATGATCCAGCAATTCAACTCCTAGGAATCTACCCAAAGGGCACAAAAACATTAATGCAAAAAGATACCTGCATTCCTATGTTTATTGCTGCACTATTTACATTAGGGAAGCTATGGAAATAACCCAAATGCCCAAAAACAGATGAAATGGATCAAGATGTGGTATATATACAAATTGGGATACTATTCAGCAATCAAAAAGGATAAACTCTGGCTATGTGCAGCACATGGATGGAACTGGACAGAATTATGTTCAGTGAAATAAGCCAGAAAGAAAAAGAAAAATATCAGATGGTTTCACTTATATGAGGGAACGAATGCAGAATCTGGAGGGGGGGATAATAAATTAAAAAAAAGGCAACTATAAATCAGAGAGATTGGCAGGGAAGGGGGAGGGAGGTGGATCAAAACAGGGGAGGTAAGAACACAAGGGACTATGGTGATGGTGCACAGGTGATTTGGTGGGGGGAATTTTACAGAGACACACTAGAGAGGAGAAAGAAAACACTGTCAAAAATGAACAATGATGTAAAATACAGATAAATAAATTAAAATAAAAAACAAGTGATCCATACCTTGGATAGTCTTCTGAGGTAATATAAATAACATCTTGATCTGCTACAGATGAGGAGAAGGGGACAAAATGTCCATTTTGTAAAGGCAGCAGCTCCAACCCAAGCAGTTCACTGTAGCCTTGGTCAGAAAGCACGAACTCTAAAAGATGAAGCTTCTCAGCAGCACTTCCTGAGTGTGCAGACTTCCTCAGCACCTGTCTTACCCATGCTGGAGTCACTTTCCTCACAGGCTTTGCACTGGAGGCGGTGAGCTGAACAGCAGCAGCAAGATTTGCTGGTACCTTGACAATCTGCTTCCCTGAGCTCTGGAGGTAGTTGAGCACAGCTGTTGTGTATTCCAAACTTTCATCAAGTTCTGAAAAGTAGGCCTGCTCCAATTTGACCCAGTGATTGCTAAGGGAATAAATAACTGCATTCTGGAATAGCTCATGAAACAAAGGCTCCAATACTGGCTGCCAGTGCACCTTGACTTTGTTTGCATCAGGCCAAAGCTTGTAGATGGCATCAACCGACAAGGGAAAATCAGAGCTCCTTTCTGCCCCCAGACGCTTTATTGAATCTAAGATCAGAGTGGCATAGGCTTTCGGGACAACATTCACAACCAGAAATTCATTCCATAAGGCTGCTGGGTCTCTCCACTGGTCCAGCTCTCTCCATTTTATGCTCCTTCGGTTGTCGGTCAGGCCAAAGAACCCACTGATGTGAACTGGGAGGCCTGTTTTACTTTCCTCGCCAGGTGGTAAAGGAAGAAAACAAAATGCTTTCCCTGAGAAATCAGATATCGCTCCTCTTTCTTCCTCATCTCTATTTGATAAACACATGGCTATTCCAATAATTGGGACAAATTTCAATTCATCAGCTAGAGTATCAAGCTTACTACATATTCCTCGACCACCCACACCATTACACACCAACCAAGAAGTTTTCTGTGTATCTTTAGTATTCTCATCTTCTAAAACTATATTTATATGGTATGTCACACAAGTTATACTATCGCTTGGAATCTTTTTACAGTAGTTACTAATAGCAGTTCCCAGAATGTTTACAGAATTTGGCCGTTCATGTTTCAGAGCCTCATTCTCACTAGCAGTCACCCTAAACACGAGTTTCTCTGTTCCATCAGCCTCTCGGACATGTAAGGATACATACTGAACACTTTTCAAAAAGAGCAGCACTGTGTCTGCATCTGCCCTAAAAGATTCAAACAACTCAAGAACCTTATTCTTATTGTAGAGGTTATTACTAAGCTGAGAAGGTTGCAGGCGAAGTGGGAAACGGAAAAAGGTTCCTGGAAAGTTGCCATTTATAAATGTTTCCTTGGTGCTTCCAAAAATGCCAATAAATGGTGCAAACTGGTCTGAAAGTTCACTGATTTCTTTGCTATCATCTCTGAGGTTCCAACATTGGCCTGATTCATGTAGACCAAAAAGTGTTTGATGAGGATCTAACATCCCAATCTGGTCACCACTGAAGATACAAGGAACATCTGTAAAGAGAAATTTAGCACTTGTGATCAACTCTGAAGTTTAATGGGCAGCTGTAATTACAATGTATAATTCCTAGCAAAATTTTACATATGAAAAAGCATAAGCTATAAAATGACTCAAAAACAGATTAAACTGAAGGCAAATTTAACTTAGCTTTAAAGAGAGTTCTTTTAACATGAAAAATAATTTATCTAATTCAATTAGGTATCAGGCTTAGAGACTATATTATTATAAAACCTAAGATATATCTTCAAATGACACAAACTATGCAACGGCTATCATCTGACAGATTCCGGGTAGCTTGGGAAAAGCTCTGAAATATCAGAATTTCCACTGCTAACTTATGTTATGACCTCCCTTTTTTGTATAATCATAATATCAAAAAATATTGTAGCAACATCAGTTTGTAACTGGCTTGCCTTAGCTCTAAATTGGCTACCTGACATGAAAGTTATCACAAAGATGTATAGTATAGTGTGCCATAAAGTAGCAGGAAGAGGATGCATTGTTCTCCTCTTCCTTTAAAACTTTTATGTCAATTTCTTATTAACTTACTTGAGGCATTATTGTAACTAAATCTTGCTAAACAGTATAAATAAAGACCTGCAAAAAAGATGAGCAGGAAGATTTGCACCCAACTCCGGCTCCCGTGTCTTCCTCACTCCCTCTCCCCCCTCTTGGAATCTCTGCACGTTGACGCCTTCCCATCTTAGGGTCCTGCCTGTCCTGCCTCCAGACACCTCAAAAGTTGGAGCTGGTCTCCGACATTCAAACATTTACTAAACAATTAAAATATGCAGAGTATCTGGACATTTACACTCAGCCCCACAACACAATGGGGACCCAATTAAACAGAGCAGTATTGCATCCTATGCTCAAAATAAAACCACTAAAAAATGAAACTTCTACTGCACATTCAATTTTTAAAAAGTGGAGGAGAGAAATTACCATGTAAGCAATTCTGCTTATCATGTTACTCAGAGAGCATAAAGCTCTGGAGTGATTTTGAAATGAACTCCCTCGTTGGGTCTTCCTCTCTCTACCTCTCAGAGAAGTGCCTCTCATGCTAGCAGCATTTTGCCACACTGAAAATAAGTGCAGTGCTTCAGAGATGTATGTTTTGTGTCGAATGGCCCCTAAAACCCATAAAAATTAGTCATTTGTTCCTCAACCAAGGACAGAGAGTTATTTGAACACTGGTAGAGTAACCTGATATGTGGGATGTGCTCCATATTATGAGGAATTCTTCACCTTGATGCCTAATAAGGCCACAGAGCTACAGAGCTACTGAAGGCAATTTTGAGATTTTACGTCACATGCTGAATTTAGCACCTAACCTTCATGAATAATGCTATTCCAACAAAGTCTACGATTAATAGTTATGGCCATTTATGGCAGGCTTAGAAGTCACAACCTCCAACTCCTCACTTCGCTATTTTAAACAGGAATGCTACGTCCACCAACCTGACCCCAAAACTGATCAACAACGAGGTCTATGCACTCTCGACTACAACTACACTCCTTTTACAGTGTTCTCACTCCCATTCTGAAATTATGTCATGAGACTCCTGAAAGATGATCTAATGATCTATGACCTTTACAAATACTCAGATTACAGAACAGAATTCTAGTTAATACTTTCCAAGAACTACATATTTATTCTCAACAGGGGACAAATCCAAGGAGATGCAGATGCAGGAAGTCAGCTAGATGCTCTAAACAATACATTCCTGTTTAACAGTCTCCACATTTACACAATTCATCAACGTGTCCCCACATTACATGTCACAGACCAGAGAGTTAACTCCCAAATAGCTAAATACCTGAGTGTTAATATTCACATAATAGTTTTATACTACATAACTTAATATAGTTTTATTATATAACATAATTGATGCCACTTAAAACAATATTACATATAATATAATGTAAATGAAATTTTTAAAAAGTCTTCCCATAATTGGCCTTTATGGTGGGGAGATCTAGTTAGTCCACTTGCTTAAAGCAATCCCAACTGAGGTTAGTAGGCAGAGAAAAATAATTCCCTCTTCCTCTCATGAATATCCCACTCTGGGCAATAACCTTTATGGTTACCCTAGCTATAGCTATAGCTCTGTCAGCTCTAATTCTCTTCCCACAAGTTCAAAATACAATAGAAGTTCGAAACTAACCGAATCCATTTTAAAAAACTATTACAAAACTATAGTTAATACAAAGAACTTTGATTCTGGAAATGTAGCCACGTGCTTTTAGGGATGCCTGAGTTTCAAGCATTTTCCATTTTAACTATGAACCAGAAACCTCACATTTTTAGATTCAAAAAATTATTTCAAAATAATCTTTAAATTATTCCAAAGTTTAAGAAGAACAAAGTTTTTATGAGGAAAATAAACCAAGATCATTTCAAAGATCTTCAATTTGTCAGTTGTTAAACAGCACAGAATATTTTACCTCTTTAACGTCCTGATATTTAAGAATACACACAAGAAAATCTGTAAAAATAAATTTGATAACTATCGAGTAACAATTCTGAGCAAGCATTTCAAGAGATACATTTCAAACTTCACATGAATGATTTAATATATGTATTGATTCCAATGGATCATTATCAGAAGTTTTAGCATCATATAATGAATTTTGGCATAGTTACAATAGTAATTTAATGCAACTCAAGACAGTGATACTGGACAACATTCTTGCCACTAACAGAAAATTTTGGAAAAATCCCTTTTAAAACAGTATTATCTCTAAAGTTAACTAATTACAAAATATAGACTGGAATAACTTTCAACATGAAAAATAAAAAACTAAATACTATACCTGTTATATGATAGACAGAATTAAACCCAATTCCAAATCTTCCAACCTTTGAAGGGTCATCCTTTTTCCTGCTTCTTGCTATTTCCTGAATGCCATGCCAATCCTCTGGGGTGAAAACTGCATTGTTGTATACATAGAGAGCTGACCCTAGATGTTAAAATGTACACAAAAGTATTCAAAAAGTAGCAAAGTGCTCTATTTTCTTTTTATAATTTCCTCACCATAAAAATGTTTATTTGATGAAAAAATGTATTCATGTATTCATTCTTAGGTCTAATCTGTAATGTAAAAATTGCATTTTTAATGTATAAAGATAATGTGATGAGACCCATGTATCAGGAGGTTTTCTTTCTTGTCCTGCCTCCTACTCTCAGATTTTAGGCAAATCTAAATTCTACATTATTTAATGTAGTGGCTTGGAATCTCTGCACGCCGACGCCTTCCCATCTTAGGGTCCTGCCTGTCCTGCCTCCAGACACCTCAAAAGTTGGAGCTGGTCTAAATTCTACATTATAATCTTGATTTCAGAGTAAAATAAAAATCCAAATTAATGATAAAAATTATCAGCAGAAGAAATGAAGTATTGTTGACCAAATAGGGAAAATGAAGGATATTGCAATACTCAGCTACCCTAAAATACACAGCAAACTAGGAAATTAACCACTGTACCACTTTGTACAATTTGTTACTAAATAGCATATTGAAATTTTTTTTGTAAATGGAATTATCTATAAATACACTATGGAAAATTTGCTATTAAAAAAATCTGAAATATTAATAGTCAAATTAATGCAAAAAAGGTACTATTTAAGTAAAGAAACCTTGATAATACATTATTTCATTACAAAAAATTGGTAATGCTAGTAATCACCTAATAAGTGCTATTTTTGTGTTCAGTATCTAGAATTTCCTATATAAGACAGTACTTGCATAATTTTGAAAATTATGAATGCGATAAAAAGTACTTCAGAATAATAAGATAATGTCTTCAAAGCAGATCTTTTAAATAAAATTGTATGTATGAAAAAATATTATATGTATAAATCTACACAAATTGTTTTTGGAATGCTACTTTTGTGACTTCAGAATGTCTAATATTCTTTGAATATATTTAGGTATAGTAATTTAAACATTTAAAACATAATGACAATTTTTTTAAAAAAGTCACAAAAGTATAGCATACATACAATAAAATACAAAGCTCTTAAGTATATAGCTTTATGAATTACGATGAAGTAAATTAGCCTGTGCACTCTCCAATCAAATAAATCACAGAGAACATTCTAGCATACTCCCCTAACCCAGACTTTTCTGATGTACCTATAACACCAGACATAAAACACTGTATCACTTCTATGTCCTTTAATCCTCAAAATAAGTGACAGGTAGATTCTGTTCTTATCACCATTTTATAGGTGAGCAGAATGAAACTAAGTGAATCTCAGTAATCTACTTAATCATAGCGAGGACCTGATTGACAAGAAACAGAGGACCACTAGACAAAGGGGTGCTCCTGGAGATGATAATATGGCAGACCTGTGTAGGATCAGGATAGAAAAAACCCTTTTATCCACTTCTGACATGTATAAACAATGGTTACATTAAATTACAGACTTTCAGAAAGTGGTAACCTAGCAAGGTTTAATCCTATTACAAAAATGGATGGAGGTGAGATGACTTGCCTAAAATCTGAGAGTAGGAGGCAGGACAAGAAAGAAAACCTCCTGATACATGGGTCTCATCACATTATCTTTATACATTAAAAATGCAATTTTTACATTACAGATTAGACCTAAGAATGAATACATGATAGTTGTAATAAATGTTAAATATTTACTGCTTAAATATTTAGTAATACGAAATTAGCCTCCTAAAACCATTAACCATCTTCTTAAAAATACAACTTGCATCTATTTAAAATACATCCAGAAAAGCCTCAACTGACCCTCCTTTCTTTCAGTAACTTTCTATCATAGTTATTCACAATACCATTGACTTTAGAGCTATAGTAAAAGTTACAAACCTTCTTTTGAGCACATTTCAAAGAGTAAGCCTGAAATATCAGGAATCAGTTGATTATGGTTCTCTTAATTGCCTTTCATCTTCCTATTCTCGTCTTTCCTTGATCTTTTGTTGCTGGTGAGGTAACATTGATTTACAAAACCATATATAATTTAGAAGCATAAGATTACCCCCTTTCAGGTGTTGTTAACACACCACATCTTACACCAAGATACCCATACTCCTCCACCGTATCCACTGTATTCCCTCCCTACCAATTTTCCCCCTTTCTTTCTCTCTCTGGTATCCTCAGTTCTAGTTAGATTTGTAAAATTTGCTATAATACAATATAGACTTTATCTGACCTTTTGTTTTGATTTTCTATATTCCACATATAATTGACTCCATCTGGTATTTGCCCTGATTTATTTCATTAAGCATGAACCACCACTACCCAGCTTTATGTTATCACAAAATAATAAAAATGGATCTCCAATGTAAATGATCCAGCAATTCCACTCCTAGGTGTCTACCTAAAGAATGCAAAAACATTAGTTTGAAAGCATACATGTATGTTCATTGCAGCATTATTTATAATATCCGAGCTATGGAAACAGCCTAGGTGTGCTCAAAGACAGATGAGTTAAATAGGAAGAAGTGATATATATGCACAATGGGTTAAAAAAAGGATAAACTCTCCTCAATCTTTCTCACAACTCACTTCAAAACACTTCAAGAGAATCCTAAAGGCAGAAAATAATACATAAAAATATTCTTTTACTTCTTTCCAAATGCAGAGAAGATAAACATATTCTATGTATACATCTAGATACACACACACACACACACACACAGAGAAAAGGTAAGTCCTTTTGTCTTACTAATGTAAAATACAAGTTAATAGAAGCAGTTATGTATTTATATTACTATTATGTTTTGCGATTTTTATTCTTTATTTTCTAAAAATACAAACTAGCAAAATACCTGCTCATCAAAAGTAGGGACAAACACCGGAGTAAATGAAATTAAATATACCAAGATGTCAAATACAGTGATTCATTAAACAGAATATTATAAATCACTAAAAATCACCTGTTAGTACATAATGTAAAATTTGCTCCTAATTTTTATTCTTACCCTGATATTGTGCCATATCCTTTGACCAAAGAGTCTCTGTTCCATACTGAGTTTCATCATATAAAAATTTAACTTCTGTAGCCCCAGCATCTTCTGCATTCTGAATTAATTCCTAATCACAAAATAAACCAAAAATATTTAAATACATAACATACTGTCCATCTTTGTATTTATTTATAAGATTTCTAAAGTAATTATATTTAAGAGAAGAAGTCACTACTTTTATCATTATCTTTAAGATCTGGTTGAAAGTTGTTACATATACATAAGAGCATAATTGAAAATTATGCTGTCTTCAAATATGCATACCTAAAAGGCCTTTTTAAACTCATTATCTCTGGGCCTTTAAGTAGAAATCCTGAGATAATAACTGTGTCTTATTACAATCTACCCGAAGTCTTCCTTCAAAGAAATTACTGCAGTTCCAAAGTTACAGATTTTCTACCATTTGGTAAAGGTACCTCATTCTTAAGAAGTTACCAAAATTGGCCCTCCCTGGTGGCGCAGTGGGTTAAAGCACAGCACTGAGAATCTAAAGCCACTTCAGCATGAGTTCAATCCCCGCCTGCCCCGGAGGTGGCCACATGGCGTGGCAGACCTCTCCTGACCCGCCCGCTGCTCCCCTCAGCAGTGTACTTCGTCGATCTGCCTGTTC